>NC_090442.1:35657158-35966364 GCF_031143425.1 Pleurodeles waltl
TTTGGAATTAATTTTCGGACTGCTTATGGTGTGCCCTGGTATTCTTTGATGTTACTCTTCACACATTCACTCACTTGAATGGTTTTTCCCCTGTGTGTGTTTGTTGATGAGTCCTTAATTTTGAAGAGTCTCTAAAACTTCTTCCACATTCACTGCAATGGTATGTTTTTTCCCCTGTGTGTATACGCTGATGTCTTTGTAGGTTTGATAATTGACTAAAGCTCTTCACACATTCACTGCACTTGAAAGGTTTTTCCCCTGTGTGTGTTCGTTGATGAGTCTTTAATTTTGAAGAGTCTCTAAAACCTCTTCCACATTCACTGCAATGGTATGTTTTTTCCCCTGTGTGTATACGCTGATGTCTTCGTAGGTGTGAGAATTGACTAAAGCTCTTTACACATTCACTGCACTTGAATGGTTTTTCCCCTGTGTGTGTTCGTTGATGAGTGCTTAATGTTGATGTGTCACTAAAACCTCTTCCACATTCACTACAATGGTAGGGTTCTTCTCCTGTGTGTGTTTGCTGATGTCTTCGTAGGTGTGATAACTGAGTAAAGCTCTTCACACATTCACTGCACTTGAATGCTTTTACCCCTGTGTGTGTTCGCTGATGACTTTGTAGGTGTGATGACTGACTAAAGCACTTTTCACATTCAGTGCACTTGAATGGTTTTTCCCCCGAGTGTGTTCGCTGATGACACTGTAGGTTTGATAACTGACTAAAGCTCTTCACACATTCACTGCACTTCAATGTCTTTTCTCCCTTGTGTGTCCGCTGATGAGTTTGTAGGTGTGATGACTGACGAAAGCACTTTGCACATTCAGTGCACTTGAATGGCTTTTCCCCCGTGTGTGTTCGCTGATGACATTGTAGAGCTGATAAGTGACTAAAGCTCTTCACACATTCACTGCACTTCAATGTCTTTTCTCCTGTGTGTGTTCGCTGATGACTTTGTAGGTGTGATGACTGACTAAAGCACTTTGCACATTCAGTGCACTTGAATGGCTTTTCCCCCGTGTGTGTTCGCTGATGACACTGTAGGGCTGATAAGTGGCTAAAGCTCTTCACACATTCACTGCACTTCAGTGTCTTTTCTCCAGTGTGTATTCGTTGGTGACATTGTAGGGTTGATAAGTGACTAAAGCTCTTCTCACATTCACTGCACCTAAATGGTTTTTCCCCTGTGTGTGTTCGTTGATGCTCTTTTAGTTGTGCTGATTGACTAAATCTCTTCTTCCCACATTCACTGCACTTGAACGTTTTTTCTCCTGTGTGTGTTTGTTGATGACGCTTTAATAGAGATGAGAACTTAAAGCTCTCACTAAATGTGTATGATTTTTTTTTCTTGGTTAGTGTCTCTGGGTCGGGTATATATTTGTCTACATCCCAAGACTGTGTTTCCTGATGGGCCAACATGGCTGATGAAACACTTCAGTTATTCTAACACTTCCCGTATATCTGTGGTATTTTGATTGTTCATTTTCAGATTTAACAATAATGTGCAATAGCCATTAAATACTTGCCACACTCATAATACCTATAAGGTACTTTGTAGGAGTTTGTGCCTTCAGATTGGATTATGGCTATGCACGCTGGTGAGTAAAGATTCATCTCCCTTCTGGCTGGTGAAAATTGGGACAGTCCGTTGTATTGCAGACAGCAGAACTCCTCTTTTCTTTAACCTTCAGTTGTCTGGCTCCACTCCATTGCGCTTTTCTCTGGTTGCTGTGGTTTGGCCAGAAAGAGTTTACAATACACCAAGAGCAGTGAATGATGGTCTGTTATTGCTTTAGAAAAGAAAGCACTGTTGTAACCACGTCAAACCGATCCCATGATCAAAGCTGGTGTTGGACACCAATTTATACAGGAGGTGGTTTGTTATTGTTGTTGCCTTAATTTTCTAGAGGTCATTTCTTAGTCTTGTTGCGTGGAGGTGCACAACTCAGACTCTTACATCCACTGAAATGCCCATGACTGCTTCTTCCAGGATCTGTCAGTTTATGTACAGGTTCCTCTGTCTCTGATTGTCCTGATGTTTTCATGAATACTGGAACTCATGTTTTCTGTTTTATTTTTGTTTGTAGATTTACAGCTTCATTATTCATAATCATTTCATGCATTCAAGGCTTGTTCTCTGTTGGATGTAAAGATATTTAGAATTACTAAGTGTAAACATGATGGCATATGAAATCACAATGATTAACTGAGTGTAAAAGACATCTCTTCTTTACTGTCTTTGAAACTGAGCAAGAAATATTTCATCATACACAGATAATTAACTAAACGTTCTGTTAATCACGTCACACCTTCTTAACTTCAGAAAAGGGGGTGATTTACCAGTGTTCACAGAGTAACTTGGTATAGAAAGGGCGGTCACAGAGCATCCAAGTGTTACTGGTACAGCTTTAGGTAGATGCACATGGTCAAAATTTCAATTACACACAAACAGTTTGTGGAAAAATAGAGGGATCAAGCTTGGCTGCTATTTCAGTACTTCTTCAGGAACTATATACCAAAGGTTACTCTTAAGGAACTATATAAATAGGTAACTCTTCAGGAAGATGATAACAAAAGTAACTCCACTCACACACTTCTTCTCAAAGTTTCCTGTGCACCTTGGATAAGCTCAAATGCCAACTCCTGTCCTTACCTTGCTGTTCATTAAATTACCTTTGACAATTTCAACAGCTACCCTGGGTTCAAGTATTTCTGGTTTCTTCTAACCTGGAAGACTGGAACATTATTCTGAGTTGAGGTGGGTTTCCTATCACCATAACATCTGTCTATCAGCCTAAAACTAGTGTAGCTTACAGGGCCTGCTTCTGGCCCTGAAAGGCAACTTGAAAAGCAAGTCCTTAGTTCTTCCTAAAGTGGAAGGAAGTCCTTCCAGGGCTTTCTTGTAAAACAGAATGAGGGGTCCATTGTAAAGCCCATCCTTTACATTATACACACATATTAGGCAAAGAAACATTGATTCATATCATTTAGGCCCTCATTACGAACTTGCTGGAATGTGGACCGCCGCAGTGGAGGTGGCAGTCGGACTGCCACCGGGCTGGCTGTTAAGACCGCCAAATTATGAACATGGTGGTCTTCCGTATGTAACACAGTCAAATCGCCGCCAGTACCGCCAGTGCAGTTGGACCACCACGGTCTTAACCCCAGGCTGGCAGGAGCCATGTTTCCGTTGACCGTATTACGAAGTTGTATACCGCCAGGATATCCGCAACCAAATGCCTGGTGGAAACAAACCATATAAAAGGAGACACTCACCTCCAGAAACAGAGACACGTCTGGAGTCGCCATGGACTCTGAACTTGAAGTCTTCCCACTGCTGCTACGAACACTGTGACTACGAAATCAGCGTCGCATTGTGATGTATAAATGCCATTAACAGTGAGACTGCCATTATGTAAATGCCATTTCTGTACAGTACATCATGTTGTAACCTTTTGTTCTCTCCTGTCTAGATACCACGGTGTGTATCGAGTGAGGAATGCACCTGTGTACTGTCCTTTAGTTGACCTTACGACATTGGAAGAACACCACATAGTGCAGACTTAGGGCCAGATGTAGCAAACGTTTGCGATTCGCAAATGGCCCGAATCGCTATTTGCGACTCCGCAAAATCAGAAATAGGATGCAAAAATCCCATTTCCGAATCGCAAAATGCGATGCGAGCCATTACCGACTCGCAAAATTTGCGACCCCCATATTGCGACTCGCTAATAGGAAGTCGCAATAAGCCCAGTTTGCATGTCCAATTTACCACTAACTCAGAGCAGGTGGTAATCATTACCAAAGTATAAAAGGGGACCCAGAAGGCATCTGGGTTACACAAGATGGCGGAGATATACCTGATAGCAGTGAGGAGGAGAGCCCACGCAGCCCAGCAGAGGAGGAGGAGGAGCCAGAGATAGGAGAAGATTTACAGAACAAGGCAGACTCTTTTCCAGCAAACTGAGGAGGAAATATATGACAAATACAGACTTAGCAGCGCAGCTATACTAGATTTAATAGAATTACTCAAACCATAGCTAGAACGCCAGACTGTGCGCGGCTGCACCATCCCTACGCATGTGCAAGTGCTATGCTCACTGCAGCTATTGGCCTCGGGGAGCTATCAGGGGGTCATTGCTGTGGCAGGTGGGGTATCCCAAAGTGCACTATCAAGGTTCCTCAGGGCATTCCTAGATGCCTTACTCACACACATGTCCCGATACATATACCTACCCAGGAATGAGGCAGAAATTAACAGCACCAAGTTAGACTTTTACCGAATTGCCAACTTTCCCCATGTCATAGGGTGTGTAGATGGGACACATATTCAGATATGCCCTCCTGCAAACCTGGAATATCTGTCCCGCAATAGAAAGTGTACCCACTCACTCAATATTCCGGTGGTATGTGACGCCCATTATGTCATCACTGACATGGTTGCTAAATTTCCAGGCAGTACTCATGACTCCTACATTTTTAGGCACAGTGGGATACACCAACGCCTGGAACGTGGAGAGTTTGGAGACGGATACCTCCTAGGTAGAGCTGCATGCACCTTGTAGACATGCACACAGATCAATGTGCAAACCAACCACGACTTGCTAACAGTGTACGTTTTGTGCCCAACAGGTGACAGTGCATATGCACTACGGCCATGGATACTGACTCCGTACTTAACACCCAGCAATGAATGTGAGAGGCGATACAACAGTGCACATAAGAGGACCAGGAACTTGATTGAAAGAACCTTCGGACTGCTGAAAGCACGGTTCAGATGCCTCCACCGAAGTGGAGGTGCCCTCCAGTATACCCCCATAACGGCTTTCAAAATAGTTGTCGCATGCGCTATCCTGCACAACATTGCCACCCGACGTGGCCTACCTCTCACCCCTGCAGACCCAGATTCGGAGGATGAAGAGCAAGAGCAACCACATCGCCATCATGGGGATAGGAGCATCGCAAATCAAGGCAGACTGAGACGGGAATACATTGCAACACAATACTTTGGAAGGTACGTGCCAACTTCTACCATACTCACCAATAGAACAAACACTCCATGTGTTAAGTGTAACGAACAAATGATTTAATATGTGCAAAAACCAAACTATATACAAGGAAAAACTGTTCAGGAACTTCAAATGACCACCTGGCATGGGACACATTGCCCTCATGTGCCCCAACATCAGGGACAGTGTTTAGCTCACAGCCTACGGCGGGCTCGGCCAGCCTGTCTGGTACCAGGTTGCTCAGCAGTGCTCTGCCTTGTACTCCCACTCCGTAGCACCCTGGTGACACCAGCAGAGACACTGCTGACAGTGGAGCCCTCCTCACTGTCTTGTGGGGTGTCACCTGTACCCCTGGACACCTGCTGTGCCTCCATAAGGTCTATTGCATGGGTGATCCGGCCCAGTCCCCGTGCCACATCACCCGCAAAGTTGCCCATGTCAACCTGGAGGCTGACTGTTCTCCTTGACAGCCCAGTTGTGTTCACTGCCAGTCTGACGATAGAGGAGGCCATCCTGTCCAGCCTTTGGAGCAGCTGGCGGTCCCTGCGCCGCGCACCCTCACTCTGAGTTAGCAGTCCAGCCACCAGTTCGCGCATTGACAGGGCTAGGTCACCAGTGTTGTTCCTAATGACCTCCAGTTGTGCTTGCACCTGCTGCATGCTGTTGGCATGGTTCCTCTCGAAGCGCTACAGAACCCCACTAATGCGCCCTAACTGTTGATTTTGCAGGCGCTGACCCCGTAGCAGTTGGGCCTCCGTTGGTGTTGTGGATGGAAGCCCTGACTCTGCCTGCTGCCCTGCTCTCCTCATCCTGCGTCGCCTACGCAGCGGTGGAGGCCCTGTGATGTCTGATGTGGCACTCCGGATTGTACCTGGTACAGGCTCCAAGACCACTGTTGCAACAGGTGTTGCCAGAGAGGGGATGGTGTTTCTGGTGCAGGTGGGAGTGGTGGCTGGTCCTGTTGTCTCCTCTTGGGGCTGGCTGACCATTGGCACCTGGCTGCTTTGGCTGGTGGGGGTGTCTTGTGGGAGACCGGTGGGACATGGGGAAAACACTGTCAGTGTTTACTATCTGTTAAACACTTCTTAATAAACATTTGCCTATGAAGTGCCTACTTGACTACATTGCCCATAATGCATCATTCTGGTGTTTGCTACTCTGAAATGGAGCTATCTTGGTTGTGCATGCCCCTGTGTACATGGTGGGTGGGGGTATGGCATTGATGGTGGTACAGGCATATCACATGGTACTCACCGGTTGATGGTCCAGGCTCAGAGGTGTCCAGTTCTCCAATTCCAGTAACAGCCTCCGGCTCCAGGATCTCCTCAACCCTTTCCTCCAGGGGTGTGGGTGGTGGTATGGAAGATGGTCCCACTCCTGTGCCTCTCATCTCCCGGAGCCTTTCTGCCACCCTCTCCTTGGTGCTGGAGCGGAGGTCGTACCACCTCTTCTTTAGTTCATCCACACTCCTGTGGCTGACCCCCAGGGAGTTTACCTTCTCCTGGATTTCCTGCCAAATTCGTTTTTTGTCAGAGTCTGGCACATTGAGGGCTGCCTTCCCAAAAAGCTCATCATGGTGCTGACAGCACTCATCCGTGAGCACCTCCAGCTCCTTCTCTGCAAACTTGAGCTTTCTCTTCCTGGTAGTGTCAGCCATGGTTGCTGGTGCTCTGTTAGCTGTGCTGCAGTTACAAAAAGGGTGTGGTCCTCCCTCCTCCCAGGTGTATTTGTAAACTTCCTGGCTGTGATGTCATCATCATGTGCCAGGAAGTGTTTTCCTGAGTGTTCTGGAGTGGTTTCTGGAGTGTTCTGCAGCACCTGCTTTAAATTTTCAGCACAGTCGCTATTTGCGACTCCCACTCACAAATTGCGAGTCCGTTTTTTGCACGGTCGCAAAAAGCGACCTCGCAAACAGCGGACTCGCTATCTGCGGTGCGACTCCGGGTGCAAGTCGCAATTTGTCCGCGCACTTTCTACCTGCATTCCAGTTAGCGAGACGCAAATTGCGAGTCGCACATGTTCGCAAATTGCGAGTCGCTAATTTTTTTGTACCTACATCTGGCCCTTACTGATTCAATTGTCAGATCATCATGGAGTTGTGCAGGCAGTTGGAACCTGACCTCTTGCCTGTCAATCAGAATTGTTATGCCATAACTCTCATTGTCCAGTTATTGTCTGTTCTCCATTTTCTGGCCACTGGATCATTTCAGTTGACTGTGGGCTTTGGCTGCTGGAATGTCACGACCCATGTTTAGTAGCGTACTATGGGATGTACTGTCCTCATTCCTCAGACATATGGACAGTTACAAATGCTTTCCTCAACCACAGGATTTATCTCAAGTGAAGGCTGAGTTTTACAACCACAGACACATTCCACATGTGACTGGTGTAATAGATGGGACCCATGTAGCCCTGGTACCTCCAAGGGTGAATGAGCAGGTGCTTCACAACAGGAAGAGTTATTCCTCCATAAATATGCATATTGTGTGTTTGGCTGATCAATACATATCTCAGGTCACTGCCAGGCTTCCGCTAGAACTGCCAAGTATACAATCCAGTACCGTGCCAATGCACTGGGTGTTGGTGAATGGGTGTTATATGACATGTCATTGTTTGTATTGACAATTTCACTACATTAAATGAAAACACAGATTCCAATATTGTGATCAATGCTATTACTGTGCTTTTGAGTGCAACGGATAATGAGTTAGGTCATGGTTAATGAAATGGGAAGCGTGGATAAACTAGCTGTTCAGTGGTACAGGTCCAGTCTTGAAAGGCCGTAGAGACCCTTGGCATTGAATAGTCAACAGGGTGGTCAGCGGCACACAAGGAAGAATGTCCATGGCTGGTTCACTTCCTGGTGTTGGTCTTGGTCTTAGACTCTGCTCCTGCCAGATGCTTGGATGGACGTCCACTTTTTCGGTGGGGTTCATCAGCTATGGAGGGAGGGGTGTCAGTGGCCAGTGGTTCCAGTGGCAGTGCCTCCACGCCTCTGATGTACTTGGCTGAGATGTCATGGTGCCAGTGGAGGGGGTCTGCTGGTGGGTGGTGGTGGGAAGCAAGATATTGGGTAGGTCCCTGAGCACCCCTGCAATGATGGCAGTAGATTGGTTGAGTTGCTGCCACTGCTGCATGGCCTCCTGGTGGTACTCCCTCTGCAGCCTCTGTTTTTTCCCCAACATGGATATTGTCTGGCTCATCTTATACTGGGATTGTTGGTAAGCTCCCAGGACTTGGTTGATTGACTGCTGGTCAGTTGGCCCCCTTCGTTGCCCTGTCCTCTGACACGCAGATGTCCTCCCACGCCCCTGCCCCTCTTGCCCTGCGCCACAGGCACTGTGTTCCCAATCCCAGCATCACCAGAACCATCATCGTCTTTGGTCTGAGGGTTAGACTCTGGTCACTGTACTGGGGGGCACACAATAGATTGAATTGTCCTTGTGACACAGGTCTGGGGATGAGAGGTTGGCTGTGCTGATGTTGCCACTTGTTAGGGGGGGGAGGGTTGGTTGTGGGCAGGATGAGGATGGCAGTGGAGGACTGACCAGATATCCCCAATAGGCCAGGTAAGTTGTCACTGTCCAGGGATCATGTGGTGTGGTCATCACTGGGGCCTTCATCCTGAGGTGGGCTGGTAGTCTCTGGCATTGGCTCCTTGCTCTATGCTGCTGGTGTACCAGTGGATGGAGTTGCAAAGTGTTAAATGTTGTAGTGTACATAGTTCACTATACGTTTCTTGCATGCAGTTGCTGGGCTTGTCCTCAACCCATGGCATTGGCACTTGCATCACAGTAGGCAGTGTATGTGATTATTGTTTGCAGTGTTGTTGATCTCGATATATAGTTAGATGTGTGATGATGCGTGCATTGCTGCCATTGCCATGGATTGTGGACATTTCCATATTTGCATTGTGGTGACTGATGTAGGGTTAGTTCATGCAGGTGTTTCACAGTGCTATTGTGTGCATAGGTCTTGTTATACAGTTGCAAGTGCATTGTGGGGGTTGTAGTGCCGGTCATTGATGGAGCTATCCATGCCATTTATTTGTACTTTGTGGGCATGGTTGAATGGGTGGATAATAGTATTTGTGGGTGTGAGGGGGAGTGTTAGTTAAAGTGTTATGAGGAGAGATAGGGTGGTGGGCAGGCATTTAGGACAGGGGAGATAGGTGCAAAGTTATTGGCGGTCACTTACCAGACTCCAACCCTCTGGGTATTCCAGTCAGGCCCTGTGGATGCAGGAGTTCCAAGACCTTCTCCTCCCATGTCAAGAGCTCTGGTGGTGGCAGGCCACTGCCAGTCTTGTGCATGGCTATTTGATGACTTGAAGCCATGGACCGGACCTTCACCTGTGGTCATTCCATCTGTTCTGTATGTTCTCCCTTGTGCACGGGTGGTTTCCCACTGAGTTCACCCTGTCGACGATTCTCTGCCATAGCTCCATTTTCCTGGCTATCGAGGTTTGCTGGACCTCTGTCCCGAACAGCTGTGGCACTAACCTGACTATTTAATTAACCATGACCCTCAGCTCATCATCAGTGAAGCGTGGGTGCTTCTGATGTGCCATTGTGTTGTGTTAGGTAGTTTGTGTTGTGTGCAAGTGTGCAGTGTTAGTTAGGGTGGGTGGGTGTATAGTGATGTGCATGTTTGGTGTGTGTGATTTTTGTGCAGTGGCAATTTGTACCTTGTGCTGTTGTGTAGTGTGTGTTGTGTGTGTAGTGCGATAGTGGAGATGATGTTGTGGGTAAGTGTGTAATTTGTGCTTGCTCTGTCTGTCTGTGACTGTTAATCAGGTCGCAAAGGTTTGTGGGGGTGTATTATATAGTGCTGTGATCAGGTGTCTGTGATATGTGTATTTGTGTCAGGTGTGGGGTACTGAAACTGTCCAATGTGGTGGTGTATCCTTGTGGAGGTGAGTTTTTGACCACAGCGGTACGGACCACCAATGGTTTACCGCTCTGGAAAGCCGATGTGCTGAGTTGTATATTGTAACATGGAGGGCAGACTGTGGTCGGTGTGGCTGTGCTGGTGGTAGAACCGCCAATTTACGGTCCTCGCTCGACCTGGCGAGATCGTTTTTGTGGCTGTATTTCGGCGTAATGCAGTATGTGGTTCATAATACGGCGGTCTTGTTACTGCCACTATTGCGGTCTTTTGGCGCCCACCACCATGGGGGTCTTCGGAAAAGACCATCAAGGTCATAATACGGGCCTTAATATTAATATTTTTTCCCTTTTTCTACCTTTACATATCATCTGACTTAATGTTGTCTGTTTTGGGCCCAGGATGCTACTTTGTAAGTGTACATTGTGTACAGTTCCTTTTGAGTGTTGAAAAGTCTCAGGTTTATTAAAGTCATAGTTTTATCTCACCACTGCTGGGACTTGCAGTTATAAAGCCATTATCTAAGTCGGGACGCATGGACTTACTTGATGGAAGTGAACAGGTTTCAGCTTCTACTTTGGTCTGTACTGCAGTTAAATACTATATGGGAAATAAAAATGTCTGCAATAGCAGAGGCCTGATAATGGTATCACTAAAAACACTACTGGACCAATTGGAGGAGATGTACAAGGTGATGTGTCTGTATCTGACTGAAAGCCTTCGTCTTGTACTAGTAATGAATGAGCCCTGATGAAGTTCCTGAGTGGGATGACATTCTGTGAGGAAATTGGTTTTATGATATGGTGCCGTTGTGCAACCTTACACTGTAATAAAGGCACAACTCCTTGCAAGGTCTACTCAGGTTTGTTTGTAAAACCTTAGCTCAATCTCAGGTAGCCGTAGCTTTGAGTAATCAGGCTTTATCAAAGGAACAAGTGTAAAGCATGGAGTACTAAAACATTTGAATAAGAAACAATGAAACAGAATAAAAATCTAACACCAATTTATAAAAATAGACTTTATTTTTATCTTTAAACAGACACCCCAATGACAAACATCCACCAGAGTTTTCCGGAGTTATGAATTAACAAATCACTCCTTTTCAATAATGAAATAAATATTTATAATTTACTGTGACTCACGGATTAGAGTTAGCCATAGCAGGTAACTTGAATATGGCTACAAAGGCACTCTAGTGGGGTGAGTCACAAGGACCAGTCAGGTTTCGTTGAATAGTTTAAACAGCTTTCAGTTCAAGGTTCTAAGGGCAAACTGCTATAGGAATCACAGGAGTGGTCCTGGTGCAAGAGACGCAGGACGCTGAAGATGCTGAGGTTGCTGGGCCAGCGTCATGGGGTCTTCCTGTGGCGACCCCTTGGTCTACAAGCACAGGGGATCGACTTTGGCCTCAGGGGGTCGATATCCTCCAGTGTCCAGTTGGCGAACAGCACAAAACCAGTTGCCATTGGTCTCCTATTACGGAAAAACCAGCAGTTCCATTTAACTTGCAGTAATTTCAGTGCTGAGCGACCAAACTGCACTCTGACATCTCTTCCTGGTGTAGCAGACTCGGGTGAAATTTTGAGGGTCAGGACTTTGTCTCCCAGGCTGCATTGCGGTGTCCAGTGGTGTTCAGGCTTTTTGGCGCTGGGCTCTCAGGTGTGCAGGCTTTTATTGTCCTGCAGCTGTAAAAGGCAGTCAGCCATCCTACTCTTGAAGTCACATTCTAGGCCTAGGGACTTTTCCATGAGGGCCACCACAGACACAGCCCTTTCTTTGCTAATCCTAGGTCTAATACACATTTCCGTGTTTGGTGCAGCCTCTTTTTGCTGGGTCAAGAGACCCTGAAGGCAGTCTTTATTCGGCCATCTTTCCAGTACAGGCGTGATCTGAGGTTTGGGTGCCAGCAATGACACTTCTATTATTGTGCAAGTCAAGACTTTAGTGTAACTCTACAAAGTTACCATGACTGATACAGGAAAACTTGTTTAAAAGCACCAGTGATGAATGAGTTATTGTAGCCCTGAAGAACACTATTCATTGTGTAATTGACATAGAAGTACTGCTTTTGGGTTAATAATCCCATGAAGGAAAGAGGGGCACCGTGGTAACAGTACCAAACCTATTTCGTTATTTAAAATATCACATCCACACATACTGCACAAAGAAGAATTAATAATTTTGAGTGAAAGTTATTATTACTACAGGAATAATGTGTTTCCCAGTACATCTAAAACAACTACAAAAAATATTATACAAACAGCACATTAAACACATATAACAACATTTCTAACATTGTTAAAATGTCACCTAGAACCTAACACTCTAACTTCTACGTCTGTGCGTTATACTAAGAGAGCACGGAAGGCAGAGCAACTTGCAATTTTGAGTTTCTAAAGGAAAAGAGATGCACTGCATACCTTGTTGACAGCACAGGCTGCCTTCATAGTGTGGATGTGAAGGCGTGTGCCCCGCGAAGGGCAAACACATGCTGCAGTAACAGTCAGTTGGTCTTCCTCTGGGTCATAGCTTTATCAGCTTTAGACAAGGTGTAGCATCTGTGAAATGCGCTGGCAGTAAATGAGACGTTTGTGGCAGAAGCACTGGAGATAATCTGGGCACAGAACCTCTCCTGAAAAGTGGTCAATTGGCAGTCCTTAGCAACTAAGGGCCAGATGTATCATTTATATGGGTAGCGATTTCCTGTGAATCGCAATTAGGTAATCGCTATTTGAACGTATGAAACTCCATGAGTTTCATTTAGCGATTCTCAATGGTTTGCAAATCAACCTACCTCATTAATATTCATGAGGTAGGTCGCAACTTGCGACCCATTGTGAATGGCTACAATCATAGGGATTGGGGCCTGCTGGACTCAGCAAACCACCATGTCTGTGATTGCTTTTGAATAAAAACAATCTTTTTTTTTTTTTTTAAATGCAACCTGCTTTCCTTAAAGGAAAACAGGATGGGTTCAAAAAAGAAAAATTAAAGCTTTCTTTTTATTTTTTAAAGAGTAGGCAGTGGTTCGTGCGACCACTGCCTGCTCTTAAAAATGTTTTCGCATGCATTCACAAAGGAGAAGGGGTCTCTTGGAGACCCCTTTCCGTTTGCAAATGGGTTACCACCTACTTGAAGTAGGTGTTAAAATGTAAATATATTGTGTCCGCATGTCGGTCACAAAACATTCCTACATACCGCTGCAATTCGGTATTAGGAAGGGACGCCCTTGACACACCCCTTCCTAATACTGAATCAGTATGTAGTTGCAATTCCGAATTGCGATTTGGTAACAAGTTATCGAATCATAAATTGGGATTCATACATACCAAAACACATTTTTGCGGTCGCAAACGGCCCAATTGGGACGTTTGCGACTGCAAAAATGCATGATACATCTGGCTCTAAATCTTATCAGAAATTGGAATTTCTGACACAAGTTTCGGAATGTCTGGCATAGATTATGTGCATCAAGGTGTGCGTCCCTGGTGTTTCCCAATGAACATATAAGGTAAAAGGACGTGAATTCAGACTACACTATTTTGGTTGTATGTCTATATGTGTTCTTATTCAACCTTGACATGGTGAGGACAAGACATCTGACCCAGACGAACGTAGCATCAAGTGTTGTATGTATGTCATTTATCTAAGGATTTGATGCTTTCACAGTTCCAAGAAAGATGAGGTCTGGCAACATCTGCCTCTAAGGGCAGACTGACAAAGATTCTGCATGAATCGGGAAAGATGGCTACTTCCATGGTTTGAGAGTGAGAAAATGGCAACCTTCAATAGCCATGATGGAGCCGGGGCCTACATATGATGGAGTCAGACCTTAGGGGGTTTTAGGAAGCTGGCCTGATGTGTGGTGGATACACCAGGTCCAAGTATCACCTATTAGTGTAGTGTAGGCAGTGTCTGGAAGCCAGGCTCTCTAAAGGTAGCTGTGGTTGAGCAGCCAAGGCTTATCTAGGAGGCATGCAAAGCTCATGCAATACCACTGTAGTCACACAGCACTTACACACATAAAAGAATACATTCAGTGTTACAAAAATAAAGGTACTTTATTGAGGTGACACAACACCAAAAATATTATAGAGGCAACACACCCTTAGGAGGTAAGTAATACACAAGTTATACACACTAGTTGTCAGAAATAGGCATAAGAATAGTTAGAAAACAGTGCAAACAGTGTAAAACACAATAGAGAATAATGGCCCTAGGGGAAGCACAAGCTCAAGCAACATGAGGGCAGAAGCCTGTCTGTGAGGTGGCAGCAACCTGGGCTGCCTGGAAAACCTCAGAAGGCTGTAGGAGCAATGCTGGGGGTCCTCTAAGTAGCCCCAACAGTGCATGGAATCATACAACCAATACTTGCAAAAGTATTGGGGAATGATTCCAACATGTTTGATGCCAAACATGCCTAGGTTCGGAGTTACCATTATGTAGCTGGATACAGGAAGTAACCTATGTCCAGTACACACGTAAAATGGCATCCCCACACTCACAAAGTCCAGTAAAATGGATCAGGAGTTTGTGGGGGCACCTCTGCTAGTGCAGTACACACACAGATACTTGCACCCTGCCCTCTGGGCTGAGAGGACCTACCATAGGGATGACTTATAGTGACCTGGTGCAGTGACATATAGTAAAAATGGGTGCATGCATCCAGTTCATGCAGACTGCAATGGCAGGCCTGCAGAACACTTTGCATGGGCTCCCCATGGGTGTCAAAATAACTGCTGCAGCCCATAGGGATCTCCTGGAACCCCAATGCCCTGGGTACCAAGATACTATATACTAGGGGCTTACATGGGGGCACCAGTATGCCAATCGTGGGGATAAAAAGTTATCAGCAACCCAATTTAGAGGAGAGAGCACAGTCACTGGGGTCCTGGTTAGCAGGATCCCAGTGAACACATTCAAACACACTGACAAGCAGGCCATAAAGTGGGGGTAACCAAGCTAGAAAGAGGCTACTTTCCTACAGGGCTTTACATCCCTATGCCCACTATGAGCTTAGGAGATGTGGCGACTAACTCGCCAATGGACTACCAGGTCCCCTCCTGTCTGATGACACCCACTTCCAGAATGACAGAACTCTTCTTTCAGTGTGTTGAATGCCTTTGCACAGCTCAGAGGTGTGGCTATGAACAGATACAATTCCCTTCAAAAAACGGTTTGACAATGGCTTCATCCCTCTCTGTTCAAGATGCCAGCCTGTCGGCTAAAACAAAAGAATCAATGGGTTGATGCCAAGTATTTCAGATTGGCTCCAGTCAATCCGTGCAAGGCAAATGACCCACATTTCGCATACACAGCAGAAAGCCTGCATTCTGGATTAGTTCCAGGTTTGCTGGCATTCACCAGAATGGGTCTTTTAAACTCCGCTCAAGAACCGACCAGAGGTTGATAAACGGTGACCATGATAAACGTGCGATGGAGGCATAATTTTATGATATACTGTCTGATTGATGCTGCCTTACCACTTATGGAGGCTGTATTAGGGAACAGGAATTCAATTTCTTGTCTTCCGTTGGTCCTGAAAAGGTCTTGAATTGTTAAGGCTGAAATGCGTCGACCCATCGGAGGAGGAGTTACTGTAAGATAAACGATGATGCAGATTTCATGCTGAAGGGTCTGAACTATTTCATTGACTTTGCTATTGGTTTCACCTTCCTTTCTTTTTTTGCTACCTCCAGGTGGATCATGGACTTGAAATATATTCGATGTACTCTCAAAACAATGAAGGTTTGGGAAGATGAGGAATGGTTGTATATGTACGAATGTACAAGTAACACAAGCATTAATTTTTTTGGTCATTGTGTATTCATGAACATATAAGGGGTCATTACGACTGGCGGGAGGCGGAACACTGGCAGTGTTCCGCTAGTGTATTATGAACATGGCGCATTAGCCATGGCCATACCGCCGGCCCCTTCACTATACCGCCAGGCTTCCCCCAGGCGGTCATAATCCCCAGGGCAGTGCTGCCCTTATGAGTCCCCAACCACCAGCCTGCCCATGGCGGTAAACACTGCCATAGAAAGGCTGGCGGTAAAGGGGACTCGTGGTGCCCCTGGGAGCCCCATCACACATCTCACTGCCCGAATTTCGGGCAGTGAAATGCGCGACGGGTGCTGCTGCACCCTCTGCACATCAACATTTCTGCCGGCTCTATTATGAGCCGGCTTCAATGTTGATGTGACTTTTCCGCTGGCTTGCCCAGCAGAAATGTGAAAATAGGGAGCCACCAATACCTCCAGCACTGGCGGTATTGTGGCGCCCGCTGCTTTCGCGGTCTTTTTGCAAGACCGCAGAAGTCGTAATGAGGGCCATAATTCTTTTTATAATTTATGGTATTATTGTGTCTTTGTTTTGCGTGGTTTGTTTGATGATAAAAATAAATCATTAACAAGTATATACAAGTGATTGAAAAGCGAGACATGGGTTGTATCAATTATGTGGTTGAATAATTTAAAATGATAAATTCATAGTAATGTAATCCAATTAAGCTCAATTTGCAGTCTAGTCATCTGGATATTTTTCTCACGCCTTCCACATTATCTGTTTGTGCTAAAACAAAAGAGCAGCCCCTGCCATGTGTGACTAACACTTGCCCATCAAAGGTGGTTTCCCCTTTGATACCCGCTTTTTGGGCGCTCACCTACTCTGGCCATCCTGCCAGGGGGAGGTCACACCTCTTCCCTCGGCAGGTCCTTTGTTCCTCTTCCTGAGAGTCGTTCTCTCATCTCTCTAAGAGGGCTGAAGGCTATCTCGAGGACAGCAGCATTTGTGCAACCATAAACAGGTACTGCAAACTTTTGGGCAACAAAGTGGCCACTTTTGAGCAAGAGGTAAATTAAATTCTACTTGAGCAACAAGTCAGTTTCAAAGAATGATTTGTTTGATAACTTTAAGTACCATATTTAGTGATATCATCTGGAAGGTAGTACTGCTGAGTTGTTAGAGTGTAACTCAATACTCGCCAAAAGGGCTACTAGCCTTTCCACAGAAAAAACAACAATGTGGAGTTTTTATTGTCAGGCCATGTAAAGTCAATAAAACACATGTCCTTCTTTTTAATGTAATGCATCCTACCTTTAGAAAAACGAAGGTGTTGGGCTCTGCCGTTGTCTTAAATGGCATACTTGAGTTAGGAAGTTATAAGTGCTTAATAGTCCCCAGGCTCTCTCTGGAGAGCTAGACAGCACTGGATGTCCCATTTATGCCAGAGGAACTCCTCTCGACTGCACAGGATAGACCCACAAGGAAAGCTTCTGGTCCGAAGGGCTACACAGTAGAACTATACTGGAAATTTGCCCCCAGTTAAGACCTCAGATAATGGAGTTGTTCAACGAGACCCTCAGGCTTATAAATCTTCCCCAATATACAGATCAACCACAAACAGAAGGGTTTCAGGCCAGTGAGGGAAACAACTCCACAGCATACTAGCAAGAGCCCGTGAGATATCAGAGTCAACAATAGCCCAGCTGGACTTTGAGAAAACATTCGACTCAGGCTAATGGCCATTCCTTCATTATGCCCTGGACCATATTAAGTTTGGCCCCTACTTCCTTAAGTGCATAAATCTGCTATATAATGATCCATGGGCGAGGGTGTGTGTAGCAAGGTGGAAGTATTATATGGTATGACTAGGGGGGTCCTACCATGTATTACTAACACAATACCCAGTAGTGGACCTTGAATTCACACCAGTGAACCCAACCCCTAGCTCAGTCCCGGGAGAGAGTGGCAAAGAGCAGTCAGACTACTTAGAGGAACATGTGTAAAGCATTTTACAACATCAACATGGAGAATAAGGAAATTACACAACTCGAAATAAATCCAACGCCAATTTATAACAATAAAGTGTATTTTTATATTATTTTAGACACCAAAACATTCGCAATAAAATGCAGTTAACTGGACTTGTGAACTTTCAAAGGATAAATAAATCACTGCTGGCAATTCTTATCATTGAAGTCAATGGAAGAAAAGAAAGGTATACAATCGGTCACTTGTGGGGTGAGTTCTGGGGAACTGGGGGCAAGTACCCACAGTCAGATCAATTTTACCTGGTCAGCAATGCTGGTGTGCAGAGTGGTGCTGGCTGTCCTAGGGACTGAACAGGGCTTGCAGTTCTGGAAAAGTGATTCCTCTGTAGCAGCAAATGTAATCCACAGGTTCTTTCTTGGCTGGAGGCCTTCGGGAGGGGAATAGAGGCTCGAAACTTAGAGAGTCTCACTTTCACTCCCAGGATGCAGGTCACAGAGTTTGCTAATAAGACCAAGACACTGTTGGTGCCAACGACATTAGCAGGTGTAGTGTTTGAGATGTTGTGAGGTCTGACACCCCCCTGAACATCAGATAACAAGTAAATGCTGATTTTGGTGGATCATGGCACCACGCATCTAGAAGAGGTACCTTGGAGGAGCACAACTGTAGTAGGACACTCAAGGGTTGGATTTCTTATAACAGTGACTTCTGACTGGTAAAATAATATCTCCATTTACAAAGCTGTGGGAGCAACTTGTTGTTAACTACCACTTCTCAAAGATATACCCCTCCCAAATGAGGAAGTGGAATCTTCTCCTGCTACGTCTCTTATTTGTTGTCAGAAATATTGCACAGAAATAAGTATGGTTCTGTTACTTCGAACTTCTGTTTAGGGACCCAGTACGAGGTCCACTCACCTAAATCAAAGATGTGTGGGACGGAACCTCAGAGACCACTCAGAAGGATGCAGAGTACTAACAGTGAATAACAGGAAAAATTATAATTTCTTCTTAATAAAAGCCTAATAATAAAAACATAAACAATTTAAAATACAATTTAAATGACAATTTAAACTACATCACATGATTATATTCATATAGCTCAGCTAAAATGAAGTTAGTGCCTCAACTCCCTGGTTGATAGTGCAGTCATTCATCTTTTTGTCCATGACTTATTGATATCATTGACTTCCATGCCACCTGTAAGTCGACTGCTGTAGGCAAAAAAATTACTTTTAAGTCTGATTGATAACAAACTGTCAGTGTCTCCCTGCAATGCATAGTATTGTGATTTATAAACAATGGCCACCATGAGATTATTTCAGCTCCTCCAATGGTACAATCACACTGATCAATAGCATCGAGTCCTTATGCCAGGCTTTAGGATTGGAAAGGACAGGGAGAGTTCTGCTTCTAAATTTTAGGTACAATTATCTTTTTTCTTTCAGAACAATGTAGTCAAGATATGGTTCGTAGACGATTGCAGCTTTTGTTATCAAAAACTACAACAGTAATTTGCTTCTATTATTTAGATCCCTCCTATGGTTAAAGACTTGTTACTGATTCTTGATGAGATAGTAAGAAAAGAACAAATAATAACACACTGCACAAAACTGTATCTACACCTATCATGCTTTCCTTCTATGTACCACTGTAGTACTCCTGCTCTTTCAACATTGACTGCTGTCTATCACAGTAGTATCTTCATTTAAAACCTTACTCAACAGTTTGTTTTCCATAAGACCTACTTAGCCATGTGCTCTTTCTGACCTTAAGACATCTCTAGTAGACATGCTGTGCTGCCTGTTGCTACAAAAATAGGCAATAGATTAATGCTGCAGCAACAGTGCAGTAAACAGCAGTGCAGTGCACAGATTCCTCATAGTGGAATGAGATACAGTGCAGTGAACAATTTCCTCGCAGTGTAGTGTGCAGATTACTCATTGTGCAGTAAGATGCAGTGCAGCATACAGATCCCTCACAGTGCAGTATGATGCAGTGCAATAGCACAGATTCCTCACAGTGCAGTAAGATGCAGTGCAGTGCACAGATTCCTCACAGTGCAGTGCACAGATCAGTCAGTGCACTAAGATGCAGTGCGGTGCACAGATCCCTCAGTGCAGTAAGATGCAGTGCACGTATTTCTCATACTACAGTAAGATGCAGTGCACAGATCCCCTCTTTAACACAAATGATGACAACAAACACCCCCAGGCCCTGAAGGAAAGCCCCCACAGAAGTCCCCGGATAGAAGAGCCCAGCTCAGCCCAGCTCCTGGCAGAGATTTCCTCCAGGATTATTCAGTCTATTTCTACAAACACAGCAGAAGGTGCTGACAATCTCCTACCTGAGCAGAAACCTGTGGTCTGGGGTCTGTGAGGGTCTGAAGATGAAGATAACTGCTCAGACAGACGGTAGCCCGGAAGTGATGGCAGCATCCGCTGCTGGTGCTGTCTCTGCCGCCGCTCACCCGGAATTAGAGGCTTCTGTCCATGTTAGTAGCAGGCCAGGACACTATGCTGGAGACAAACATTGGCGTTTACTAAATATCCTCTTCTCTCTTGTTACAAAGATCTGTTCAACTAGAGCTGCTTTTATATCTGAGCACAGAGCAAGCGTCGTCTCTTCAGAACTCGGAACCTGACACCAGAAACTCTGTATAGTTACAGGGAGAAGAGTTTCCTCTTCCGGGTCAGCGGCGGCAGAGACAGCACCAGAAGCGGATGTTGATATCACTTCCGGCCGCTCTCTCCTGCTCTCCGCCTCCAGTGCTGATGTTTCTCCCGGACTCCTACCCGAGGTGAGTTCTCTTTACCTCAGTTTGTTGATCCCTCTGGCTTCCTGGTCTCCCCGCTCCGCGGCGTGGAGAGAGGGACCCTGAAACTGAAAGAGAGGGGTTTTAAGCGTGAGCTGAGACGCATTCCTGCCCAGCTCTGCAGGTACCACGCATCAGGAGTTGGACTCACGCGTTTTCGTGCATGTGTGCGCATCACCGCGCTAAGGTGCATTAGTCACGCATAATTGGAGCTCCTCTGATTTTGTGAGATCATGAGATGCTACATTTGTTTGCACACAATGACTCCAGCAGGCCGGTTGCTTCAGTGCTGCCAGGCATTTTTTACAGAGCTGCTGTGACCCAGAATTACTTAACACTTTCCAGCGCAGCCACCAACGTGGATATCATGTTCCTTTAAGGAAATTATCTTAGCATAAACCTGCTCCCTTCGCCCATCACTTGAATTTGTCAATGATTGGGTTTCCCCAATAACCAAGCAGATGCCGCCTTTCGCTGTGTTTTTTGGGGAGGCACCCCACGCATAGCAGGGCTGTCTCATTGCCTTAGTATAACTCCTGATGCATGCTACTTGGCAGTGCTGTCTCATAGTGTTAGTCTACTGTCTGACGTGTGGTACTTGGCAGGGCTGTTTCATAGCATTAGACTAACTCCTGATGTGTTGTACTGGGCAGGGATGCTGTCTCTCATATTGCACCATGGCATTACAGTGCAAATCCTGGCATAAGTGGTGCACATCCAGAAGCACTGTATGCTGTTTAAGAGAGGTAGACAGGTAGTGACAGCTGTGGAAGGTAGACAGTTTTTTTTTGCGGTTTTATGTAGCGCGACCTCGACCCACAAGTATTGGTGCACTTCACATGAGCACAAGTTACATTACACAAAGTTACATTATTTTTTTAAGCCTTTCAACTTTTTTCGGTCTACGTTTCAGTTTCTGTTTTTCTGCCCCTTGTTTGTAATTGTCAGTGCAAGTTCACCCATCCCCTTATGCCCCACATATTGTTTTTTGTGTGTGTGCCCTGGCCCCTGCCTTTCTGCTCTATATCTGCATTAAGTTGTAGTGGCAGTCTGCTCATATCTGTATGTGCCTGTTACTGTGTCTGTGTGTCTCAGTGTCCGTCTGTCCGTGTTTGCATTCGTTTGTAGTGGTAACCTACTCACGTCTTTATGCACTTGTTACTGTGTCTGTGTGTCTCAGTGTCTGTCTGTCCATGTCTGCATTAAGTTGCAGTGACAGTCTGCTCACGTCTTTATGCACTTGTTACTGTGTCTGTGTGTCTCAGTGTCTGTCTGTCCATGTCTGCATTAAGTTGCAGTGGCAGTCTGCTCATCTCTTTATGCCCTGTGTCTATACATAGAGCTTGTTACTGTGTCTCCCAGTGTCCGTCTGTCAATGTCTGCATTTTAGTTGTAGTGGCAATCTGCTCATGTCTTTATTTGCCTGGTATTGTGTCTCAGTGTCCGTCTGTCTGTGTCTGCATTAAGTTGTAGTGGCAGTCTGCTCATGTCTTTATTTGCCTGGTATTGTGTCTCAGTGTCCGCCTGTCTGTGTCTGCATTAAGTTGCAGTGGCAGCCTGCTCATGTCTTTATGCCCTGTGTCTGTACATATGCGCCTGTTACTGCGTCTGCGTGTGTCAGTGTCCATCTGTCCATGTCTGCATTAGGTTTCAGTGGCTGCCTGCTCATCTCTTTATGCCTGTGCCTGTACTAAGCGCATTTTACTGCGTCTGTGTCTCAGTGTCTGTCTGTCCGTGTATGCATTAAGTTGTAGTGGTAGCCTGCTCATGTCTTTATGCACCTGTTACTTGTGTCCGTCTGCCCATGTCTTTTCACCCCCTTGTCTCTGGCCTGGAGTGTGCACAGCACCACTGCTTCCAGGCCTCTCACAACCTTCAGAAGCTCCCATTCAGACTTCCCTTACGTCCCCCTCCCAGTGTAGTATTACCTGCCAGACACTTCACCCCCTGCAGCAGAGGGAAGCAGGGATGCTCTGAGGAGCTGATGAGGGGACTGGGACTTCACAGGGCTGGGCGACCCCTCCTTACTAAAACTGGGAAACAACTGATGGGAGGTGAAAGAGAGCACAAAACACCACAGTTCAAACACATGCAGCTTTTACATCCCACCTCCTGTACCGATAACAAAAATGGATTAATTTATCATATAAAAACGGGAGGAGATCATTTTTAGTGAAATAATTGATTCCACTTGTTATGAAATCACTAATTACGTTCTTCTTGAATTATGTCTGAAAGCAAAGTTACCTGCTCTAGCAGCGTGATTGTTTTACAAGTTTTTATTAAATAATCTTTTGATGACAAATTGACCAGGAGTGCACTGAAAGTTGTCCTAGTTGGACTCCTGGTCTAGGCAAGACTGCTGGTTTAGGGATGGCAGTACTTTTGTTTGGAGGCGACTAGGCCAATGCAGCAAAAAGTCACACTGTCAGCCCAACCCTCCCGGCTCACGAGCAGTACCTCACCAAAAACCCAATCAGTAGAAAGTGATTTGTCGTAGCCTTTACGCATGGACTCAAGAGTGCGACATCGCAGGGAGCTCGTGGTTAAAGTGAGATTACCCTTTACTTGCAACAGCAACAAGTCTCATTCGCACACAGACAATGAAAGAGATGCATTATAGTTTTCAATAAGTTTTATCAAAAGACTGCAATCTACTGTAAAACGCATGGGCTACAATGATTAGGATAATTAACAGTGCAAGACACAGAACTGTGTAAACAAGAGTCATGAATACAAAGACCCCCACCATCTTGCAATAACACAAGGCTGAAATACTTGTGAAATGTACTCTACCACCCTAGCATGATAAACCTGATCTCTAACAGAAAATAAAGACCATACTTTACTGTAGCTCAATGGCCATAGTTAGAAAATATAGGGCACTAGATGGAGGTCTGGTGTCGCCAGTTTCAAAAATATATGAAGCTGCAGGTGCGACCGCATCCATCTATGGGTTGAAAATTTGGGGATACTCAAATGCACATGTATTACAGTAAATGGAGAATAGATTCTTGAGGAGCCTTTTTAACCTTCCCCAAAGTGTACCCCTTCTTCCTTTGAGGTAGGAAGTAGGCCTCAATAGTATCCAATAGTCAGAAACTGAAAAAATAATACTGGCAGTACATAAGCATTACATCTGCCTGGTTTTTATTGCACAAATGTATACCACACTTTGAACCCTATTTTCATAGATTACTGCCCCCCCAGGCAAAGCAGCTTTATGTCCTATTCAGATGTGGGGTGTTGCCGCTGAGATCTTACATGGTTAAATGAGTTAAGGCCACAAATATGTCTGCCCAGTGCTCTTATTGCTCTAACAAAAGTGAGACTGAAGCAGACTTCTTCTTTTGTCCGTTATAAGAGCAACTGCGCAAAAATGGATACTACCTCTATGTAGAGATATGGGTGCAAGACTCTATTGGGAGATTATGAGGGTCATGAAAATTGAAACACGAGAAGTTAACGTCTCCCTATATAAGTTATCCTCGAAGGGCTTAAGAGTATAGTCATTTAGATCATTGTTATAAACTGTTAAATTTATTGACGTATTTTAAAATGCATGGAATTTTATGAATTTTATTATATTATAGTATTTTAAGATCTATCGTTTTTTGGGCGTAAGAGTATAGTACAGAGAGAGAATCCTTACCTTAGCAACGTATAGAGGACCCTTGGAATTAGAAGGTGTTATGAGTTATATAGACCACTGTTTTAAATTGCAAATTTATTGATGTATTTTAAAATGTAGCAAATTGTTTGAATCTATCTATTTTATAGTTTTATGACTTATTGCTTTCATGATTTTTGCCTGAAATAAAGTATTTGCTAGCAGTCAATTCTCCTCTGGTTTTAGCACCCAGATACTAGTCATTTGTTTAATTTACTGGCGAGAAATTGTCACTCAAAGTGTCACACACTTGGCAATTTAATCTCACACATAACACCACTGAAATTGTAGAAATGCCACACATAAGCAATCTGCAAACTTGATAGCTATGCTGCATCTTACTGCAGTGTGAGGAATCTGCGCACACAACACTGTATCTTACTGCACTGAGAGGAACCTATACACGCTGCACTGCATCTTACTGCTCTGTGAAAAATCTGTCCGCGTTGCACTGAATCGTACTGCAGTGTATGGAATCTGCACACTACACTGCATCTTACTGCACTATGATAAACCTTTGTCACTGCACCACATCTTACTGCACTGTGAGAAACCTATGCACACTGCACTGCATCTTTCTGCAATGTGAGGAATCTGTCCACGCTGCATCTTACTGCACTGCGAGGAATCTTTGGACTGCACTGCATCTTACTGCCCTGTGAGGAATCTGTCCACGCTGCACTGAATCTTACTGCAGTGTAAGGAATCTGTACACTACACTGCATGTTACTGCACTGTGAGGAATCTGCACACTACACTGCATCTTACTGCGAGAAATCTTTGCCACTGCACTGCATCTTACTGAACAATGAGAAACCAGTGCACACTGCACTACAAAGAATCTGCACACACCGCTTTTTACTGCACAGTCAGAAAACTGTGCCTGCTGGAATTGATCTTAGTGCAGTGTGAGAGATCTGTGCACACTGCAATGCCTTTTAGTGTATTATTAGTAATCTGTGCGTGCTGCACTGCCTTTTAGTGTATTATTAGTAATCTGTGCATGCTGCACTGCAGCTCACAAGACACAGATTACGAAAGCAGTGTTCTGCTGCTCAGATTCCTATGGGTTTGGCCGCAAAGGAAGTCTGATGGTCCAGGGGTATCTAGGGCGCAGTTCATTACTTTCCTTCAGACAGTGGTCCTGCATTGGTGCAAAAGAGAAGCTACACCTGATCTGGGATTATGCCCACATTACTTACACTGATTTTGTGCTGAGCAATGGGTTAGTAGAGTGTGCCAATGGTATTAGGTACAAGAGTGAGTTGGCTACATAATCTGGATGGCCTTCAGAGAGCACTGAATAATTTTTCTAGAGGATGCCTAGAAGTTATGAACTCCGCCCTATACACCCCTGTACCATCAGAATTCCTTTGCGGCTATACCCACTGGAATCTGGGTTAGGGAGGGTGCAGTGCAGAGGTGGAGCAGAAGGGTGTTCCAGGCCTTGGAGTTGAGGTAGGAGAAGGCGTGTCCTCCAGTGCGGCAACAGTGTATGCTTGGTACCTTTGCAAGGGCGAGTTGAGCGAAGGTTCCTGTTCGGTTGGTAGAGGTGAAGGCGGTGGTTCAGGTAGACGGAGCCTTGGTTATGGAGGGCTTTGTAGACATGTGCCCGAAGTTTGAAGTTTCATCTCTTCTGGATCTGGAGGCAATGGAGGATTTTTAGGTGCTGTGTGATGTGGGTTCTCTCGGGTAGGTTGAGGATCAGTCTGGCAGCTGCGTTTTGGATTGTCTTGGGTCCTTTGTTTCGGTGGTGGTACCTGCATAGAGTGCGTTGCTGTAGTCCAGTCATCAGCTGGTGATGAGGACTTGTGTCAGTGACTTCCTTATGCTGATAGGGAGCCCGTTGAAAATCTTGCGGTAGCATGCAGAGTGTGTGGAAACAGTCTGAGGAAACGGCATTGACCTGGCGTTTCATGGACAGTTTGCTGTCAAGGATGATGCCGTGGTTTTGGGCATGATCTTTAGGTGTAGGTGTGGGTGGGGCTCTGAAGGCAACCAGGAGTCATTCCAGAGGGCTGAGCGTCTTCCAAATATCAGAACATCCGTTTTTGTCAGTGTTGAGCTTCAGACAGTTGTTATTCATCCGTGTGGATATGTTATTCATACAGTTGTGGAAGTTGGTCTTTGTCCTGGTGGGGTCGGGCAAGAGCGAGAGTACGAGCTGTTTGTCATTTGCATAAGAGAGGATGTCGATGTCATGTGTCATTGGGAGAAGTCTAGCAGGTTGTTTCTCTCCAGGTACTCGGTGAGTTTGAGGTTGATGGCCTTGTCGAGGAACAGTACCATCAAGATTGGTCGATAGTTCTGGAGCACACTGGGGTCTGCTGAGGGCTACTTGAGATGGATTCCGATCTCTGCTTGTTTCCAGGCTTCTGGGAGAGAGGCCATGGTTAGCAAGGCATCCATTGATCTTGTTTGTTCTGTGTTTGAAGATCATGTGGGGCATAGGTCGGTGGGTGCTAATGAATGGATGGAGCTCACGAGTGTAGTCATGTACGATATGCTTAGTAGTTCTCATTCATTGAGCGGGTGGTCGGCGGTGGGGTAGCTGTGATGTATGGGGGAGTAGCAGGGTTGGGGATTTAAATTTCTTTAGATGGTCTCTATCTTGTTGTGGAAGTGGTCTGAGAGAGCTTTGCAGAGTTCTTGTGATGGGGATGGAGTTCTAAGTGGCTGCCGGGCAGGCAAACTCTCGTACAATGGTGAAGAGCTCCTTGGTTTGGTTGATGCTGGTTTCGATTCGGCAGGTTAGGGCTTTATTTCCTGCTGCTTTGATGTGGCATTGGTAGCTGTTGAGGGCCAATTTGAAGGTGACTCGGCCGGCGTGTTGGTGAGCCACTTCCTCTCTGGTTGTTTACACCTGCATTTGGAATCGCTGACCTCCCGGGTGTACCAGCTGGCACGTTTAATGAACAATTTCAACTAACATTTGATCCAAAATCGATTAGTTTCGATTAGTAGTTTTGCACAAAAAAATTATGCTAATGGCCCACTCTGGGTCCGTTTTGGTAAAAAAATCTACCTGAAATGTTTGTTGATTGTTTATATTAACCCCTTAACTGCTGGATCTCCCTGACCCGTGCTGGGTCCATTTTTATCTATTTGGGGTAGTTTGCACTTAGGGCTCCATAACTGTTTTCCATGTATTATACCCACTGCAAATTTGTGCCCTCTTTTTTCTAACATCATGGGGATTGTAAAGCTACCCCGGGTTTCTGGATTCCCCTGGAGGGGACTGAGAAAATAGGCAAAATATAGCAAAATGTTTCGTTTTTTAAAATCATTTTTTAAAAGTGCGCTGTATAAATGTGTCTTTTTCCCCTAAAAATGTTATCAAATATTTGCTGTACTAAGGTCACCGTCCTACATTAGCCTGATTACCAGCTAGTTAGTATATCCAAAGGGAGGCACCGCTTGGCTTGTGGTGGTCATATTTATTATCCAGTACTTTGTCCAATTATTGATATACAGACTATGGGGGTGATTCTGAGACTGGCGGGCGGCGGAGGCCGCCCGCCAGTCTTCCCCCGACAAAATACCGCTCCGCGGTCGCAAGACCGCTGAGGGTATTTTGAGATTTGCCCTGGGCTGGCGGGCGGCCGCCAAAAGGCCGCCCGCCAGCCCAGGGCAAATCTACCTTCCCACGAGGACGCCGGCTCCGAATGGAGCCGGCGTAGTGGGAAGGTGCGACGGGTGCTGTTGCACCCGTCGCGTATTTCAGTGTCTGCTTTGCAGACACTGAAATACTTTGTGGGGCCCTCTTACGGGGGCCCCGCGGCACCCCCTACCGCCATCCTGTTCCTGGCGGGAGACCCGCCAGGAACAGGATGGTGGTAGGGGGTGTCAGAATCGCCATGGAGGATTCTCCCGAGCAGCGGAAAGTCGGCGGGAGACCGCCGACTTTCCGTTTCTGACCGCGGCTGAACCGCCGCGGTCAGAATGCTCGACGGAGCACCGTCAGCCTGTTGGCTGTGCTCCCGTGGTCGGTGACCCTGGCGCCAGGGTCAGAATGACCCCCTATATGACAGTTTTCCTGGAAATAATCTCCATTTTGGTTCTCTTGTTCCAGGTCCTAGGTCAGGAGTCTTCTCGCCGATCATTTGGAATAAAGCAGAATAATGCAGGTAAGCCACCTATTCGGTTTATTATGTTTGTTTTTATTTAAATCTTCACCATATCCTTTCTCCCTAGTGATATACAACCAGGAGTGCATAGGGTTGGTGAACAGTGCTCAAAAGATAGACATCTCCCTTTTACACTTTGGAAACCTATTCACATTATAAGTGTAAAAATGAAGGAAACATTTATTCTTGCCCGGAAGAACAATCCACCTATTTTCCGGCACCAAGTGCCCCGAGTATGTGAGGTCAGTGAAGGTCAGTGAAGCTCCTGTGGGTCACCCCTTTTCCCTTAGCAATGCACCTGTATAGTTCCTTCCCTCCACCTCCAAGCCTGGATCAGCAGACCTTTGGTAACGAGGCCCTATCTCATTGATTGTACACCGCTAAGGAATCCTTTCTCCATCCTTCAAACTTCTGTGTGTTTGTTTCAGCACTCCATTTATCATAATGTAGGCAGTACCCTTCCACGGTCTGCAGAAACTGCATTCACCCTTCATCTTGTTCCATGCTTAACTGCAAGCATCCAGGATGGAGCCCATTGACTCAGTACTCACGCTCATGTACACAGAGTCTTATAACTCTATCTTCACATGCAATCAAGCACTCTATTTAGACTTTGATTAACATGCAGGGGAAATTCCATCCCAACACCCCCCTCAAAGAAGCATCTAAGGATGCTATAGTTTCTCCTCCAACAGATTAGTTCTTTAGACATGCTCGGACTCCCAGGTGCAGATTGTTTAAATGATCTTGTATTGAGTAATTATTAGAAAACTCTAGGGTTATTTTACCTGGAGCTTACAAGGGGGATTAAGCAAAGATACTGGGCTCTGGTTGAAAACAAGTGAAAGAGGGAAGGCTGGGATTGTAAATTAGTGAATTGGTACGTATAAACACACACATAAAGAAAAAGAAATGTATTTCTACCACATCAAACCATTTAATTTCTTGAAGTTGATTCACAGTTCAGGGTAGAGGCATTGCTGCTGGAAAATTTCATGCGTTAATGGAGGTATAAAAATCATACCAATTCTTTTAGGAGAAAAGCCAAAACATGGAGCATATTTTTGTCCTTTATTTTTGTCTAGAAAGAGGTCCTGGTGTCAGATTATTCCACAGCTCAGATAAGATCCATGGGAACTTGAATGATATGTACACCATTCATGTTAACATGTACAGGGTGTCACAAGTGGTTAAAATACATCCTTGTGGCAGTATACAGTGTTGTAATTTGTTATGTATTTTGAGTATGTTCTTGGATTGAGGTTAGTTATGGATGACTCACAAAGACCGGCTTGCAGAACTTACTACTAGTGAGAAGCTGATGGAAGTACAAGTGCACCTGCCGGTGTACCTAGGATATAAATTGAGTGGTAGAAATGGGGTTACTTGTTGGTTAGGGTAGGTACCTCAGACAGGCAGGGACTACCACTCTAGTCAGGGCGAGGGAGTTAGACACCCAATATAATCCCTGCTCACCCCCTTGGTAGCTTGGCACGAGCAGTCAGGCTTATCCCTGAGGTGATGTGTAAAGCGTTTGCACACCACTCGGGACATAACAAATACACCACAAAGGAGACATAACAACAAGTTATATAAAAATAAACTGTATTGCATAAAACATAATTAGACTCAACAGGACATTTATCAGTAATACCCTGCTATTCGAGCAGTTGTCAGAACATTACGCAGGTTACTAGTACTCTGCGAAAGCAAGCAATAGTCAGGTAAACATATAGGTTTCTGGTATTCTGCAACCCAAGCAGTAGTCAGGTTGTTATTATCACCAAAAATGCACGTCAGAATAAACATATTATCAGAAATTCCCAAAAATCATGAATGTACATAAAATGATACTTATGAATCCCTGCTCTCATTTTATATTACACTGATCAAATGTTTATCATCATAGATATTTGGCTATTCAAAATTGAGTAAAGATAAATAAATGTTAGAAAAGTACACTTATTGACTTTAAATATTAAAAATCTTGAAAGTCTGTGTTTATACAATACTACTTTTCTTCTCATATTATACACATTATTATATTCCTTGGACATATATTTCCTTACTATGTACTTACATATCTATTTATGTATTACTCTAGTCCTACTGTACTAGAGAAAAAAAAAATCTATAAATAAAATTCAAATTATAAATAAATCTAATAATATATATATATATAGTAAGGAATACACAAATGTAATAAAAATAATAATAAAAAATGTGTATATATATATAAAATATAGTTTTTACTCTTGTAAGCTTTACTTTGTCTACCCATCACCATATGTCATGTCTCTATCAATCTATCCTCCATTCCCTTTTAACGTTGGCTCTATTGCTATCATGTATATTGCATTGCTCCGCAGCGACACTGAATGTTTGTATCACTGTCTTTGTATAGTTTATTCTGCCGCACAATTTCCCTTATTGTGAGTCCCTGTAGGAAGCTGACCTGGTGTGTGCTGGGTACTTGCACCTTATACCAGGTCCAGGTATCCCCTATTAGTGTAGTGTAGGCAGTGTCAAGAAGCCAGGCTCTCTAGAGGTAGCTGTGGATGAGCAGCCAAGACTTATCTAGGAGACATGCAAAGCTCGTGCAGTACCACTGTAGTCACACAGCACTCAAGAGCATGAAAGAAAACACTCAGTGTTACAAAACTAAATGTACTTTACTTAACTGACACAGTAACCAAAAAGTACTAGAGGGGCAATCCTCCAATAGGAGGTAAGAAACACAGAAGATTAGTACACTATAACCAGAAATAGTCATAAATAGAAATAGAAAAGAGAGCAATAATAATAGACACTAGTCACCCAAGGGTGAGTCCAAACCATATACTAAAAAAATTGAATGTGAATGCAGGACCCCCACCTAGGTAAATGGCGTGTGTAGAGAGGAGCTGGGGGAACTAGGAAACCCTAAGGTAAGTATCACACTGCCCCGCAGTGACCAGTAAGAAAGGAGTAAGTTACTGGATTTTCCCCAAACCGCCCAAAAGGACGGAAAAGAAGATAATGCAACACCCAGACAAGACTGCAAGAAACCGGTGGTGGATTCCTGAGGAGGAAGACCAGTGGAAGAAGGAGACCAAGTCCAGAAGTGTCCTGTGGTGGCAGTAGCCACTACCCACCTGCGGTTGCAGTTGGTCGATGGTAGGCCGAAGATGGTCAGCAATACAGCCCTGGAGCCGGAGGAGAGTTCCTGGAGGATTCAGTCAACGTCCCATGCCAGATGGATGATTGCAGTCAGTCAGTGGCATGGAAAGGCAACCAACAAGCCTTGCCAAAGGCAGAAGTCGTGGTGAAGCAAAAGTGGAGCTGCCAGGGACCAGAAAGGTCCAGGAGGACTCAGCCCACAGGGGGAGTCTTGGGGGGACCCTCAGCAAGGCAGAGAGTCCACAGAAGAGAAGACAGCCCCCACAGGAGACCCACTGGAAGAGGACCCATGAGTTGCAGAGGAACCCACACAGCACAACTGGAGAATGGTCACACGCCACAGAAGAAGCACACAGAGGGCTGTGCGCCACAGGAAGGAGGGTTGGGGCTACACGGAGCCTGCAGATCACTTGGAGGAGATTCCAACAAGCCTTGGTAGCTTCAAGAGGCACAGGGGTACTGTCCTGCTTGGGAAGGCAAGGGCTTACCTCCACCAAAGTTGGACAGCTGGCAGTGAGGACTCCCCGTGATGCAGGATCCATGCAGCCGGTCGTCCTTGCAGTTGGTGGCTGCCGATGCAGGGGAGTGACTCCTTCACTCTAAGGGAGATTCCTTCTTCCTTCTCATGCAGACTGAAGACTTGCCGTTCTCGGAGGACGCACAGCCGGGGAAATGTGGAGAAGTTGGAAGGAGCTGTGGATACAATGTTTCAAGCAGAGTCTTCATCGTGGATGCAGATTGTCGGTTCCTGGAGAGTTCAGTCACAGTTCCAGTGGCTGGAAGTCAAAGTAGAGGTTGCAGAGGAGTCCTGCTGGAATATTGCAAGCCGAATCTGAGGACCCACCCTAGAGGAAGACCCTAAATAGCCCTGAAAAGGGGATTGGTCACCTAGTCAAGTGACCACCTAACAGGAGGGGGCTGTGACGTCACCTGCCTGACTTGGCCACTCAGATGCTCCCAAAGGCCTCTGCCCATCTTGGATTCAAGATGGCAGAATCAAGGGATCCTCTGGAGGAGCTCTGGGCACCACCCCCGGGGTAGTGATGGATAGGGGAGTGACCACTCCCCTTTCCCTTGTCCAGTTTCAAGCCAGAGCAGGGACTGGGGTCCCTGAACCGGTATAGACTGGTTTATGCACAGAAGGCACCAAATGTGCCAGTGGCTTGTGGAGGCTACACCTGTTTCTGAAGGGATAGGGTGTTACCCCCCTCTCCCAAAGGAAACCCTTTGCTCTGCCTTCCTGGGCTTGAGCTGTTCAAGCAGCAGGAGGGCGGGAACCTGTCTGAGGGGTGGCAGCAGCTTGGGCTGCTGGAAAACCCCAAAAGGCTGGTAGCAGCAATGCTGGGGGTCCGCTAAGGAGCCCCCAGAGTACATGGAATCATACTTCCAATACTGGCAACTGTATTGGGGTATAATTCCGACATGTTTGATACCAAACATGCCTAGGTTCGGAGTTACCATTATGTAGCTGGACATAGATAGTCACCTAGCAGAGGTGCCCTCACACACAGATACCTGCACCCTGCCTTCTGGGCTGGGAGGGCCTACCATAAGGGTGATTTACAGTGACCCGGTGCAATGACCTGTAGTGAAAAGGTGCACACACCTTTTCATGCAGGCTGCAATGGCAGGCCTGCAGTTACATTTTACATGGGCTCCCCATGGGTGGAGTAATACATGCTGCAGCCCATGGGGATCCCCTGATACCCCATTGTCCTGTGTACCTGGGTACCATTTACTAGGGACTTACATGGGGGCACCTGTATATCAAATGTGGGGTGTATGTGGTTCAAGTAACCAAGTTTAAAGGCAGAGAACATAATTAGTGGGGTCCTGGTTAGCAGGATCCCAGTGAACACAGTCAAACACACTACAACAGGCAGAAAATGGGGGTAACCATGCTGTCCAGATGTAGAAATACTAAGGGACATATTTAAGAGCCCCTAGCGCCATTCCAACGCCACATTAGCATAATTTTTTACACTAATGTGGCGTTAGAAGGCTAAAAAACGCTATGCCATATTTACAAAGTGGTGCAATGCATGCATTGTGCCACTTGTAACTCTTTATGTTACATTACACCTACACCAGGCATAATGTATACAAAGGGGGCGTTGCCCTGTTAGGCATCTAAGAGATTTCCTTGTGCCATTTTTGTCAGGAGTTTTAATGCCTTCTCAGAGCAGTCGTTAAAAGGAGGCTTCTATTGGTTACAATGGGCCTCTGGGTGCTTTGCAGGATTAGCGTCAGAATTGTTTACGCTAATCCTACAAAGCGCAGGACTGTGCGTAAAAAAATTCTGCTGTGAGTCCCCTAACTACCGCCATGGTGCTTTAGGAGGGCACTAAGGGGTGTAAGAAAAGTAGCACGGAGTGCAGGCTTCACCAACCCCAAAATTCTGAAATACGCCCTGTGAGACTCACAAGATTATTTATACGTGAGTTCCAGAGACCTTTCCCCTCATGAGTGATCACACAGAAGTGGATGTTGGTTCTATCTTTGGAGGCCACCAGCTGGAGTCCCATGATGTAGAGCTCTTACCGAAGATCACAGTTTGAGTCTTATCAGTATTCAGTTTGAGACCGTTGGTTTTCATCTACTGGGAAATTTCAGTCATGCAGGAATTTAAGTTGATCCGGAAACTGGCCGTTTTGACCATGAGAGTCAGAATGAGTTACATGTGGTCTGTGTAGGAGAGGACATTGATGTTGTGAGAGCGGAGGATTCCGGATAGAGGGATCCTTGCGAACTCCGAAAATGAGGTCACAGGCATCTAAAGTGTACAGTGTCAGGCTGACTGACTTGGTTCTTCCAGTCAGGAAAGAGTAGACCCATCGGAGTGCGTCTCCTTGGATTCTGATCTTGCATCAGTGTTGAATGAGGATGGGGTGAGAGACTGTTTCAGACTCTGCAGAGTGGATCAGGAGGATGAGGACACTGTGTCTCTTCTGTCATGGCGCTAGTGCCTGCAAGGTAACTGCGCTTGGGACTGCTTGTTCAATGGCAACGTACAGCAATAATCAGTGCTCGTGGGTTTCCTAGAGCTTTTGGACCCTGTGCCAATGCACCTGCTGCACCATCCACATAATGGCCCTAGTGCCTGCAAGGTAACATGAGGAAATTGTTTATATTCAGTAATGTATGTGTTCCATAAAAGGCACAGTTGCAGGTTGTAGGTGAACAAACACAAAAACTGTCATAAAAAATGATGCATTTAAACTTATCCAGCTCTTCAAAAGAAGTTGCCACAGGTGCCATAAATAAAACTTATGCTTTACAGATCAAAATGGAAACCTATCATTGCTACATTTTGTTACAATGTGGTTTTCATTTTTCTGTGAAAAGATCTTATCCTGTGCTTGACAGCGAATGGGCTATCCTCTGTGTAAATTGCCCAAGATCACCATATTTGAGGCTGACGCTGAGACTGAAATGCAGTATTGTACTTTGTTCCTTAGAAGGCAGTTTCACAAATTAAATGGACTCAAAGAAGAAGGATTTTGCACAAAAAAAGTGCCAATGTTTTGTGCAGATGAAGAACAAGATAACTTTTGACATGGCTATGTCTAAAATAAAATTGAAAAAGGGCACAAGTAGGCGCCATGGAGAAAGGCTGTTTTCTATAAAGGTTGTTACTTTGAAGTCAGCAGAAAGCAAAACAAAAAAAACAGGATTCCACAAAAACACATCTTGACATTTGACCTCGGTCTTTGAATGCCCAGAAAAACGTGACAGATAAGAACACGATTTAAAGACCTGTTGACAGAAAACAAGTTTATGGAAGTATTCAGTGAACACAACTTTCTGATCGGTGGGACAAACTGAACCTGGTCCACCCCACAGTCCTTACTAATGGTACGTTAACGGCTGCATAATCAAAGCACCATGACTCCCAGAATGCACTAACACAACATTTTGAAAACATTACATGTGCACAGCACATCACATTTCATGTATATACAACTAAAGTACTAGCTACCCCATCTACATTGACCTAGTGACAACCTGTACATGGCAGAGACAGAAATGAAATGACACACTCACAATAGCGTACAGAACAACATACAGCTACAGCTGAATGACCATTCCCCGTGGGCGCAAATCAAAGAGCCCAAATCTGAAATAGACGGAACATTGTTTTGAATGTAAGATGGCTGAGTCGACACACATGCACAACATCCAGATACAGGACTTTAATCCTTGCATACTCACATAGTATGTACCCACTAGTACACAATTGTGTATTATCCAGCTATAAATGTTGACTGCTAGCAAGCCTCACAAATCACTAGGTGACAGAGGTGGACAGTCATGTCAATTATCAGAGTATAACACAACTCATCTGCTGCGCAGTCTGTTCTAAACCTGTATGACGTCTACCAACTTGCAGTATGGCAATCAAGTCACTGAGTAGTATGTACAATAAAGATGTGCTGAGCAGCATCTGTCAGTGTCATTGCAGGGAATCATGTAGAGCCACTGTCCTGTATCTCATTAGGAGCTAATCTAACACCCATGCCAAGCTGAACCCTGTGTCTCAACCCAGCCACTGCCACCATGGAGAGGATATCAAACACTGCCAGTCCCCCTCAGGAAGGAGGCCCCAGTGAGGACAACATGCCTGGATGTCTGGACAACGACCAGCAATCTGGGACACCTGGTCAGTCAGCGACTCCACCCTGCCCACATAAACACCACCCACCCCTGGTGCTACCACATCACAATCAACCAGTCACCTGCCAACCTGTGTTCCAAGGCCAGTTCAATCAATAGTGTGCCTCACAGTACAGGGCTATGAGATGAACCCTACCATCCCTGACAATGAAGGGCCTATTACCACTGGGAGTGGGCACACCGGGGCAGGTGCATAGGCACCTGGTGGGAGAGATTCTGTGGGCTAGAGGGAGGGGCCTCAAAGGGACTCCACTGACCAGGAATCTATATCCCAAGTCCTGGGGGCATACCAAAGTTCCCAGGACAGGATGGGCCAAACGATCACCATGTTGGGGGAGAATCTAAGTCTACAGAGGGAATACCACCAGGAAGTAAGTGGCAAGCACATAATGCCACCATGGCTACCATTGCAGGGGTGCTGAGGAACATCAATACCACCCTCATTGGTACCTCTGCTCACCATCAGGCCCTTTCCACTGGCAACTTAACTTCTGCCCCATCTGCAGTAGCTAGTGGAATGGAGGTCCTGCTAGGGAAATCATAAGCCTCAGACGCCCCTTGCACTGTAGTTGAGGAAACCCTGCAAACGTAGATATCCATCCAGACATCCAGCTAAAGTAGATTCCAAGACCCAATCCACTGCCAAGAAGTGAAGCTCACCTGAAATGTCACCCTTGTGTGCCACTGAGACACCCTCGTAGATTTTTCTTCATGGCAGCGTCCCAAAGTCCAAACAGTGCAGCACTCACCATTCCAAGTGGGACGATTTTGAGAGTTAGACACGCTCTCATGGCCCAAATGTAAAACCAAAACCCAAAATAATCAAACGTCCTCTTGCTTGCCGTGGGATAATATGTTTTAGTGTGCGGGGAGGGAGCTAAAAGACTGTTACCCCCACCACCGGTGGGCAGAACAACTTTGTCCCCATTTATTTGGGGGCGGGTTATGACCATACCCCGCCCTCTTGTTTTGAAAACAAATCTTTCCTGGTCTCTGGTGGGCTTATATAAATAGGCCCATCTGCCCCCAAGGGGTGAGGGGGGCAGAAATCGGCAATAGTAATGTGCCTCCAAGGGGAGCGACCCTTGCCAAAGGGGCTGCCCCCCCCCCAACAAAACACACACACATACACACGCACACACCAATCCCTGCCGCCCAAGTGGTTTCTGCCCCCCTGGGAGCAGATCGACCTAATAGAAATAGGCTGATCTTCCCCCAAGGGGGGCAGAAATGGCCTAAAGTGAATTTGGTCCCCAGGGGAGCGACACTTGCGTGAAATTGGTGCAAAAAAACCCTGGTGTCTAGTGGTTTCTGGCTCTCTTGGGCGCAGATCGGCCTAATAAAAATAGACCGATCTGCCCCAAAGGGGGTCAGAAATGGCCTAAAATAAATTTGCCTCCCAGGGTCGCTCCCCTTGCCTAAGGGGTCGCTCCCCTTGCCTGAAATTGACATAAAAAATACAATCCCGGTGTCTAGTGGTTTCTGCCCTCCTTGGGGGCAGATTGGCCTAACAAAAATAGACCAATCTGCCCCCAAGGGGGGCAGAAATGGCCTAAAGGTAATTTTTCCCCCAGGGGAGCGAACCTTGCCTAAGGGGTTGCTCCTCCATGTGTAAAAAATGAAGAAAAAAAAAACAGATCCCTGGTTTCTAGTGGGTTCTGACCCTTAAATTAGGCCGATCTGCCCGGGGGGGGGGGGGGGGAGGCCTTAAAATCAGTTGCCACCTGGTGAGCGGCACTTGCCAAAGGGGCTGCTCCCCTTATTCATAAACACAACACAAACACAATCCCTGGTGTCTAGTGGGTATTTCTGTAGCCCGATGACTTCGGGATCGGGAAGCAGAAATGCTCAGAGAGACATCAAAGTAAAGGAAAGCCCTGTCCTTTCCTCTGCAGCCTCTCCCGCCCCCAGCCTGTGAGCCAAAGAGAAATGCTTTTGCATTTCTCTTCCGATCTGCGCTGGAAGCGGGGCGGCCTCTGATGAGGTCAAACCACGATCACACGCTGACGTCACAGATGTCATTTTGGGGGGGCTCAGGTGGAAGGGGAAGCCGTTCCCCCTCCATCCCTGCCCATGGGAGGGGGGTGCGAGGCCCTTGGGGGAAGCGATAGCTCTTCCCCTGGAGGCCTATACTTGGACGAGGTGGTTACGCCCCGGGTGCCTGAGCGCCACGGCAATGGACATAATCACCTCGTCCAGGGCACCCGAGGGGTTAAAGACAGAGAGACAAGTATCATGCAGTGTTTACCATGCTTACCATACCAGAAGCGAAGAAAAAGGTTAAAATTCCCAAAACACACTGTAATGCATGAATACAGAAGCCTCAACGGGTGCGTTGCAATGCATTATAATGGCTCTCTAGCTCACAGGTAAGTCTCCCATACATGCATCCAGTCCTCGCCTCTGATGATGCACACTGAAAACAAAGTGGAGAAAGAACAATAAAGTAAAGAGCATCATCACTGGAAACATCAGAGTGAACCAACAGGAAATGGACTCGGAACAATTCATGATCATAGGCGGCAGGTGCTGGAAAAAGAAGAGAAAAGAAACAAAGCGTGGGTGGTAACATGACCCCAAGTCACAGCAGTGGTGGGATAGGAGGACTGTGTCATTCATACAATTGAGACTTTCTGATACTGAAAAGACACAGGACACATTGTACTCCAAAGACCTGATTTTAAATAAATTTCGGGGGACTGGTTACTCTCTTCACAAATGCTACTGCATTAAAATTTTGTGATAAATGTAATAAAGCAGAGGGGATATTACCAAGTTCTTAATCCAGTAACCTATCTGCCAATCTCTAAATCATCACCAAGTCTGCTACCAGTGTGATAGGATGGAGGGCCAGCAGTACAGGAAGGGAGGAGGGGGCTAGGGACAAGTGTATCCCCAGAGGCACTGGAAAAGGAATCTGAGTTTCAGACTGGACTGATGGCAAATGAGCCCTTGAATCTGCTGTGGGTACGGGTGCTTCTTAGGATCCTTTCATCTCACAAGCTCATGTGCCCGACACCTGGATCCTCCAGTCGAGGCAAGCAGCCTCTTGTGGTTTCTGAGACTCTGTTCCCATCAAGTAAGAGGGTCAGTAACACTGATGCATTATGTGCCTATGTGAGACCGCAGGAATAGAATGCACTGTACACCAATACTCCACCAATTGCAGGTGGAAGCAGAACCAGAAAGGAGCACACACCTACGTGTGTGTCTCCTCTGTTTATATCTCATAAGCACCGAACTGTGCACCTCCTGTTTGTACCTCATAAGCCCCTACCTGTGCGCCTCCTCTGTTTATACCTCATAAGCCCCTACCTGTGACCCTTCTCTGTTTATATGTTCTACTTTATAAGTACTTACCTCTGCACCTTTGCTGATGGTAGCTCATAAGCACCCACCTGTGCACCTCCACTGTTTGTACCTCGTCAGCACCTACCTATGCACCTTCTGTGTCTACGTCTTAAAAGCACCTACCTGGGCACCTCCTCTGTCTGTAACTCGTCAGCACCTACCTGTGCAACTCCTCTGTTTTTACCTCAAAAGCATCTACCTGTGCACCTCCCTTGTTTATACGTACCTGTGCACCTCCACTGTTTGTACCTCATAAGCACCTACCTGTGCACCTCCTCTGTTTATACCTCATAAGCACCTACCTGTGCACCTCCACTGTTTGTACCTCATAAGCACCTACCTGTGCATCTCCTCTGTTTATACCTCATAAGTACCTACCTCTGTACCTCTTCAGTTTGACCGTGCGATATGTCAGATAAATTGTTGGTTGTGATTGAGTCTCAATAATAAGGACTAAAGAACTGATATTGAAAATTAAATCATGAATCAATGTTTGTTTGCCTTATCTCTGTACATAATGTAAAGGGTGGGCTTTAGAGTGACCATTCACTGTTTTACAACAAAGGCTCTGGAAGGAGCTGCAGCTTGAAATGCAACAAGGTCTGACCTTTGGCTACTTTAGGAAGAACCAAAGAATCTCTTGTGTTTGTAACGTGTGCGGCCAGAACCAGGGCCGTAAGTTGCACTCATTTTAGGGAGATGGGCAGATGTTACAGCAATAAAAATCCACCTCAGCGCAAAATAATGTTAGTGTTTCAGGTTAGAAGAAACCAGAAATGCTTGAACCAACCCTGGTGGATATTGAGAAAGTGGCAATAGTTACTTAATGAACAGCAAGGTAAAGAGAGGCGTTGACACGTGAGCTGATTCAGTGCAAACAGGAAAGCATTGATGTATGTGAACGCAGTTACCTTTGTTACATACTTCAATGGGAGTTAACTTTGTTATACACTTCCTGAAACTGAAGAAACAGCAGTACATCCTGATCCCTCTGTTTCCACAATCTGTTCTTTTTTTTAAATGAAATCTTATCCATTTGCATCTACCTTACGCTGTACCTGAAGCACGTGGGTGCTCCGTGCTCACCCTTCCTTTACCACATGAACACTGGTAAATCACCTCCTTTCCTGAAGTGAATAAGATGTGACGTGAGCAACAGAACATTTAGTTAAATATCTGTGTATGGTGAAATAATAATTGCTAAGTTTCAAAGATGGTAAAGAAGAGATGGAGGTTATAGCCAGTTAAATATAATGTGTTCACATTCTGTTATATTTGCATTTCGTAATTTTAAATGTCTTTACATCCAACAGAAAACAAGCCTTGAATGCATTAAATGCTTCTAAATAAACAACAAAAGTTCGGTAACTCTACAAAAAATGGACAGAAATAGTTACCTCCAGTATTCAGTGAAACATCAGCACAGTCAGAGACTGAGGGCCCTGAATGTAAACGGACAGATCCTGGAGGAGCTGTGAAGGACAGCTCAGTGGATGTAAGTCTGAGCTGTGCAGCTCCACGCCAGAAGACTAAGAAGTAACCTCTAGAAAATCAAAGCAACGACACTGACAAACCACCTCCTGAATGAACAGACGACCAATACCAGCTTCCATCATGGGATCGGTATGATGTGGTTACCCCAATACTCTGTTCTCTAAATTGACAATAGACCATCATTCAGTGCTCTAGGTGTATTGTAAACTCTTCCCGACCAACTCACTGCAACCAGAGAAAAACACAACCCAGCGGAGACAAACAGCTGAAGGATAAAGTAAAGAGGGGTTCTGCTATCTAATATGGAGAGGACAGTACCAACATGCACTGACCAGAAGGAGGAGGATTAATCTTTACCCATAAGTATTGAAAACTATTATTAAATCTAAAAACACAATCTTTCTCAAGACATATATTTTGAGTGTGGCGAGTATTTAGCGAGCATTGTTCTTTACTTTTAAATTGGAAATCAACTGTCCTGAATACCAACACATACAGGAAATGTGAGAACAATACAGGTGCTTTATCAACCATGTTGGCCCATCAGGAAGCACAGTCATGGGCTGAAGACAAATATATATCTGACCGAGAGACACTAACCAAGAAAGAAGAATCAGACATGTGCAGCGAAAGCTTCAGTTTCTCATCCATATTAAAGTGGCAACAGCAAACACACATAGGAGAAAAGCCATTCAGATGCAGTGAATGTGTGGAGAGCTTTAGTCAGTTGCCAGACCTGCAAAGACATCAGCGAACACACGCTGGGGAAAGACCATACCACTGCAGTGAATGTGTGAAGAGTTTTAGTGACTTATCATACCTCCAAATTCATCAGCGAACACACACAGGGGACAAACCATATAATTGCAGTCCATGTGAAAAGAGCTTTAGTCAGTTATCAATCCTACGAACACATCAGCAAACACACATAGAGGAAAAACCATTCAGATGCAGTGAATGTGTGAAGAACTTTACTCAGTTATCAGATCTCCAAAGACATCAGCGAACACACACAGGGGAAAAACCATTCAGATGCAGTGAATGTGTGAAGAACTTTACTCAGTTATCAACTCTCCAAATACATCAGCGAACACACACAGGGGAAAAGCCATACCATTGCAGTGAATGTTTGAAGAGCTTCCATCGGTTATCAAACCTCCAAGTACATCGGCAAACACACACTGGGAAAAAAACATATAATTGCAGTGAATGTGAGAAGAGCTTTAGTTGGATATCACACCTCAAAAGACATCAGCAAACACACACAGGAGAAAAGCCATTCAGATGCAGTGAATGTGTGAAAAGCTTTAGTCAGCTGATAGACCTGCAAAGACATCAGCAAACACACACAGGGGAAAAACCATACCATTGCAGTGAGTGTGAAAAGAGGTTTAGTCGGTTATCAAACCTAAAACTACATCAGCGGACACACACAGGAGAAAAGCCATACCACTGCAGTGAATGTTTGAAGAGCTTTTGCCAATCATCAGATCTCCAAAGACATCAGCGAACACACACAGGGGAAAAACCATTCAGTTGCAGTGAATGTGTGAAGAGCTTTACTCAGTTATCATGTCTCCAAAGACATCAGCGAACACACACACGGGAAAAGCCATACCATTGCAGTGAATGTTTAAAGAGCTTTCGTCGGTTATCACACCTCCAAGTACATCGGCAAACACACACTGGGGAAAAAACATATAACCGCAGTGAATGTGAGAAGAGCTTTAATTGAATATCACACCTCCAAAGACATCAGCAAACACACACAGGAGAAAAGCCATTCAGATGCAGTGAATGTGTGAAAAGCTTTAGTCAATTGCCAGACCTGCAAAGACATCAGCAAACACACACAGGGGAAAAACCATACCATTGCAGTGAGTGTGAAAAGAGGTTTAGTCGGTTATCAAACCTAAAAATACATCAGTGGACACACACACAGGAGAAAAGCCATGCCACTGCAGTGAATGTTTGAAGAGCTTTAGCCATTTATCAGATCTCCAAAGACATCAGCGAACACACACAGGGGAAACACAATACAACTGCAGTGAATATGTGAAGATTTTAGTCGGCTATCACACCTCCTAAGACATCAGCAAACTCATGCAGGGTAGAAACCATTCAAGTGCAGTAAATAAGAGAAGAGCTTCAGTCGATTGCCGAGCCTACATAGCCATCAGCGAATCACAGAAGATGATAAAATTACAATTATGTGGGACATTCAAATGTCAACTGATGATAAGTAGATGATAGAAGCCCCCGCTCGTCAGCAAAGAAGAAACACAGATGTTTGTAGAATTCCAAAAGTGTCTGTTGTCAGTGGTTGCTCATTTCATTTGTATTAATATAAGAAATAAAAATGAAGTTGCAGGTAACACATTAAAGACATCAGCGGAGTGTGGACTAAAAGAAAAGAAACTGTTGTTTTTTTTCTTCAGTAAAGTAGAGTTATAAAGGAAAACATCCAAACACAACCTATCACGCTACCTGTAAAAGCAACACTATGTACAATGCTTCGACTAACAAGTGTATTTTCAGCGAAGTTAAGGGATTACTGCTAAAATCCATAAACCTATCACACTCGAACCAATTTAACAAGCATGCACTGGATAATATTCATAGCTGATTGTGGTGTTTGGGTGCTTTATGCAACATTGATGGTTCTGTGTCAGCGGGCAGAGAACAGTGTCCAAAACCATGAGGAATGGAAGTAGGAAATGTGAGCAGTAAAGAAGCCCAACTCTTAGAAGCTAGAATCCAGAACTATTGACTCCCTGCTATACATTTCTGGAACCTTGGCACTGTAAATGAAATCTGGATTGAGAAGAAAAGGAACACAAATGATATTCAGGTTTGTATTTACAAGCAAACAGGAACCCTCATTTTATAAACTCTGCTAGTGAATGCAAGGTCTTCAAACGTATGTGCTGCCTCGTGGTTAAAGAATGAACGTTTGTGATGCAGTTGAGACTTGCTCAGACCATAAATAAGATAGACCGTAGCATTCTAAATCATCTACATGTGCTTTTGTGTTGCTGGAGCTGCCAAATATCTCATATCCCAGCTTTGAGTAGGGGAAGGAGTTTTCCGATAAAATATTCACATGAGAAGAAAGAAAAGGAAAAATCTTCATTAGCCAAAGATAGTAAAAACAAATGCATTACACTGAATTAATTTTAACAGAGTGCCAAATTCCTCCTGTCAACCACATCACCACCTCCTAGTAGTGGTAGTTTGGGACAAGGTCACTTTCAGGACTTGGAAATGAAATTGTGACTTACTGTTAAATACTAGAATGAGCACAGCACATCTATGCAGCCAGAGCTCTGTCCGTCCAGGCATGTTTCGCATTGAAGGGTTTGTGAACCAATGAGAGTCAAGAGTCTCAGCACCTGATAAAGAGAGATCACTTCTGATGGATACTTCTACCATGACACCTTACCTATAGCATAATCCCCAGGTGCCAGTCTGGAGCAGGAACTTCTAGGTTATCACATTGCCGGTAGGGGGCCTGGCATTGCATCAGTGCCAAAAGTGACATCCAGTGGTGTCACCAGAGCCATATAGCGCTCACCCCAGCACAAGGACATAATTTCCCTTTTTTCTACTCTTTGGTGCAGATCCGGCGCTCACTCTCTCAAAGAGTCTTGAGTTTTCTCACAGAATTTTTTCCAACAAGTGCAGTACCATGTGTCCTCTCAAGATATCGGTGTTCAGGCCCTGTAGGGATTGGGAAAGACAGGCGTCCTTAACAGATCTCTACTTCATCTGCCGCTAGTGCCTCGGTTCAAACCACGACTCCTGGTTCTGTAACTCCTGCCAGATCAAGCACCCAAAGGACAACAAAGACCATGAGGCGAGGCTCTTCATGGCCCGGGCTAGGGACATGAAGCACAGTTAACACCACTTCCAACTTCACTCCCGGTCAAAAAGGAAACGTTCAAGAGGCAGGCCCTACCGCAAGTGTTACTGACTTTGGAAGCTGGTGACTGTATGGTGTCACTCGATGTGCAGGATGCGTACTTCCACATCCTGATCCTGCATTTGCATCAGCAGTATCTGCGTATGGTAGTGGGTTCTATGCACTATTAGTTTGTTGTGCTCCCATATGATTTAAGATTGGCACCTCGAGTTTTCACAATGGTGATGGCGGGGTTACAACCCATCTTTGAAGGTCAAGCACACCTATTTTACCCATACCGGGATGACTGGCTAATCAGAGTAGGATCGCTGGAGGCAGTATCTCCCCATGTACAGTCAAGTGCAGTCTTACTTTTCAACCTGGGTTTCTCAACAAATGAGCCACAACCCTACCTGATGCCCTCCCAACGACTCCACTTTATAGGGTCAGTTTTGGACACCACTCTTCTCCATGTCTTTCTTCCACCTCAGAGGACATTCAGGGGAAATGGTTCCCTCTTTCCAGCACAATGCGAAAGTCCCAGTTCTGTAGGTCCTTTGACTCCTAGGTCTGATGGGTTCCTGCATTCTCCTAGTCCTGTATAAATGTTGGCACATGTGGACCCTGTAGTTGCGTCTCTGTGGGCAGGGGCTACAGTACGGCGGAGACCTGTTGGATTCCAGCATAATCTCCCCAGTGCTCCAACAGAAGTCGTTTAGTGAGGGAACGAGGTGAACCTGAGTTGCAAGATGGACTTTGCTCCTCCTTCAGCAGTGGCTACAGTAGTAATACATGCTTCCACTTCATGGTGTGGAGCTCGCCTAGAGGATCTGGTGATCAGAGGCCCTTGGCCTCTGGAAGAACAGTTTCTGTTAGAACTGTGGACCATGTGTCTGGCACTCAAGGCCTTCTTCTCCATCCGTGGTCTGTCTGTCCAGGTCCTGCCGGACGGCTCTTCAGCGATGTACTACGTCAATAAGGTAGAGGGAATAGGGTCTCATCTCATTTACCTGCAAGCATTGAGACTCGTCTTGGGCACACTGCCAAGGAATTTGGTCACCAGCAGCCCCCTCGCGGAGTGTTCCTGAATGCCCGACCTGACAGCCTCAGCTGCCTTTATCTTGCCGATGATGAGTGGCGTCTGCTATGGGCATTAGTCCAGGACATCTTCATCCGGTGAGGTACACCCCTGGTGGACTTGTTCGCCTTTTTCGAATGCTCAATTCCAGCATTCTGTGCCCTCCAGTATCTGTTCACAGGAGCCTTGGGGGCATGTTTCAGTTGAAGTGGAACTTTCAATTGCACTACACATTTCCTTTGATTTCTTGGTTTCTGCGGAAGATACATCAGACTGGTCACAAGTCATTTTAATTCCCTCAAATTGTCCAAGGGGAGTGTGGTATGAAAACCTTTACTCTGCTCCATATGTCCCCTTCGGAAGCTGTCTTTCAGACTAGACTTTCTCTCCCAGTTGGAGGGAATGGTGCTACATCCCAGTTTCCAAGGCCTTCTCTTTCATGTCTGGAGATGGAACAGGGACATCTGAACTCCTTGCAGCTGCCACCAGAGGTGGTAGACATCACCTTGTCAGCGTGTCTACCCTCCACCAGAACAAGAGGTTACTTACCAGCGGTAAGAACCTTTCTGGGGTATACTCCATCTACCTGCAGACTTCTCATTGACCCAACCCCCCCTCCCTGTTTGATAGATGTGTTGTAGGGAGAGTTAATAAGATCCTAAATTCACTTTGGTACTGGACGACTCTATTGATGTTAGTCAGTCTGCTGGTCTCCAACCTGTGGAAAAAAATCGATAAAAACTGATGTCCTTGTGCACTATATGCCTTTGGTGACATCATCAGACACCACTTCCATGTCTGATGTGAACCAGCGCCTCCTACCGGCGATGTGAGAGCTTTGAAGTTTCTGGATCCAGACTGGTGCCTGGGATTATTCTACAGTTGGTGTATCCGCAGGCAGATAAGAGCGTCCATTAGAAATGTCTTTACACTTTTTTTCTTCCTACCCTCATGACCTGTCTGCGTGACGTGGCGGGAGTTCACTGAGAATTGTGTCCTCCACTTAGGCTGAGGCCACTGGGAATGTTTGATTAATTTAAATGGTTTGTTGATTGATAAGAAATCTGTCCCTAGCTTTCAGTGCGGATGTGCAGAATAAGAAGCTGCACATAGTTGCTCAGACACCCAGTTGTGTGATTATAAGACGCCAGATAACAGGAAAACAGAATTGCATTTTGCAAGCTGCGTTTGTCAATGTATTGTTGCCCTTAAAATGAAAGTAACAAAACTTTAAAAAAAAAAAAAAGCTAATGTGAGAAGCTTTAAATATATAATAACTTTCCTACTAAAGTTGACGTTATTAGCCTAAAAATGCATGTCATCCATAGGTTGGAGGAAACTTCTGGTACATATTCCTGCAAGTTTAGTTCAACCATTGGTGTTTTAAACTATGGATTTCTTTAAGTTAGTCTGTTTTATCTTTGAATATTACCTCAAATGTATAATAATTTTTAGACTTTAGGTGTATGTTATACTTTTGGTGCATCAATTCCTTGTTTCCCTACTACTGTTGATGAATTGATTAGCTAATGTTAATATCCTTTTTTGTCATTGATGTATTCTTCTGTACTATTGATGTAACAATTTCATGGAATATACCTTAATGTACATTAATTGTGAAATAAAACTTGATTGATTCATTCACTCGCATTCTGCCAACTCTTCGGTGATTTCCTTATTTATGAAGAGGGAATACTGAAATGTATGCCTAGGACAGTGATTTTTAACCTGTGGTCCTGGGGCCCTTGGGGTCTGTGAAGCCTACTCAGGGAGTCCGTAAGTGATTACAAAATCAAATAATATTAAGAGATCAATAAAGTGAATGTAAGAAGAGACGCACAATGTACAACCGAAAATACTTTAAACGTTCTGTGAATGTGAAGGACTTTGAAATTGGAGGCTGAAAATTAAGTTGCTATCCTCGGATTGATTTGTGGGAGCAGTGCAAGTGCATCAAACAGAATATAGGATGGACGATGAGTGGCCTCAGTTGAATTAGAAAAGCTCCAACCTTCCTATTAAATTTAAATGTTGATTTTTCTTATTTTTTGTGAATTAAATAAAATACTTTCTCATTTGTGTGTTTGTATGATGAATGCTTGCTTCTGTGTTTTTGTGTACTGTTTTGTGGTTCAACTCATCAAAAATGCTTAGGCTGGCCCTCATTGTGGATCCCCAAATTCAAATAATGACTTGGGGGGGGTTAGGAACCACTGGTCTAGGGTCTTGCTCAGCACTTGTAGACGGCTGGAAGGTGAACACAGACACTCTCTCACAACCCAGCCTACTCTACACCTTCTCCTGAAGCACCTATAGGAGACTGGCAGTGAACACCAGACACTCTCTCACAACCCAGCCTACTCTACACCTTCTCCTGAAGCACCTATAGGAGACTGGCAGTGAACACCAGACACTCTCTCACAACCCAGCCTACTCTACACCTTCTCCAGAAGCACCTACAGGAGACTGGCAGTGAACACCAGACACTCTCACAACCCAGCCTACTCTACACCTTCTCCGGCAACACCTGTGGGAGACTCGTGGGTGAACACCAGACTCGCTCTATATCAAACCCAACCTATTCTATACTGTATCCTGCAGCACCTGTAGAAGACTCGTGGGTGAACACTTCAGGCCAATACAACAAAACTAGGAGTGCTGTCTGACCCGATCACTGGCCTTGAGTGACTCATCCTAGAGATCGACCAGGGCTAGTTTGGTCCCACGTGTGGACGGAAACTTCACCTGTTCCTGTTCAAAAATGCTGATAGTTCTCAGAGACAGGCAGATCTTGTTTTGGAAGGGCATGGCTGCTGATTGCATATAACCGGGAGGGATCTGGTAAAGTATTGATACTCTGCAGATCACTAGTACACCGGCTGTTGTCAGACTCTTCAAGGTGGAAGTTGGAACCTTCCATAGGCAGCTGCAGCAAGATCTGACCCTGGGAAACCACCCAAACTTCAAGCAACTTGGTTTCCACTGGTTCTTCTGGTAGATCTTTAGAAGATACTCCATTAGGTGAATCTGTTCTCACACCGCAATATGGAAGAGAACTTACAGAAAAATCTGGTTCTCCTATCAGAGTAGTCAACGCTTGTTTCAGGAGGTAATAGGTGTCAAGCTCAACATAAGTTAGGAGAAGTTTTACCAGATGACTCCTTGTCACTGGGAGAAACTATTTGGAGTTTTGGTTTACCCTAACGGTGCATGCTGGGAGTTTTATTTTTGGTTCATTTTAATTCAGCTATTTGGATCAACACACCTGATAATGTTATGTAAAAGCAAAGTGAATGCATGAAAAGTGTTGTCCCGGTGACGTGAAACCATCACCTTAAGTATGACAGAGTCATTTTACACAGCATACTTCATGTCCTGTTAGAGCTGTTATTTTTACAAATAATACATTTTTGCATATAGGTAGGGCAGGTAGAATTGGGAATACCATATAAATAAGGTCCTAGCAAGCTGTGTAGTCAAGATGTGACTCAAGAAAGGTTCTTAGATCATAGAAAATGAATCTCCATACAATAAAACATCACAGAGGAATGGGAACGGCTGCTTGACCAATGTATGGGTGTGGAGAAGCTGATCTGTGCCTCTAGAGGCGGCCCACAAAAGCACTACAAAATGCGAGCTGAGTGCAGTAATACTGGGGTATTTACATAGGGTCTTACAACTATGATACTGGATACAGAGATTTGGGAATACATGAATAGATGAGAATGTTGTCACAAATGTGTTTCTTTGTTACTAATGTTCAATATATCTTTATTTCAACAGTCATTTTCCTTGGAAAAATGTTGAGGCATCTACACATATGGCCCCTTGCTGAATTCAGAATTGTGTCTACTTTTCAGAAATGTATAGCTTTTCTGAATCACCCACGGGTTTCACACTGGTTTCCACCACAAACTAGAAGTCGGTTGAAAGCACCTCTTAGAAAAATGCCAAAACTATGGTGCAAAATTAGGTTTTTTGATTCAGCTCTGCATGTTCTAGAAAGCTGGGAAGATGGTGACTTTAGTACCACAAACCGTTTGTAGATGCTGTTTTCAGGAAAAAAAACTGACAATTTTACTTGGAGCACCTTTTCAAAATACTCAAAATGTTCATATACTTTGCCTATTTTCTCGGTCCCCTCCAGGGGAATCTACAAACCCTGGATATCTTTAGAATCCCAAGGATGGTGGGGAAAAAGGCCATACATTTGGCAGTGAAGGGATTAAGAGAGGTAGACTATCTTGGTTATGGATAAAATCAGTGAAACCGGAGGGTGCAGTGGGCAGGGCTGGGATGTTATATTTTTCTTTGTTTCACAAGAATGGCTGTATTGTACAGATATAATCAATAGAATGTGGTATACAAAGTTTTCTGTGAAATGGTTGGAGCACACCTCTGACCCTCACACATAACACCTAATGTTTTCCCACAGAGGCCATGCATTACCAGTTATACCTTATGGCTAGTGGCCAAGAAGTGCTTGGGAGCTTTATCAGGGTATGAAGCACGATACAATATTGTGAAAAAAGCACAATTCTGGACCTGTGCTTCTTCCTGTCGTTGTCCAACTATATCTAAGCTGTGAAGTCAAGGTTGTGTTGTGGATTCCTGGTCAAACAGACCTCTCTGTAGATTTCCCATGCCATGGGTAACAAAGAAACGGGGATCAGCAGAATTCACTGGAGCAGGGCAAACTCAATCTGACAAGAGGGATTGGTTGGCAGCCTTCTACCCATTCACCAGCTAGAAATCGCTTCACAGGAGGGGACTTGTAACAGTGTGTGGGGTACACACTTCCACCATGGACTAACACAGCCTGCTGAAGGAGGCCACCATCTTGTGCAGCACGCACCAGGTTCAAATAGGCTAATCGTTTACCTAGTACTAGTAAACCATCCACATACTCTGCCACCATACAAGAGACCACAGGTATGGGTATTCACAAGGGTTACTTGCACTTGTGAATAATTTACATGTAGTAAGCTTAGCACCACACATGGGGACAGATGTACGAAGCCTTTTTGCATTTCTAAACGGTCCGAATCAGTATTTCGGTCTGTTGAGAAATGCAAACTGGGCTTTGCTAATGTATAAAGCCCTTTAAGGAATCACAAATTTCGATTTCTACCCTGTAAAAATCGCAGTTTGTGATTCCCAGAGCAGGAAATGTCAGTAGGGATTTCCTATTTGCATTTCCTATTCTTATGTACCATGCATTTCCAAAATGCGTCTTGGGCATTTTGGAGATGCAATTACTACCGACTTGTTGGTGGTAACCAGGTGCAATTCTAAAAAAGCACCCGAGGCATATGTGTGCTCTAAAGGTGCACCTCTATTTTTGGGGTGCACCAAGGGGGGCCTTTTTCCCATTGCCATCCCTGATGTTGCATTTCCTAAATAGCGATTTCTTAACAAGAAATCGCTATTTAGGAAATGCAAAACTGGCCCATTAACTAAAATGCATTGGGATTTCTTAATAGAGATTCCTACTTTGTAGGAATCGCTATTAGAAAATCGGTATCTTTGTACGTAGCTTTTGGCATTTCTTGAATAGCGATTTCTACGAAGTCGTATTTTCAGAAATGCAAAATTGCATTTACGTACATCTGGCCCATGGCTACAGCACACTCCAATAGAAAACATTGGAAGTAAGGGCTTAAAATAACACCCTAGACTAAGTATTGTTAAATTAAATTACATTATTTAAAAAGTTAAAAATATACATATAATTTATTGAAAACAAATCTAAACAATAGCTCAGCTACCCCCAGGCCCCTAGGGCTGGAGCACATTCCATTTGTGACCTATTAGCTGGCAGCGGGCCAACAGCACTACCTGCTGGCCCTGATGCCAGACAAGTCAGGTGGGAAGAGGCGGTGGCTCCTGGCGCACTACAGTAGGGCCCGCGAGGTGAGACTATCAGTGTCGTTCTGCGCCACCTTAGAGTTTCGGGGAGATGCCTGATTGGGACCTGAAAGCCTGGCAGTGGGCTGAGGGCTCTGCATGCTGGAACGGGCACCGAAAAGTCCGCACGTAGAGGAGCAGCAGGCCCCCGACTTACCACATCAAGGCCTAAGTGGAAACCAGCAGCACCCCACACCACCCGGGAGGCAGGGAATTGCAGCAGTGGAGCTGTTCAGAGACTGGTGGTAAGAGGGTGGTGACCAGGCCTCGAGAGTAGGAATAATTCATGCCTTGTGATGATTTGCTTTAATACTTCGTGTTTAAAGACAATATAACACACTCAGGCAGGGTATATGTGCTGCGTGATATGTTTCATTACCTCGTGTTTAAAGACAATATAACACACTCAGGCAGGGTATATGTGCTGAGTGATATGCTACATTACCAGGTGTTTAAAGACAATATAACACACCCGGGCAGGGTATATGTGCTGAGTGATATGCTTCATTACCAAATGTTTAAAGACAATACAACACCTTCCGGCGGGGTATATATGCTGAGTGATATGCCTCATTAACAGGTGTTTAAAGACAATATAACACACTCAGGCAGGGTATATGTGCTGAGTGATATGCTTCATTACCTCATGTTTAAAGACAATATAACACCCTCCGGCGAGGTATATGTGCTGAGTGATATGCTTCATTACCAGGTGTTTAAAGACAATATAACACAATCAGGCAGGGTATATGTGCTGAGCGAAATGCTTCATTAAGAGGTTTTTAAAGAAAATAGAACACACCCAGGCAGGGTATATGTGCTGAACGATATGCTTCATTACCAGGTGTTTAAAGACAATATAACACACTCAGGCAGGGTGTCTGTGCTGAGTGATATGCTCCATTACCAGGTTTTTAAAGACAAAATAACACATTCAGTCAGGGTATATGTGTTGAGTGATATGTTTTATTACCTCATGTTTAAGGACAATATATCACTCAGGAGAGGTAGATGTGCTGAGTGATGTGCTTCATTACCTTGTGTTTAAAGACAATATAACACACTCAGGCAGGGTATATGTGCTGAGTGATATGCTTCATTACCAGGTGTTTAAAGACAATATAACACACTCAGGCAGGGTATATGTGCTGAGCGATATGCTTCATTAAGAGGTTTTTAAAGAAAATATAACACACCCAGGCAGGGTATATGTGCTGAACGATATGCTTCATTACTAGGTGTTTAAAGACAATATAACACACTCAGTCAGGGTATATGTGTTGAGTGATATGCTTTATTACCTCATGTTTAAAGACAATATAACACACTCAGGAGAGGTAGATGTGTTGAGTGATGTGCTTCATTACCTTGTGTTTAAAGACAATATAACACCTCAGGCAGGGTATATGTGCTGAGTGATATGCTTCATTACCAGGTGTTTAAAGACAATATAACACACTCAGGCAGGGTATATGTGCTGAACGATATGCTTCATTACCAGGTGTTTAAAGACAATATAACACACTCAGGCAGGGTGTCTGTGCTGAGTGATATGCTCCATTACCAGGTTTTTAAAGACAAAATAACACATTCAGTCAGGGTATATGTGTTGAGTGATATGTTTTATTACCTCATGTTTAAGGACAATATATCACTCAGGAGAGGTAGATGTGCTGAGTGATGTGCTTCATTACCTTGTGTTTAAAGACAATATAACACCTCAGGCAGGGTATATGTGCTGAGTGATATGCTTCATTACCAGGTGTTTAAAGACAATGTAACACAATTAGGCAGGGTATATGTGCTGAGTGATATGCTTCATTACCTCATGTTTAAAGACAATATAACACCCTCCGGCGAGGTATATGTGCTGAGTGATATGCTTCATTACCAGGTGTTTATAGACAATGTAACACAATTAGGCAGGGTATATGTGCTGAGTGATCTGCTTCATTACCTTGTGTTTAAAGACAGTATAACACACTCAGGCAGGGTATATGTGCTAAGTTATAAGCTTCATTACCACCTGTTTAAAGACAATATAATATACTCAGACAGGGTATATGTGCTGAGTGATATGCTGCATTACCAGGTATTTATAGACAATGTAACACACTCTGGCAGGGTATATGTGCTGAGTGATATGCTTCATCACCAGGTATTTATAGACAATGTAACCCACTCTGGCAGGGTACATGTGCTGAGTGATATGCTTCATTACCAGGTATTTAAAGACAATATAACACACTCAGGCGGGGTACATGTGCTGAGTGATATGCTTCATTACCAGGTGTTTATAGAGAATGTAACCCACTCTGGCAGGGTACATGTGCTGAGTGATATGCTTCATCACCAGGTGTTTAAAGACAATATAACACACTCAGGCAGGGTATATGTGCTGAGTTACATGCTTCATTACCAGGTGTTTAAAGACAATATAACACACTCAGGCAGGGTATATGTGCTGAGTGATATGCTTCATTACCTCATGTTTAAAGACAGTATAACACACTCAGGCAGGGTATATGTGGCGAGTGATATGCTTCATTACCAGGTGTTTAAAGACAATATAACACACTCAGGCAGGGTACATGTGCTAAGTGATATGCTTCATTACCACGTGTTTAAAGACAATGTAACACACTTCGGCTTGGTATGTGTGCTGAGTGATATGCTTCATTACCTCATGTTTAAAGACAATATAACACCCTCCGGCGAGGTATATGTGCTGAGTGATATGCTCCATAACCAGGTTTTTAAAGACAAAATAACACACTCAGTCAGGGCATATGTGTTGAGTGATATGCTTTATTACCTCATGTTTAAAGACAATATAACACACTCAGGAGAGGTAGATGTGCTGAGTGATGTGCTTTATTACCTTGTGTTTAAAGACAATATAACACCCTCCGGCAGGGTATATGTGCTGAGTGATATGCTTCATTACCAGGTGTTTAAAGACAATATAACACTTAGGCAGGGCATATGTGCTGAGCGATATGCTTCATTAAGAGGTTTTTAAACAAAATATAACACACTCAGGTAGGGTATATATGCTGACCGATATGCTTCATTACCAGGTGTTTAAAGACAATATAACACACTCAGGCAGGGTATCTGTGCTGAGTGATATGCTTCATTACCAGGTGTCTAAAGACAATATAACACACTCAGGCGGGGTACATGTGCTGAGTGATATGCTTCATTACCAGGTATTTAAAGACAATGTAACACAATTAGGCAGGGTATATGTGCTGAGAGATATGCTTCATTACCTTGTGTTTAAAGACAGTATAACACACTCAGGCAGGGTATATGTGCTAAGTTATAAGCTTAATTACCACCTGTTTAAAGACAATATAATATACTCAGACAGGGTATATGTGCTGAGTGATATGCTGCATTACCAGGTATTTATAGACAATGTAACACACTCTGGCAAGGTATATGTGCTGAGTGATATGCTTCATTACCAGGTATTTAAAGACAATATAACACAGTCAGGCGGGGTACATGTGCTGAGTGATATGCTTCATTACCAGGTGTTTATAGAGAATGTAACCCACTCTGGCAGGGTACATGTGCTGAGTGATATGCTTCATCACCAGGTGTTTAAAGACAATATAACCCACCCAGGCAGGGTATATGTGCTGAGTTACATGCTTCATTACCAGGTGTTTAAAGACAATATAGCACACTCCGGTGGGTTATATGTGCTGAGTGATGTGCTTCATTACCACCTGTTTAAAGACAATATAACACACTCAGGCAGGGTACATGTGCTGAGTGATATGCTTCATTACCAGGTGTTTAAAGACAATATAACACACTCAGGCAGGGTATATGTGCTGAGTGATGTGCTTCATTACCACCTGTTTAAAGACAATATAAAATACTCAGGCAGGGTACATGTGCTGAGTGATATGCTTCATTACCAGGAGTTTAAAGACAATATAATATACTCAGGCAGGGTATATGTGCTGAGTGATATGCTCCATTACCTCGTGTTTAAAGACAATATAATATACTGAGGCAGGGTATATGTGCTGAGTGATATGCTTCATCACCAGGTATTTATAGACAATGTAACCCACTCTGGCAGGGTATATGTGCTGAGTGATATGCTTCATCACCAGGTGTTTAAAGACAATATAACGCACTCAGGCAGGGTATATGTGCTGAGTGACATGCTTCATTACCAGGTGTTTAAAGACAATATAACACACTCAGGCAGGGTATATGTACTGAGTAATATGCCACAGAGGGAGGTTCCCCAATACCAGTGCTTTACCCTTTGAATTCCAATCGTCAGCAGCTTCATTTACCGACCCAGCCAATTGAATGGTTAGCAGATTTACACAGACTGGTGAAGGCAAAAGCTCTGTGTGAAATCCAGGATAAATGATGAGTTACAAGGGAAATTGGATGCAGAATGATTGATTTGTCTGGTTAATCCTCATTTCCAAGAATCCCACGTGTAATTGCTGGGTAACTCTGCCTCCAGAGTTACCGGTATCAGTTAATCCAGGGGAGGCCACGGAGTGGTCGTTTCTCAAGCTTTGACATTTGTGACACCCACAAAAACAAAAAAGGAAGCCCACTTTCTGGCAAATCAGGGTCATATTGATGAGAGGATTGCTCCGTCGTTGCATCACTTGTAGTGACTCAGCGGCAGTGCAAACCTTTCAACCGTATCTATGAGGCCACACTAAGCCAACTTGCGTGGCTTTGAATGGCCTCATAGATACGGCAAGGCAGCGCAAATCACTGCGGCACAACATGGAGAAGAATCTTTATTCTCCTGGTATTTCCCTCTTTCTATGTGTGCTGCATTGTGCTGCACACACAGAAGGAGGAAGAAGCCACCTAGGGTTGTGTTTGTGCAGGAAGGTACCTGTGTTGGTGCAGGGCTGCTGAAACAGAACAGGCGCAGGGGGAAAGGACAGGAATGCGCCATGTGCCATAGATAGATATGGGGCATTCCTGCCCTTTCACTTTGACTGCAGGGAAGCACAGCAAGGTGACTTGGTGCGTTGTCCTTCACCAAATACCCATAAATCCGGGCCTCAGTTTTCCACACTCCCTCTATGACCCTCTGGTGGGGAGCTTTACATCTTGTTTCCTCAGTTATTTCAGAATTATTAGGTAGGATTTTGTCACCAAGAGCATGGACTGGTGTTGGGCAATCTGGCTATGAATGTTGCAAAATGATTTCAGTTTGTGAAGGTCGCACTGCCTGTCCATTTTCAAGGTCCCTTCTCCGTTATGAATCAGCGAGTTCCACAACAGCATGTAGCGTAGGGTGAGCAGTGATGACACAAAGTATACCATTCTTGTTAGAAATTGGGTTTCTGGTTGGCATAGGTATGCACTCTTGTAGGAGGCTTGCCCTCTATCTAGTGTGCAAAACTAGGCACACTCTGCAGGGGGTCAAGGCAACCACACATTGGTTTCCAGAGGTAAAAACTAGACCACGTAATGCTCTAATTTTTGAAGTAGCTTGTTCGAGCAGTTAGGCTAATCTTGGAGAGTGTTGTACTCATAGTATCAATCATGCACCACACACACTCAAAGGAGTAACTTGAGACCAATTTATAAAACTACTTCAGCTTTTTATATACATTTTAAGACCAAGATTGTTAAGATTGGTTAAGTACTTTTTAAGATATGATTTTCTGAACTTTTAATAAATGCAGTCTTTCTGTGCATAATTATGCACCATAGGAATCAATAGGCAGTCACTTTAAAAAATGCATGTAAAATCAAACAGTTGCTATATCAAGTTCAGCTTTCGCAGGTTGGTCGAGGTCATCGGTAGCCATGCTGTGCGAACAGGAGAAGTTTGAGTGACTCCCGGTTCCGGCGGGAGCAGCGTTGAAAAGTCTCTTGGAGCTGGTGCAGGGCCACTCCGAGTGTCCACTTTGAAAAGGTCTGCAGTTGCAAAGTTAAAGGTGGTCCTCTTGCAGTGTTGAGGTCGCAAGGGGTGTGCGACCCTGGGTGCACAGCTGGTTCCTCGTTGCAGAACGCTGGTCAGCTGGGTGCGGAGCGAGTTGGTGATCTAGGAGCTGTACACAACAGAGTCCTTTGGAGCTGCAGGTGAGTCTCTTTGAGGGCTGCTTACAGGACAACGGGGACACTCTGATGGGAGGTCCAGTGTGTTTCTGACGTCCCTTGACTGGAGCTTCTTCTTGATCCTTTTTCAACTCTGAGAAAGCTGGTTTACTGGTTGTCCAACATCAGCTGACCAGTACTCAGTGTATTGGCACAACTCGGCCACTGGAGAGCACAGTGCCACCAAAGGTGGCACACTTGCTGGGTTTGTCCTGGTGGTCATCGGTGTGTCATTGGGTCCATCTGCAACTTCCGGTTCTGGAGATATTGGCCAGTCAGTGAAGTGACCCTCACTGGGCTGCTGGTTCTTTGTTGGTTGCAGAGTGGTACCTCCGCTCAGAAGGGAGATCTTGGATGATTTGTGAAGCCTGGAGTTCCTCTGGGTTTCTTAATGTCAGTCCAGTGTGCAGCTATTCTGCAGCAGCGATTGTCGTGTCCTGGGTACAGCAGGCAGGTTTTTTCGCCTTTTTCTTGTGCAGCAGGTCCACAGTTCTCATGCCTTGGATCTTCTTTGGACTAGTCTTCTTTGTCCTTTCAAATCTGAAATCTTGGCCTAGAAGTGCCCACTAAATACTGAATTTAGTGGGTGTTTTGGGGGGAACCCAGTAGTGTCCACTGGGGCACTTACCTTTGGGTGACTAAACCCACTATAGTGACCCCTTCCTGTGGGAAGGGTCACTGCCCTAAACCTAATTGGCTACTTTCCCTCCATTCAAGATAGAGGAAAATGGAAAAGAGGGTCCACCTCGCAGGCATCACCTTAGGGGGGGTTCATGCCAGGTGAGGCCACTCCTCCTGCCCTTTGTTAGGTTTCCCACCTTTTCTCCAGCCAAAAGTGATGATTTGCAAAGGGGGATACTAGCTGCTGCTAGCAGCACGCTTGGGGGTTGAGCTTCAAGGGCAGTAGGCCCTTTGAAGCTCACTGCCAGGACAGTGCACATTCCTGAGGGAAGGGCATTGTCTTACAAACCGGAAAGGCAGTGCTCTCCCCCAAGGTTTGTATATTGGCTGTCTGGAGATGGCAGCTGAATAGGACCAGTCAGCAACCATGCCAGGATAGTTAGCTTTTGCAGGGGGCACCTCTAAGGTGGCCCATGAGGAAAATCTATGGATACATCCAAGGCTGGCACCAGTTTGAATTTATCATTCTGAGTTGTTTGATACCAAACAACCCAGGGTTCAGAGTGGCCATTGTGTAGCTGGGGAACTCGTGTTGACCAGTGTCCAGCACATGTATTTTAATGGCTGCTCTGTTCACTCACTATGTCTCAGGTTTGGCAAGAAAACAGTGGGGGCATATTGCTCATGCAGCTATGCCCTCATATACATCATATTGCACCCTGCCTTAGGGCTGAAAGGCCTACCAGAGGGGCGACTTACCTATATGGTATACAGTGTATGGTGGACCGGGCACACAGTCAGTGTGCCATGTCGAGTTTGCATTTTAGGTTTGCATCAGTATACTCAGCCTGCTGTGGCAGTGCTGGGTGCATCTGGATGCATGGTCCTAGAGGGTGGCAGAATCAGTGCTACTGCCCTCAGGGGCCTACCCTTAGTAACCCATGGACCTAGGTACCCATTTACTAGGGAGTTAAGGGTGTTTCCAATTACCTTTACAATTTTAGGGAAAGACGACTGGCACTGGGACCCTGGTTAGCTGGATCCCAGTGCACTCTAGTCCAAGTTGCAATCAGAAACCAGGGAAAAATTAGGGGGGGGTACTGCAACAAGGTGCCAGTTTCACCCAACTCTGTCTAACCAGGAATCACAATCCTAGTTAGGGTAAGTCAGTAACACACTTTAAATTAACCTGGGCTCACCCTCTGATAGCTTGGCACAGAGCAGTCAGTCATGACGCAATTTGTAAAGTCTTTGTGGAATACTTTAAACAGTAACACAGTGAAAACACAACGAAAAGACTCCACACCAGTTTAAAAACATAGCTTATATTTTTATGAATAAAACAAGACCCAAACAACAAAAATTGAATAAGTAGTATTCAAGACAGGAATTTTGTAAAGAATAAACTGTTTTGTAGTGCTTAGAAACAGATAGCGCCAACTCGGGTTCTCTGATCACATTTCAAAGGGTCAAATCCAAAAGTTCAGGTCAACTGTGATGGAGCACGGGTCAGATACAGGGACCAGCTTTGCCCACTGAACAGTACAATATGTGCAAAAGTCAAGATGAAATATGTGAAAGGTATTATCACCAAACTGTAGGACATTGGGTCTTATGAATAGTTACTGTACTCCATGAAGAGAATTGTTACTCCCTCTTTGGAATGGAATAAAATTTGTAAAGCGCACTAAACCTGCAGATGTCAAAGCACTAGGGCTGATTAGGAAACATCTGTGGAAGCCAAGGAGCTACATTCATGGAATGGAAAAGCCAGGTTTTAAGTTGCTTTTGGAACACCAAGAAGGAGCCCAGAGCCGCGATATGAACAGGCATAGTGTTCCATAATCAAGCCGAGACTGAGAACGAGTGGCCGCCCCACCTGGCTTTGCCGAATCTGGGGATAGTCACCTTCCTGAGAGAGGATGATCGGAGCAGTCCTTTAGGTGTGCACCAGTGGAACGCTGTTCTGGAAGGCACAGGCCCTTGATGGTGAAGAGCCAGAGAGACCATGCATCGAGCTTCACATATCACCCGCTTCCTGACTGGCAGCCAGTGAAGGGAGTGAGTGCCTTCCTTCCCCAAGAGAGTTTAGGCACATTCAGGACCTGGTGGGCTGCCTCATTCTGAATGACCTGTGGTCTATTCAGCGAGGACTTGGACAAATATAGAGCGTTAAAAAAGTCTTGACGAGATGTGATCAAAGCGACGAGCACTGGCATTCGGAGTGTAGATGGAATAAGATTAAAGATTTTTTTCAAGGATCTGATAATAAAGAAGCAGGAGCTCACAATCCTACTGACCTGGGCGACAAAAGTAGGAGTGTTATAACAAATAACTTGCACTGGAGATGGTAGCGGACCACAAGTCCACACCAAATGCTGCGCCTTAAAAACCGAGATCTCTGTTTTTTCAGCATTCAGTTTTGCACAATTGTCTTTCATCCAGATAATGATGCCATTCATAAGGTGTTTGAGCTTGTCAGCTACCAGCAGCTGATTGTCCAATATAGAGATAATAAATTGAGGGTCGTCCGCAAACGATAACACCCAAAAGCTGAAAGAGCGCACCAGTTCAGCAAATGAGGAGACATAGCGACGGAATAATGTGGGGCTGAGGGAGGACCCCTGTGGAATCCCACACGGGAGCTTGAAAGCCTCTGCTCTAAAATTACTATAACTGACTAGACCCCATCCATCAGAAAGGAACAAAGAGGGTTCAGAGCGGTGACCCTCACCCCCACCTAATATAATCTTTGGACCAGGTGGCACGGTGTTATTGTGTCAAATGCCACTGATAGATCGAACATTACCAATATAGCGGCAACCCCAGGTTTTCTTCGTAACAAATGGAATCTGCAGCGGCAACCACTACCGACTCCGAGCTTTGACGAATTCTGAAACTATTCTATGATGGACCTAAGATGTCCTAGGAGGTTTATAAATTCATCCAATTCACGGTTTATATATTTTCCAAGAATCTTTGCTGTTGGGTACATTAATGGGATTGGGCAAAGGTTCTTGAGGTCCTCTGGGTCCCCATTTGGTTTCTTTCGAAGAGGAATGACCACAGATTCCTTCCAAAGCCAGGGATAAACTCCTGTTAATATCTAATTGAAGACTTTGACCACAAAAGTCATAGATCTGATCCCAGAACAAGTGACTTTAGTTGGGCAGGGATCATCAGGTGAGCCTGATTTCATATTCAGGAGATTTTTAACTTGGAAGGAGGAAATAGGAGGAAATGCGGACAGCACTGTGGGGATGTGCAGGTGTTAGAAATGGGGTCTCAAGTTGGCAGAAGTGTACACCCTTGTCCAAGTAGGGACACCAATCCTAGTGAGGGTAAATCATACACAGGCCTAATTATCCTGTGCCCACCCTCTGGTAGCTTGGCACTGAGCAGTGATGCTTAACATAGAAGGCAATGTGTTTGTGCAATCAGTCATGCAGTAACACAGTGCAAGCACCACAATAATACACCACACAGGGTTAGAAAAATATAGGATATTTATCTGGTTAAAATAAGGTAAAAACCATAAAAATTCAATAATCACAATTTAAGATATCACTTTTGCAAGATTAAAAAGCCTTAAATCTTAGAAATCAACAGTTGTCTCTTGATTACACAAAGTACCTGGTTTGCGTGGGAAAATAAGGTGTGCGTTGGATTTTCTGATGCGCCACAGACGATGTGTCGTTTCTTTCCATGCTGCAAGGGGCTTTGTGTTGTTTCTCGGCGTGCAGTCTTGGTTCCTCACTGCGATGCAGGGAGCTTTTGGATGCCTCATGATGATGCGGGAAAATCCTGGGTGCTCTGGAAGAAGTCACAGGCGTTGCTCAAGTAGAGCAATGTGGTGAATTCCCTGTCGCACAGCAGGCGATGCGTCAATTTTCCACTCGGGGAATCGGCTGCGTTGTTCCGGGTTGGCCTGTGCGCCGATCCGGTAGAGCTGTGTGTTGAATTTCCGGTTGCAAGGCAGTCGCTGCATTGAATCTTCACTCGGGAAGTCAGGCTGCGTTGTTCTGGTTCACCTGTGTGGCGATTCTTCAGTTGCAAAACAGTTGTGCGCTGTTTCCGGCAGGCTTTGCGTCAATTTTCCATGCACAAGGAGTTTCCTGAAGAGATTAAGGCCTTCATTACAACCCTGGCAGCCTGTGTTAAAGCAGCGGTAAGACCGCCAACAGGCCGGCGGTAAAAAAAATGGAATCACGACCATGGCGGAAACTGCCAACATAGACAGCCACTTTAACACTCCGACCGCCACAGCAATAGAAACAAACATCGTGGCGGTAACTGCCAACAGACAGGCAGAACACAGTGTACCGCCCACCGTATTACAAGGCACCAATACGCCAGCTTTTCCGGGGGGATACCAACGCCATCAAAAGCACGGCAGAAACAGTCTGTGGAACGGAAACCACTCACCTCTCAACACCCAACGAGAAACCAGGACGCCATGGAGCCCGAGTTACAGGTCCTGCCCATGTTGGTTTACCTCCTCTTCTATCAGGAGCAGCAAAGACGCCGGCGACAACCACAGTGAGTACTGCACCTAGCACACAGGGGAGGGGAGGAGGGAAAAGAGAGTGACACACACACAAAATGCAAAACCCCCACCCCCACCCACAACACCATACACACAAATACATGCATCAACATTACATTTACACCCCGTCACCCCCTGGAATAAAGATAAAATGATTGTAACGAGTATAATCATCGAAAAATCAGATAGGCCAAAATTAAAATCATCAGTATATACAAATATGTACACCAACTACACAAGTCCGGATAGTAATGAAATCATTGTCTGTGAACCAGTGGTCCCAAAATGCATGGGCGAAGCCCACACATGATATCTGATTCGAAACCGAGAGAACACTTCTGCGGCATCAGATCGAAAATAAACACACACCTCAGGGGGAGGAGGAGGGGTGGCACCTCAGCCGGAGCAACGGACCACTGCTCCACGAGGGGGTTCCAGGCCCACAGTTTGGTCCTGGGGAGTGCAAAGCCACAGTCTCTCCAGTGGGTGGTTTGCCCACTGCTTTATGCTGGGGAGTGCAAAGCCACAGTCTCTCAAGTCTCTCCAGTGGGTGCACTGCCCACTGCTATATCCTGGGGAGTGCAAAGCCACAGTCGCTCTAGTCTCTCCAGTGGGTGGTTTGCCCACTGCTTTATCCTGGGGAGTGCAAAGCCACGGTCTCTCAAGTGGATGTTGTGAGATGAAGCAGGATGAAGCACTCTGGGCACAATGCCCCCTCAAGACCCAGTGGAGAAAAGCATCCCCTCGCCCTATCCTTGGCAGGATGAAGCACTCTGGGCACAATGCCCCCTCCAGAACCAGTGGAGAAAAGCATCCACTACCCCAGTCCTTGGCAGGATGAAGCACTCTGGGTACAATGCCCCCTCCAGAACCAGTGGAGAAAACCATCTACTACCCCAGTCCTTGGCAGGATGACGCACTCTGGGCACAAAGCCCCCTCCAGAACCAGTGGAGAAAAGCATCCACTCACCCTACCCTTGGCAGGATGAAGCACTCTGGGCACAATGCCCTCTCCAGAACCAGTGGAGACTGACATCTATAGGAGGCTGGACTGGCTTGTAGTGAGTACCAACGGGTACTTACACCTTGCACCAGGCCCAGGTATCCCTTATTAATGTAGAGGGGTGTCTAGCAGCTTAGGCTGATAGAAAAGGTAGCTTACCAGAGCAGCTTAGGCTGAACTAGGAGACGAGTGAAGCTCCTACAGTACCACTTAGTGTCATATGCACAATATCATAAGAAAACACAATACACAGTTATACTAAAAATAAAGGTACTTTATTTTTATGACAATATGCCAAAGTATCTCAGAATGTACCCTCAGTATGGATGGATTTCCAGTCGAGGGTACCTGTGGAACAAGGGGACCAAGTCCAAAAGTCACAAGCAAGTCGGAGATGGGCAGATGCCCAGGAAATGCCAGCTGCGGGTGCAAAGAAGCTGCTACTGGACTGTAGAAGCTTAGGTTTCTGCAGGAACGACAAGGGCTAGAGCCTTCCCCTTTGGAGGACGGATCCCTCACGCCGTGGAGAGTCGTGCAGAAGTGTTTTCCCGCCGAAAGACCGCCAACAAGCCTTGCTAGCTGCAAATCGTGCGGTAAGGGTTTTTGGACGCTGCTGTGGCCCAGGAGGGACCAGGATGTCGCAAATTGCGTCAGGAGACAGAGGGGACGTCGAGCAAGACAAGGAGCCCTCTCAGCAGCAGGTAGCACCCGGAGAAGTGCCAGAAACAGGCACTACGAGGATGCGTGAAACGGTGCTCACCTGAAGTCGCACAAAGGAGTCCCACGTCGCCGGAGAACAACTTAGGAGGTCGTGCAATGCAGGTTAGAGTGCCGTGGACCCAGGCTGGACTGTGCACAAAGGATTTCCGCCGGAAGTGCACGGAGGCCGGAGTAGCTGAAAAAGTCGCAGTTCCCAGCAATGCAGTCTGGCGTGGGGAGGCAAGGACTTACCTCCACCAAACTTGGACTGAAGAGTCACTGGACTGTGGGAGTCACTTGGACAGAGTTGCTGGATTCAAGGGACCTCGCTCGTCGTGCTGAGAGGAGACCCAGGGTACTGGTGATGCAGTTCTTTGGTGCCTGCGGTTGCAGGGGGACAATTCCGTCGACCCACGGGAGATTTCTTCGGAGCTTCTAGTGCAGAGAGGAGGCAGACTACCCCCACAGGATGCACCACCAGGAAAACAGTCGAGAAGGCGGCAGGATCAGCGTTACAGAGTTGCAGTAGTCGTCTTTGCTACTATGTTGCAGTTTTGCAGGCTTCCAGCGCGGTCAGCAGTCGATTCCTTGGCAGAAGGTGAAGAGAGAGATGCAGAGGAACTCGGATGAGCTCTTGCATTCGTTATCTAAGGAATCCCAAGAGACAGAGACCCTAAATAGCCAGAAAAGAGGGTTTGGCTACCTAGGAGAGAGGATAGGCTAGCAACACCTGAAGGAGCCTATCAGAAGGAGCCTCTGACGTCACCTGGTGGCACTGGCCACTCAGAGCAGTCCAGTGTGCCAGCAGCACCTCTGTTTCCAAGATGGCAGAGGTCTGGAGCACACTGGAGGAGCTCTGGACACCTCCCAGGGGAGGTGCAGGTCAGGGGAGTGGTCACTCCCCTTTCCTTTGTCCAGTTTCGCGCCAGAGCAGGGCTAAGGGGTCCCTGAACCGGTGTAGACTGGCTTATGCAGAAATGGGCACCAAATGTGCCCATGAAAGCATTTCCAGAGGCTGGGGGAGGCTACTTCTCCCCTGCCTTCACACCATTTTCCAAAGGGAGAGGGTGTAACACCCTCTCTCAGAGGAAGTCCTTTGTTCTGCCATCCTGGGCCAGGCCTGGCTGGACCCCAGGAGGGCAGAAGCCTGTCTGAGGGGTTGGCAGCAGCAGCAGCTGCAGTGAAACCCCAGGAAAGGCAGTTTGGCAGTACCAGGGTCTGTGCTACAGACCACTGGGATCATGGGATTGTGCCAACTATGCCAGGATGGCATAGAGGGGGCAATTCCATGATCATAGACATGTTACATGGCCATATTCGGAGTTACCATTGTGAAGCTACATATAGGTAGTGACCTATATGTAGTGCACGCGTGTAATGGTGTCCCCGCACTCACAAAGTCCGGGGAATTGGCCCTGAACAATGTGGGGGCACCTTGGCTAATGCCAGGGTGCCCTCACACTAAGTAACTTTGCACCTAACCTTTACCAGGTAAAGGTTAGACATATAGGTGACTTATTAGTTACTTAAGTGCAGTGTAAAATGGCAGGCCTGTGTAAGAATTGTCAGAGCTCCCTATGGGTGGCAAAATAAATGCTGCAGCCCATAGGGCTCTCCTGGAACCCCAATACCCTGGGTACCTCAGTACCATATACTAGGGAATTATAAGGGTGTTCCAGTAAGCCAATGTTAATTGGTAAAATTGGTCACTAGCCTGTTAGTGACAATTTGAAAGAAATGAGAGAGCATAACCACTGAGGTTCTGATTAGCAGAGCCTCAGTGAGACAGTTAGGCATCACACAGGGAACACATACCTATAGGTCACAAACTTATGAGCACTGGGGTCCTGACTAGCAGGGTCCCAGTGACACATAACAAACATACTGAAAACATAGGGTTTTCACTATGAGCACTGGGCCCTGGCTGGCAGGATCCCAGTGAGACAGTGAAAACACCCTAACATACACTCACAAACAGGCCTAAAGTGGGGGTAACAAGGCTAGAAAGAGGCTACTTTCTCACAGGAGGAGAGCTCAAAGACACACTGTGAGAGGACACGGGATGTGTGAATGGTAGTGGGGGTGGTGATGGGCATGCTAGAGATGGAGGTAGTGGATGAAGATGTAGTGCATGGAGGTGTGAGTGGAGACGAGACAGGGAGGGATGGGGAGGACGTGAAGGAGGGGGACACAGTGGATGTTTGTGTGTCTGCATGGGGATGGTGCTTGTGTGAGTGCCTTTGGGATGTGTGGTGCTTATGTTTGCCATGTCCACTCTTGTGTGTTGATGAGTGTGCATGCTGGTCTGATGGTGTGCTTGAAATGGGCTGAGGTAGAGGGGATTGGGTCTGGATAGAGGAAGTTGGCGGGGGGAGGCTGGACACAGGGACAATGGCTGCCATCAGTGCTGAGGCCAGAGCCTGAAATGCTCTCTGTTGGGCTACCACGCCAGAATGAATGCCCTCCAGGTATGCATTTGTTTGCTGCAAATGCCTCTCAACACCCTGGATGGTATTCAAAATGGTTGATTGCCCAACAGTGAGGGATTTCAGGAGGTCAATAGCCTCCTCACTGAGGGCAGCAGGGCTGACTGGGGCAGGGCCTGAGGTGCCTGGGGCGAAGGACATGCCCACCCTCCTGGGTAAGCGGGCACGGGAAACTCGAGGGGCTGCTGTGTGGGCGGTGCTGGTAGGAGGGGGTGGTGGCTGTACCTGTTGTTGCGGTGGGCACAGAGGTGCCCGCCAACGCAAGGGAGCTCCCATCAGAGGAGTAGTCATGCAAAGCTCCTACTATACCACTTATATCATATAGCACAATATCATAAGCAAACACAATACACAGAGTTACTAAAAATAAAGGTACTTTATGACAATATGCCAAAAGTATCTCAGTGAGTACCCTCAGTTAGAAGGTAAGTAATATACACAAGTCATATGTACACAAACCCAAAACAGGTAAGTAATAGTAAGAAAAGTAATCCAAACAGTGTAGAATTACAATAGGTTGCAATAGGTGAACATAAGTCTAGGGGCAACACAGACCATATACTCCAAAAGCGGAATGTGAATCACGAATGGACCCCAGACCTTTGGGAGCTTGTAGAGGGTCGCTGGGGCTGTAAGAAAACAGTCAGGGTGTCCAAGATACCCCACCCCAAGACCCTGAAAAGTAGGAGTAAAGTACCCCTACTACTCCAATAGGACACAATAGTCGTGATAGGGGGATTCTGCAAGAACCACAAACACTAGCAAAGCATTAAAGATGGATTCCTGGACCTGAGGACCTACAAGGCAAGGGGACCAAGTCCAAGAGTCGTGATAGTGTCCGGGGGGGCAGGAGCCCAGGAAACCCCAGATGAAGGTCCAAGAAGGCTGCCTTTGGGTGGAAGAAGCCAAGGATTCTGCAACAACAAAAAGGTCTAGGAACTTCTCCTTTGGATGAAAGATGTCTCACAGCGTGCTGGTGGTTGCAGAAGTGTTTCCACGCAGAAATACCGCAAACAAGCCTTGCTAGCGGCAAAGGTCGCGGTATAGGTTTTTGGGTGCTGCTGGGGACCAAGAAGGACCAGGATGTCGCCCCTGGGAGGATGAGACAGAGGGGGCGCTCAGCAACTAAGAGAGCCCCCACAGAAGCAGGCAGCACCCGCAGAAGTACCGGAGCAGGCACTTAGAAGATTTGTGAACCGGAGTCCACGCAGTCACAAAGGAGGGTCCCACGACGTCAGAGTCCAACTCAGAGGGTTGAGCACTGCAGGACGGAGTGCTGGGGACCCAGGCTAGGCTGTGCACAAAGGAATCCTTGGAGAAACGCACAGAAGCCAGAGCAGCTGCAAATCACGCAGTACACAGGTTTGCAGTCTAGCGTGGGGAGGCAAGGACTTACCTCCACCAAACTTGGACTGAAGGATCACTGGACTGTGGGGGTCATTTGGATATAGCTCCTGTGTTCCAGGGATCACGCTCGTCGAGATGAGAGGGGACCCATAGTACCGGTGATGCAGAAGTTTGGTGCCTGCGTTAGCAGGGGGAAGACTCCACCAACCCACTGGAGATTTCTTCGGGATTTCCAGTGCAGGGTGAAGGCAGACAGCCCTCAGAGCATGCACCACCAGGAAGCAGTCGAGAAAGACGGCAGGATTAAGCGCTACAATGTTGTGGAATTAGAGGGGCCTTTGGAGTGCCACCAGTCTTGCCACTGGCTTGGCAGGTCACACAAGACTTACAAAAGTCTTTTGTGTCCTCTGACATATGAGGCCAGTGAAACAAGGGGACAAGTCTTTCCCAAGTTTTTGTCTGGCCCAAATTCCCAGCCAAAGGAATGTCGTGCTAGGGTGAGAAGAAACTCTCTGTACTGCAGGGGAATGACCAATCTCCTGGTTGCTCCAGGTTTTGGGTCCCTTGACTCTGTGTACAAGAGGCTCTCTTCCCAGTAAACCCTATGACTGTCACTGACATCCCCATTTTGCTGTTTGACAGCTTGCTGTCTGAGACCCTCTAATGTGGGACAGGTTTGCTGTGCCACATTCAGCTCTTCCCTGGCAGGCCCCCCTCCATCCAAAAGTTCAGCAGTGTCTGCTGCCAGCTCCTCTGGTGTAGGTTCTGCACAGGGAGAGAATTCCTCTTCCTCAAAAGGGGAATCATCTGTAGAGGGAGGGATAGTGGGTTGGGATTTACCCTTGCTACTCCTAGATTTAGGGAGCACTTGGTCCATTGTTCCAGGATCCAAGTTACCCTGTCTTTTTTGCTTCTTGGCCTGAGCCTTTGTTAAAGCAGAAATATGCCCAGGAATGCCCAGCATTGCTGCATGGGCCTCCAACTCCACTTCTGCTCAAGCTGATGTCTCTAAATCGTTTCCTAGTAGACAGTCTACAGGTAAATCTGAGGCAACCACAACTTTCTTTGGACCAGTAGCCCCCCCCCCCCCTGTTGAGATTCACAACAGCCATGGGGTGGCTAAGAGTGTTGTTATGAGCGTCTGTCACCTGGTACTGCTGACCAAGTAGGTGTTTATCAGGGTGGACCAGTTTTTCTATCACCCTAGTTACATTGGCTCCTGTGTCCCTGTAGGCCTCAACCTCAACACCATTGATTAGGGGACGTTGCTTGTACTTACCCATATTAAGGGGACAAGCAACCAAGGTGGCAAAATCAATGCCACCATCAGAGACTAAAACAGCCTGTGTGGTCTCCCTAACAAGACCAACCCCAACTACATTGCCAATAGTGAGCCCAGCTACACCCTTGTATTGGCTATTAGTAGTAGATTTCCCACCACCACTGCTATTACTAGGGGCACTAGAATTTGCAGCAGGGGTTGTGGTGGTGGGAGGTTTGGTGTTTTTCTTTGGACAAGTGGAATCACTTGCCCAATGGCCTTTGACTTTACACAAATAACACCAAGGCTTTTTTAGTTGATTATTAGAAGAGGATTTGGACCCACCTCCCCCAGAGGATTTTTGTGGGCCTTATGAAGACTCAGAATGCTTACTTTTGTCCCCACCCTTCTCAGAAGATTTACCATCCTTCTTCTTGCCATCCTTGTCACCCCCTGTATGAACTTTTCTGTTCAACCTTGTTCTGACCCATTTGTCTGCCTTCTTTCCAATTCTTGGGAGAGGTCAGATCAGAGTCCACTAAGTACTGGTGCAACAAGTCAGACACACAATTGTTAAGAATATGCTCTCTCAGAATAAGATTATACAGGCTCTCATAGTCAGAAACTTTACTGCCATGCAACCGCCCTTCCGAGGCCTTCACTGAACAGTCCACAAAATCTGTCCAGTCTTGAAAAGACTCTTTTCTGGTGTCTCTGAACTTAATCCTGTATTGTTCTGTGGTTAAGCCAAATCCATCCAAGAGTGCATCTTTCAAACCTTTGTAATTATTGGCATCACTTTATCTGACAGTAAGGAGCCTATCCCTACCCTTTCCAGTGAAAGATAGCCACAAAATAGCAACCCGCTGCCTTTGAGGAACCAACTGTACCATACAGGCCCTCTCAAGTGCAGCAAACCACTTATTAATGTCATCCCCCTCCTTGTAAGGGAGCACTATCTTGTGCAGATTCCTGAAATCTTACTCTTTAACAGGATCACTATCAGAAATACTGCTGCTGCCACCATGGGGAACTAACCCCAGCCTCTGTCTTTCCCTCTCTATGTCTAGGGATTTCCTGTCTAAGGCCAGCTGCTTCTGTTTAAGCTTCAGTCTGGTCTCTTCAACCCTCAACTTTTTGAGTTCCCTTTCTAACAAGTTATCCTCAGGGTGGGTGGGTTGGGAATGTTTAGACACAGAAGAAATATGGGAAGTTTCAGAAGGAGACCTGTCCCTAACTGTCTGGACCCCAGTAACCTGGCCTGTAGGAGTGAAAGATGCCCTACTGGTGTGGGACCCTCTAACACTACCAGTGTCACTAGGTGCCCTGCTAGGGGGCAGGACCTTGTAAGAACCCTCCCCAGCTTCCTCATGGAACTCCTCTGAGTCAGACTGGGAAGCTTCCCCATTTTCTAACCTCTCCTGATTTGGGCCAGACTGGTTCTGGTCATCCACAATGAGCATGTTAAAGAGAAACTCTTTTGTAGGATTCTTACCTATACTCAAACCTCTATCCAGGCAGAGACCCCTCAAACTTTTATAGTTTAAACTCTCATATGTTGCATTAACAGTTTTGGGAGTGGGCTCTACAACAGACATGATAGTTTAGGTATAAGGATAGTGAGAGAAAAAGTTTTAGAACTTTAGAAAGCACAGAAAAAAATACTTTTTCAAACTTGGGAAAACTTTTAGAAGTTTTCAAAAACTTTTCAGAACTTTGTTAAAAGTTTTTGAATGGAAAAGTAAACTTTTCTTTGGTTAAGTGTACATATACTGAACTATTTGGTATATGATTCTCTTATGAAAAGTACCAAATGACAAAGTGGTAAAGCAGTTGCAAGTACTTTTCCCACCGCTGCACCACCAATGTAGGAGGCTGGCCTGGCTTATAGTGGGTACCTTGTGGTACTTACACCCTGTGCCAGGTCCAGTTATCCCTTGTTAGTAGAACAGAGGTGTTTCTAGCAGCTTAGGCTGATAGGTAGCTATGGCAAAGCAGCTTAGGCTGAACTAGGGGACATGCAAAGCTCATTCTATACCACTTATATCATATAGCACAATTTCATAAGCAAACACAATACACAGAGCTAATTAAAATAAAGGTACTTTATTTTATGACAATATGCCAAAAGTATCTCAGTGAGTACCCTCAGTTAGAAGGTAAGTAATATACACAAGTCATATGTACACAAACCCAAAACAGGTAAGTAATAGTAAGAAAAGTAATGCAAACAGTGTAGAATTACAATAGGATGCAATAGGTGAATATAGGTCTAGGGGCAACACAAACCATATACTCCAAAAGTGGAATGCAAATCACAAATGGACCCCAGACCTATGTGAGCTTTTAGAGGGTCGCTGGGACTGTAAGAAAACAGTCAGGGTGTCCAAGATACCCCACCCCAAGACCCTGAAAAGTAGGAGTAAAGTACCCCTACTGCCCCAATAGGACACAATAGTTGTGATAGGGGGATTCTTCAAGAACCACAAGCACCAGCAAAGCACTGATGTTGGATTCCTGGTCCTGAGGACCTGCAAGGCAAGGGGACCAAGTCCAAGAGTTGCAATAGTGTCCAGGGGGGGCAGGAGCCCAGGAAACCCCAGATGAAGGTGCAAGAAGGCTGCCTCTGGGTGGAAGAAGCCAAGGATTTTGCAACAATGAAAATGGCTTGGAACTTCTCCTTTGGATGGAAGATGTCCCACGGCGTGCTGGAGGTTGCAGAATTGTTTCCACGCAGAAATACCGCAAACAAGCCTTGCTATCGGCAAGGGTCCCGGTAGAGGTTTTTGGGTGCTGCAGGGGACCAGGAAGGACCAGGATGTCGCACATTGGAGGAGGAGAAAGAGGGGGCACTCAGCAACTCAGAGAGCCCCCACAGAAGCAGGCAGCACCCGCAGAAGTACCGGAGCAGGCACTTAGAAGATTTGTGAACCGGAGTCCACGCAGAGTCACAAAGGAGGATCCCACAACGTTGGAGTCCAATTCAGGGGGTTGAGCACTGCAGGACGGAGTGCTGGGGACCCAGGCTAGGCTGTGCACAAAAGAATCCTTGGAGAAGTGCACAGAAGCCGGAGCAGCTGCAAATCACGCAGTACACAGGTTTGCAGTCTAGCGTGGGGAGGCAAGGACTTACCTCCACCAAACGTGGACTGAAGTGTCACTGGATGGTGGGGGTCACTTGGATATAGCTCCTGTGTTCCAGGGACCACGCTCGTCGAGATGAGAGGGGACCCAGAGGACTGGTGATGCAGAAGTTTGGTGCCTGCGTTAGCAGGGGGAAGACTCAGTCAACCCACTGGAGATTTCTTCGGGATTTCCAGTGCAGGGTGAAGGCAGACAGCCCTCAGAGCATGCACCACCAGGAAGCAGTCGAGAAAGCCGGCAGGATTAGGCGCTACAATGTTGCTGGTAGTCGTTTTGCTACTTTGTTGCGGTCTTTCAGGCGTCCTTGAGCAGTCAGCGGTCGATCCTTGGCAGACGACGCAGAGGGAAATGCAGAGGAACTCTGGTGAGCTCTTGCATTTGTTATCTGAAGAATACCCCAGAGGAGAGACCCTAAATAGCCAGAAAAGGAGGTTTGGCTACCAAGAAAGGAGGACTGGCTCCCAAGAGAGATAAGAGCCTATCAGAGGGGGTCCCTGACGTCACCTGCTGGGACTGGACACTCAGAGCAGTCCAGTGTGCCCCCAACACCTCTGTTTCCAAGATGGCAGAGGTCTGGGACACACTAGAGGAGCTCTGGGCACCTCCCCTGGGAGGTACTGGTCCTGGGAGTGGTCACTCCCCTTTCCTTTGTCCAGATTTGGGCCAGAGCAGGGCTGGGGGATCCCTGAACTCGTGTAGACTGGCTTATGCAGAGATGGGCACCATCTGTGCCCATCAAAGCATTTCCAGAGGCTGGGGGAGGCTACTCCTCCCCAGCCCTTCACACCTATTTCCAAAGGGAGAGGGTGTAACACCCTCTCTCAGAGGAAATCCTTTGTTCTGCCTTCCTGGGCCGGAGCTGCCCAGACCCCAGGAGGGCAGAATCCTGTCTGAGAGGTTGGCAGCAGCAGCAGCTGCACTGGAAACCCCGGAAAGGCAGTTTGGCAGTACGCGGGTTCTGTGCTAGAGACCCGGGGATCATGGAATTGTCCCCCCAATACCAGAATTATATTGGGGTGATGTAGGAGGCTGGACTGGCTTGTAGTGAGTACCTAGGGGTACTTGCACCTTGCACCAGGCCCAGTTATCCCTTATTAGTGTATAGGGTGTCTAGCAGCATAGGCTGATAGATAATGGTAGCTTAGCAGAGCAGCTTAGGCTGAACTAGGAGACGAGTGAAGCTCCTACAGTACCACTTAGTGTCATATGCACAATATCATAAGAAAACACAATACACAGATATACTAAAAATAAAGGTACTTTATTTTTATGACAATATGCCAAAAGTATCTCAGTGAGTACCCTCAGTATGAGGATAGCAAATATACACAAGATATATGTACACAATACCAAAATATGCAGTAATAGTATTAGAAAACAGTGCAAACAATGTATAGTTACAATAGGATGCAATGGAGACACATAGGGATAGGGGCAACACAAACCATATACTCCAAAAGTGGAATGCGAAAAACGAATGGACCCCAAACCTATGTGACCTTGTAGAGGGTCGCTGGGACTATTAGAAAATAGTAAGGGTTAGAAAAATAGCCCACCCCAAGAAAAATGAGTGCAAAGTGCACTAAAGTTCCCCAAAGGACATAGAAGTTGTGACGGGGGAATTCTGCAGGAATGACACAAACCAACAATGCAACCACAATGGATTTCCAGTCGAGGGTACCTGTGGAACAAGGGGACCAAGTCCAAAAGTCACAAGCAAGTCGGAGATGGGCAAATGCCCAGGAAATGCCAGCTGTGGGTGCAAAGATGCTGCTACTGGACAGTAGAAGCGTAGGTTTCTGCAAGAACGACAAGGGCTAGAGACTTCCCCTTTGGAGGACGGATCCCTCACACCGTAGAGAGTCGTGCAGAAGTGTTTTCCCGCCGAAAGACCGCCAACAAGCTTTGCTAGCTGCAAATCATACGGTTAGTGTTTTTGGATGCTGCTGTGGCCCAGGAGGGACCAGGATGTCGCCAATTGCGTCAGGGGACAGAGGGGGCGTCGTGCAAGACAAGGAGCCCTCTCAGCAGCAGGCAGCACCCGCAGAAGTGCCAGAAACAGGCACTACGAGGATGCGTGAAACGGTGCTCACCCGAAGTCGCACAAAAGAGTCCCACGTCGCCGGAGAACAACTTAGGAGGTCGTGCAATGCAGGTTAGAGAGCCGTGGACCCAGGCTGGACTGTGCACAAAGGATTTCTGCCGGAAGTGCAGGGAGGCCGGAGTAGCTGCAAAAGTCGCGGTTCCCAGCAATGCAGTCTGGCGTGGGGAGGCAAGGACTTGCCTCCACCAAACTTGGACTGAAGAGTCACTGGACTGTGGGAGTCACTTGGACAGAGTTGCTGGATTCAAGGGACCTCGCTCGTTGTGCTGAGAGGAGACCCAAGGTACCGGTGATGCAGTTCTTTGGTGCCTGCGGTTGCAGGGGGACGATTCCGTCGACCCACGGGAGATTTCATCGGAGCTTCTAGTGCAGAGAGGAGGCAGACTACCCCCACAGCATGCACCACCAGGAAAACAGTCGATAAGGCGGCAGGATCAGCGTTACAGAGTTGCAGTAGTCGTCTTTGCTACTATGTTGCAGTTTTGCAGGCTTCCAGCACGGTCAGCAGTCGATTCCTTGGCAGAAGGTGAAGAGAGAGATGCAGAGGAACTCGGATGAGCTCTTGCATTCGTTATCTAAGGAATCCCAAGAGACAGAGACCCTAAATAGCCAGAAAAGAGGGTTTGGCTACCTAGGAGAGAGGATAGGCTAGCAACACCTGAAGGAGCCTATCAGCAGGAGTCTCTGACGTCACCTGATGGCACTGGCCACTCAGAGCAGTCCAGTGTGCCAGCAGCACCTCTGTTTCCAAGATGGCAGAGGTCTGGAGCACACGGGAGGAGCTCTGGACACCTCCCAGGGGAGGTGCAGGTCAGGGGAGTGGTCACTCCCCTTTCCTTTGTCCAGTTTCGCGCCAGAGCAGGGCTAAGGGGTCCCTGAACCGGTGTAGACTGGCTTATGCAGAAATGGGCACCATGTGTGCCCATGAACGCATTTCCAGAGGCTGGGGGAGGCTACTCCTCCCCTGCCTTCACACCATTTTCCAAAGGGAGAGGGTGTAACACCCTCTCTCAGAGGAAGTCCTTTGTTCTGCCATCCTGGGCCAGGCCTGGCTGGACCCCAGGAGGGCAGATGCCTGTCTGAGGGGTTGGCAGCAGCAGCAGCTGCAGTGAAACCCCGGGAAAGGCAGTTTGGCAGTACCAGGGTCTGTGCTACAGACCACTGGGATCATGGGATTGTGCCAACTATGCTAGGATGGCATAGAGGGGGCAATTCCATGATCATAGACATATTACATGGCCATATTCGGAGTTACCATTGTGAAGCTACATATAGGTAGCGACCTATATGTAGTGCACGCGTGTAATGGTGTCCCCGCACTCACAAAGTCTGGGGAATTGGCCCTGAACAATGTGGGGGCACCTTGGCTAGTGCCAGGGTGCCCTCACACTAAGTAACTTAGCACCCAACCTTTACTAGGTAAAGGTTAGACATATAGATGACTTATAAGTTACTTAAGTGCAGTGTAAAATGGCTGTGAAATAACGTGGACGTTATTTCACTCAGGCTGCACTGGCAGGCCTGTGTAAGAATTGTCAGAGCTCCCTATGGGTGGCAAAAGAAATGCTGCAGCCCATAGGGATCTCCTGGAACCCCAATACCCTGGGTACCTCAGTACCATATACTAGGGAATTATAAGGGTGTTCCAGTAAGCCAATGTAAATTGGTAAAATTGGTCACTAGCCTGTTAGTGACAATTTGAAAGAAATGAGAGAGCATAACCACTGAGGTTCTGATTAGCAGAGCCTCAGTGAGACAGTTAGTCATAACACAGGTAACACATTCAGGCACACTTATGAGCACTGGGGCCCTGACTAGCAGGGTCCCAGTGACACATACAACTAAAACAACATATATACAGTGAAAAATGGGGGTAACATGCCAGGCAAGATGGTACTTTCCTACATGTGACAATTCCATAATCTTAGACATGTTACATAGCCATGTTCGGAGTTACCAGTGTGACGCTATACATAGGTAGTGACCTATGTATAGTGCACGCATGTAATGGTGTCCCCGCACTCACAAAGTCTGGGGAATTAGCCCTGAACAATGTGGGGGCACCTTGGCTAGTGCCAGGGTGCCCACACACTAAGTAATTTGGCACCCAACCTTCACCAAGTGGGGATTAGACATATAGGTGACTTATAAGTTACTTATGTGCAGTGAATAATGGCTGTGAAATAACGTGGACGTTATTTCACTCAGGATGCAGTGGCAGGCCTGTGTAAGAATTGTCTGAGCACCCTATGGGTGGCAAAAGAAATGCTGCAGCCCATAGGTATCTCCTGGAACCCCAATACCCTGGGTACCTAAGTACCATATACAAAGGGAATTATATGGGTGTACCAGTGTGCATATGAGAATTGGTAAATTTAGTCACTAGCCTGCAGTGACAAATTTAGAAAGCAGAGTGAGCATAACCACTGAGGTTCTGGTTAGCAGAGCCTCAGTGATACAGTTAGGCACCACACAGGGAACACATACAGGGCACATAGTATGAGCACTGGGGTCCTGCCTAGCAGGATCCCAGTGACACAAGGGCTAAAACAAACATACATACAGTGAAAATGGGGGTAACATGCTAGACAAGATGGTACTTTCCTACAGTGTCTGCTCCTGTCCCCGTCGTGGAGCTCCCCTCGCCCTCCGTCCCACTGGTGCCTTGTGACTCTGTAAATTCATCCTCCAGGGCCATATGGGTTGCATCTCCCTCCTTCTCCGGTGCCAATGCTCCTCCGCCAGATGACGCTAATGCACACAAGGACAGGGTGACAAAACAAAAAGGGGGGGTAGACAGAGGAGACACATGGTCAATGCATGCAACACCACTACCGTTGGCGGACACAACACACAGGGAGCAGCCCTATGCACTAAGCCATGCACTAACAGTACAGGGGAAAATCACATGCCCATGGGGGACTCTGTCTAGACCCATTCCATGCACACCTGGAACCCATAGGAGCCTGACTAGGTGTAGAAGGCAAATACCACCTTTGGGGTTGGAGTGGGACTGAGCCTGCAAATCAATGGATCTACCTTTGCACGTCTGCCCTGGCCTAGGGAAACCTACAGCCCACCTCCCTCACCCAGGCACCTCGTCAAGCGCGCAGAGTCAGCTGAATGAGAGTGTACTCACCCCCTTGTGGCTGCTGTGATGCCCTCAAGCACCCATCCAACTCAGGCTATGCCACCGCCAGGATCCGGTACATCAGGGGGGGTCATGGTGCGACGGGCACCCCTTCCACATTGGGAGGCCATCCCCAGCTGAGCCTCCGCCATCTTCTTACTCCAGCGGCGCAGGTCCTCCCAACTTTTCCGGCAGTGGGTGCTCTGTCTATTGTAGACCCCCAGGGTCCACACTCCCTTGACGATGGCACGCCAAATACCCTTCTTCTGGTGGGCGCTGACCTAGAGGAAAAGTGAAGTAAAAATGGATGTTACTCCCCCGTACAGTTCTTCTCACACATTGGCCACAAACCTCCCACCCTGTCCCAGAAAAACATACACTCACCATCCTAATTTGCTGGCCTGTTCCCCCCGTCTCTTCCATCCACAACACTCCATACAATCATGTCCCATCTGTGAGAAAGTAGCCTCTTTCTAGCCTTGTTACCCCCACTTTTGGCCTGTTTGTGAGTCTATGTCAGGGTGTTTTCACTGTCTCACTGGGATCCTGCTAGTCAGGGCCCAGTGCTCATAGTGAAAACCCTATGTTGTCAGTATGTTTGTTATGTGTCACTGGGACCCTGCTAGCCAGGACCCCAGTGCTCATAAGTTTATGGCCTATATATGTTCCCTGTGTGATGCCTAACTGTCTCACTGAGGCTCTGCTAACCAGAACCTCAGTGGTTATGCTCTCTCTGCTTTACAAATTTGTCACTAACAGGCTAGTGACTAAATTTACCAATTCACATTGGCATACTGGTACACCCATATAATTCCCTAGTATATGATACTGAGGTACCCAGGGTATTGGGGATCTAGGAGATCCCTATGGGCTGCCGCATTTCTTTGGCCACCCATAGGGAGCTCTGACAATTCTTACACAGGCCTGCCAGTGCAGCCTGCGAGAAATAACGTCCATGTTATTTCACAGCCATTTACCACTACACTTAAGTAACTTATAAGTCACCTATATGTCTAACCTTCACCTGGCAAAGGTTGGGTCCAAAGTTACTTAGTGTGTGGGCACCGTGGCACTAGCCAAGGTGCCCCCACATTGTTCAGGGCAAATTCCCTGGACTTTGTGAGTGCGGGGACACCATTACACGCGTGCACTGTACATAGGTCACTACCTATGTACAGCGTCACAATGGTAACCCCGAACGTGGCCATGTAACATGTCTAAGATCATGGAATTGTCACCCCAATGCCATTCTGGCATTGGGGGGACAATTCGATGATCCCCCGGGTCTCTAGCACAGAACCCGGGTACTGCCAAACTGCCTTTCCGGGGTCTCCACTGCAGCTGCTGCTGCTGCCAACCCCTCAGACAGGTTTCTGCCCTCCTGGGGTCCAGGCAGCCCTGGCCCAGGAAGGCAGAACAAAGGACTTCCTCGGAGAGAGGGTGTAACACCCTCTCCCTTTGGAAATAGGTGTGAGGGCTGGGGAGGAATAGCCTCCCCAGCCTCTGGAAATGCTTTGATGGGCACAGATGGTGCCCATCTCTGCATAAGCCAGTCTTCACCGGTTCAGGGATCCCCAAGACCTGCTCTGGCGCGAAACTGGACAAAGGAAAGGGGAGTGACCACTCCCCTGACCTCCCAGTGGAGGTGCCCAGAGCTCCTCCAGTGTGTCCCAGACCTCTGCCATCTTGGAAACGGAGGTGTTTGTGGCACACTGAACTGCTCTGAGTGGCCAGTGCCAGCAGGTGACGTCAGATGCTCCTTCTGATAGGCTCTTACCTCTCTTGGTAGCCAATCCTCCTTCCTAAGTAGCCAAACCTCCTTTTCTGGCCATTTAGGGTCTCTGCTTTGGGGATCTCACCAGTTAACGAATGCAAGAGCTCACCAGAGTTCCTCTGCATCTCCCTCTTCCCCTTCTGCCAAAGGTTCGACCGCTGACTGCTCAGGACGCCTGCAAAACCGCAACAAAGTAGCAAGACGACTACTAGCAACCTTGTATCCCTTCATCCTGCTGGCTTTCCCGACTTTTTCCAGGTGGTGCATGCTCTGGGGGTAGCCTGCCTCCTCTCTGCACCAGGAGCTCTGAAGAAATATCCCGTGGGTCGACTGAATTTTCCCCCTGCAACCGTGGCACCAAAAGACTGCATCACCGGTCCTCTGGGTCCCCTCTCAGCACGACGAGCGTGGTCCCTGGAACTCAGCAACTCTGTCCAAGTGACTCCCACAGTCCAGGGACTCTTCAGTCAAAGTTTGGTGGAGGTAAGTCCTTGCCTCCCCACGCTAGACTGCATTGCTGGGTACTGCGTGATTTGCAGCTGCTCCGGCTCCTGTGCACTCTTCCAGGATTTCCTTCGTGCATAGCCAAGCCTGGGTCCCCGACACTCTAACCTGCAGTGCACAACCTTCTGAGTTGTCCTCCGGCGTCGTGGGACTCCCTTTTGTGACTTTGCGTGGACTCCGGTTCACTCTTCTTCCAAGTGCCTGTTCAGGTACTTCTGCGGGTGCTGCCTGCTTCTGTGAGGGCTCCCTGACTTGCTGGGTGCCCCCTCTGTCTCGTCCTCCAAGTGGCGACATCCTGGTCCCTCCTGGGCCACAGCAGCACCCAAAAACCTCTACCGCGACCCTTGCAGCTAGCAAGGCTTGTTTGCGGTCTTTCTGCGTGGGAACACCTCTGCAAGCTTCATCGTGACGTGGGACATCCGTCTTCCAAAGGAAAAGTCCCTAACTCTCTTCTTTCTTGCAGAACTCCAAGCTTCTTCCAACAGGTGGCTGCTTCCTTGCACCCTCAGCTGGCATTTCCTGGGCTCCTGCCCACTCTCGACACTGTTGCGACTATTGGACTTGGTCCCCTTGTTTTACAGGTACTCAGGTCCGGAAATGCACTGTTGTTGCATTGCTGGTGTTTGTTCTTCTTGCAGAATCCCCCTATCACGACTTCTGTGCTCTCTGGGGGTAGTAGGTGCACTTTACACCTACCTTTCAGGGTCTTGGGGTGGGCTATTTTTCTAACCCTCACTGTTTTCTTACAGTCCCAGCGACCCTCTACAAGCTCACATAGGTTTGGGGTCCATTTGTGGTTTGCATTCCACTTTTGGAGTATATGGTTTGTGTTGCCCCTATACCTATGTGCTCCTATTGCTATCTATTGTAACTTTACACTGCTTGCATTACTTTTCTTGCTATAACCTGCATAATTTTGGTTTGTGTACATATATCTTGTGTATATATCTTATCCTCATACTGAGGGTACTCACTGATATACTTTTGGCATATTGTCATAAAAATAAAGTACCTTTATTTTTAGTAATTCTAGTATTATGTTTTCTTATGATATTGTGCATATGACACCAGTGGTATAGTAGGAGCTTTACATGTCTCCTAGTTCAGCCTAAGCTGCTTTTCCATAGCTACCTTCTATCAGCCTAAGCTGCTAGAAACACCTCTTCTACACTAATAAGGGATAACGGGACCTGGCACAAGGTGTAAGTACCTCTGGTACCCACTACAAGCCAGGTCAGCTTCCTACACCATCCAACATGCATACAGTTCACTCCCCTGTTTGTCTGGAGGACCGTAGAGGAGCGTGTACTGGAGGAGGACCCCATCCACCAGTTTCTCCAACTCCTCCGCAGTGAAGGCAGGGGCCCTTTCCCCAGACACTGTAGCCATTGTCGCTTCCAGACGCAGGTCACAGCAGCATTTGCAGTGTAGGTCATCTCCTGTTGAAGGTCAGGTATCAAGTGAGGGAACAGATAGAAAATGGCGGTCACGTCCGCGACGGTGCATACCGTCACCGCTGGCGTACATCATCATTGGCTCCTGGAACCCATAGGGCCCAATGATAACCAATGCTGAATTGCTCAGCGGTCTTCGACCGCCTACTGCGACGCTTCACAACACCAGCACAGTTACCTCATTTCCCCTTGTCCCTCCTTACAGGTCAGGCAGCCGCCATTTCAGGGGGCCACATGGCAGGCAAGCTAACTGCGTCACAGCTATTTTGGCCAGGAATACGGACAGACAAAGGCACACAAAGATTATTTCACGATTGTGCTAAACAGCCTTGTGAAACCTATGTGGTGTATGACCCTCTAACTCACCCTTCTCCTCCATAGGGCACGCCCGCTGGGGCGGATGATGAGATGGCGGCATCCTCCGGTGTACAGACCCCTGGTGGACCTGTCGACAATGGAAGACAGACACATCATTATCACTTACAGACTTGATCGTGCCACAATCCAGGAACTGTGTGCTCAGTTGGAGCCAGACCTGATGTCAGCTATGTGCCATCCCACAGGAATCCCCCCTCTAGTGCAGGTCCTGCCAGTGCTCCATTTCCTGGAAAGTGGGTCCTTTCAAACAACAGTGGCTATGGCATCAGGGATGTCCCAGCCAATGTTCTCTAACGTGTTGTCCAGAGTGTTATCTGCCCAGCTGAAAACATGCGCAGCTACATCATTTTCCCTCAGGTGGAGGATCTGCCCACAGTGAAAGGTGACTTTTATGCCATGGGACATATCCCCAACATCATTGGTGCCATTGATGGTACACATTTGGCATTTGCCCCCTCCCCCCCACAGGAATGAACAGGTGTACAGAAACCGCAAAAGCTACCATTCTATGAATGTTCAGGTGGTGTGTTTGGCAGACCAGTACATCTCCCATGTGAATGCCAGGTATCCTGGCTCAGTGCATGACGCTTACATTTTGAGGAATAGCAGCATCCCTTATGTGATGGGGCAACTCCAGAGGCACCGTGTGTGGCTAATCGGTGAGCTCAAGGTCCCCACACAGTTTAAATAGGTGTCTGGGCATGGGAGATTTCATACTGTTTTGAGGATGTCTAACAGTTGTCCCTCGATATTTGCAGGTGACTGGTTACCCCAACCTGTCATGGCTACTGACCCCAGTGAGGAATCCCAGGACAAGGGCAGAGGAATGCTACAATGAGGCACATGGGTGAACTAGGAAAATAATAGAGCGCACCTTCGGCCTCCTGAAGGCCAGATTCCGGTGCCTCCATCTGACAGGTGGCTCCCTATACTATTCACTGAAGACGATGTGCCAGATAATTGTGGCATGCTGTATGTTGCACAACCTGGCTTTGCGACACCAGGTGCCTTTTCTGCAGGAGGATGGCCCTGATGCTGGTCTTGTGGCAGCTGTGGAGCCTGTGGAAAGTGGAGAAGAGGAGGCAGAAGAAGAAGATATAGACAACCGAAACAACATCATCATGCAATACTTCCAGCGAGACACAGGTAAGAGGATGCACTGCTTTACACATCTCATACTACTGTAGGACATAGCATAAATCTGCCTTTTTACCGCTGTGTATGGACCCTGACATGTTACTTTGCCTTTTCATTTCACAGATATGGGTCCCACTATGTGCCCTCTCCTATGTTTACTGCTGCCCAACAACGGGGTAACATTGGTATGTGAACATGAACATTGACATTGCTATATTTCAGAGAAGTTGCAATTACCCATTTGTGAAAGTACAGACTAACTCCAGATTGATTTGTGATTCAAGGGTGTTTATTTCTGTGCTAATAAGTGGAGGGGTGTGTGTAATGGGCTGGGGTGATGGTGGAGAATGTCCATGGTAGAATTCTGTTTCTTGGTCTCACAGGTGCATTGTCCATGGGGGCATAGGAAGTGGAGCAATGGCAGTTTAAGGTGGATAGGGTGACAAAGTGGGACAGAAGGGTGACAATCAGGAGGGTCTTATTTCCTGACGGGGGTCTTGGCAATGTTCTCTGTCTTGTTCCTGGATCTCAGGGACCGTTTGTGGGGTGGTTCTCCTTCTGCAGGGGGTGGGGTGCTGGCGTCCTGTTGTTCCTGTGGCAGTGCCTCCTGCCCACTAGCGCCGGTGGAGGTGGAGGGCTGTTCATCGTCCAGGCTAGTGTCAAGGGCCCGTTTGTGTCCCACTGTGTCCCTCATGGTGTTGGCCAGGTCTGCCAGCACCCTTGCAATGGTGACCAGGGTGGTTTTAATGGACTTCAAGTCCTCCCTGATCCCAAGGTAGTGTTCCTCCTGCAGCCACTGGGTCTCCTGAAACTTGGCCAGTACCGTGCCCATGGTCTCCTGGGAATGATGGTATGCTCCCATGATGTTGGAGAGTAACTTGTGGAGTGGGGTTCCCTGGGCCTGTCCTCCCCCTGTCACACAGCAGTCCTCCCAGCTTCCCTGTTGTCCTGTGCCTCTGTCCCCTGAACCGTGTGCCCACTGCCACTGACCCCAGGTCCCTGATTGTCTTGGGTTTGTGGGTTTGCCTGGGGTCCCTGTAGTGGTGAACACACTGCTGATTGACGTGTCCTGGGGACAGTGGCATGGTCCCACTGGGTGGGTGCTGTGGTGGCGTCTCCTGAGGGGGGAGAGTCTGTGGTGGCTTGTGACTGTGGCAGGGGAACCGACTGTCCAGAGGTCCCTGATGGGCCAGGCTGGTCATCTTGATCCAGGCATGCAGAGCTGCTGTCTTCACTGTGGGCCTCTTCTGTGGGGGGACTGGATAAGTCTGGCACCTCCTGTCCGGTGACGTTGGGTATGGGCCCTGTTGGGGTGTAAATGCAGCGTTTTAGTATCTGTGTGTGCCATCCTGTGCATTTGGTGAGTTACCCTCTACTCCTCTGCTTGGATTATTGTGTTTGCCCTTGTGTGAATAGTGTTTTGGTGTATGTGTGGGTATCTGTACTGGACATGCTTTGCCAATGGGTGTCCATGCTTTGGTGTTGCATGCAGGGCTTGGTATTGGGATGTGTGGGCTGTGATATGTGAGGTGTTGGAGTGATGGGGCGAGGGCGTGGGTGGGGGTATGTGGTGGCATGCAGGTAAGGTGTGGGGGATATAGTAGTAAAGATTTGACTTACCAGAGTCCAGTCCTTCTGCTACTCCTGCAAGGCCCTCAGGATGCAGTATTGCCAAGACTTGCTCCTCCCATGTTGTTAGTTGTGGGGGAGGAAGTGGGGGTCCACCGCCAGTCCTCTGTACAGCAATCTGGTGTCTGGTGTCTTGTAGGTCCTTCCACCTCTACCTGATGTCGTCCCGTGTTCTTGGATGCTGTCCCACCTCGTTGACCCTGTCGGCGGTGTGCTGCACCTGTGATCCGAATAGCTGTGGCTCTACCCGGATGATTTCCTCCACCATGACCCTGAGCTCCTCCTCAGAAAACCTGGGGTGTCGTTGAGGTGCCGTAGTGTGGTATAGGTTATGTGTGAGGTGATGTTTGTTGTGCTGTGTGATGTGTTGTGTTGGGGTGTGTGGTTTAAGGTGTGTGGATGTTGTATGAGTGATGTTGTGGTGTGCTTGTGGATGCTGGTGTTGTGTTTGCTATTCTCTCTCTCTCTGCTTTTTCAAAAACATTTCATTGTAAGCGTTTGTGGGTAATGTGGGTGTGTGTTTTATAGTGGTGTGAGTGTGTGGTGTGTGTATGTGTATCAGGTGTGTGTTTTTCGAATTGTCCAATGTTGTTGTGTTTTGTAAGTGTGTGTGTATTTTGAGCGCAGCAGTGTGTACCGCCAATGGATTACCGTGGTTGAAAGACCGCCTTGTTGATTCGTGGGTCGTGATGGTGTGGGCGTATTCTTGTTGGCGTGATGGTGTAGGTTTTGCTATCGCCAGTTTATCACTGACCTTTGGTGTGGCGGACTTGTGTGGGTATCTGTATTGTGGCGGATTACGAGATGTGGGTCGTAATACCTGTAGCGGATTTCCGCTGCCGCCACAGTATGTTGGCAGCCTTCAGCACAGCAGTATGCGGGATTTACCGCCAGGGTTGTAATGAGGGCCTAAGTCTTTTTGGCCCTGAAAAAACAGGAGGCAAGCTCGATCCAAGCCCTTGGAGATCACTTCTCAGCAAAGTCAGAGGGCAGCAGGGCTGCAGTCCTTCTCAGCAAAGCAGTCCAGATGAGTCCTTTGGGCAGCCAGGCAGTTTCTCTTGAACAGGTTGCAGGTTCAGGTCCAGAAGTATCAGGCTCTCCATCCTTCCAGCCCAGGAAGACCCATTCAGTATGCAGATGAGTGCAGGTGTGACTGAGTGTCCTGTGTTTGTGGTTGTCTGGGTGAAATGCACAAGGAAGCCCAGATGTTGATTGGAGACAGGCTGTAAGACACAGATGGATTTTAAGTGCCTAGACATGCCCACTTTCTAAAAGTGTCATTTCTAAAATAGTAATATAAAATCCAACCTCACCAATAAGCAGGATTTTCTATTACCATTCTGGCCATACTAAATATGACCTGGTTACCCCTTTCTGATCAGAATCTACCACTCAGATAGTATATGAGGGTAGCCCTAATGCTAGCCTATGAAAGGAGCAAGCGTGACTAGTGGAAAATGAATTTAGGAGTTTTCCACTACCAGGACATGTAAAACACACATGTACATGTCCTGCCTTTTAGCTACACAGCACCCTGCCCTATGGGTTACCCACAGTCTAACTTAGGTTTGACTTACATGTAGAAAAAGGGGAGTTTAAGGCTTGGCAAGTACTTTTAAATGCCAAGTCGAAATGGAGTGAAACTGCACACACAGGCCTTGCACTGGCCGGCCTGAGGCATGGTTAAGGGGCTACTTATGTGGGTGGCACAATCAGTGCTGCAGGCCCACTAGTAGCATTCAGTGTACAGGCCCTGGGCACATGTAATGCACTTTACTAGGGACTTACAGGTAAATCAAATATGCCAATTGGGAATGAACCAATGTTACCATGTTTAAGGGAAAGAGCATATGCCCTTTACCACTGGTTAGTAGTGGTAAAGTCTGCAGAATCCTAAAACCAGCAAAAACAGTGTCAGAAAAGTAGACGGAGACAGTGTAGGAAAGTACCATCTTGCCTGGCATGTTACCCCCATTCTCACTGTATGTATGTTTGTTTTTGCCCTTGTGCCACTGGGATCCTGCAAGGCAGGACCCCAGTGCTCATAGTATGTGCCCTGTATGTGTTCCCTGTGTGGTGCCTAACTGTATCACTGAGGCTCTGCTAACCAGACCATCAGTGTTTATGCTCTCTCTGCTTTCTAAATTTGTCACTGCAGGCTAGTGACTAAATTTACCAATTCTCATTGGCACACTGGTACACCCATATAATCCCCTTGTATATGGTACTTAGGTACCCAGCGTATTGGGGTTCCAGGAGATCCCTATGGGCTGCAGCATTTCTTTTGCCACCCATAGGGAGCTCAGACAATTCTTACACAGGCCTGCCACTGCAGCCTGAGTGAAATAACGTCCACGTTATTTCACAGCCATTTTTCACTACACATAAGTAACTTATAAGTCACCTATATGTGTAACCCTCACTTAGTGAAGGTTGGGTGCCAAGTTACTTAGGGGGTAATTCTGACCCTGGCGGTAGACTACCGCCAGGCCAACGACCGCGGATGCACCGCCAACAGGCTGGCGGTGCATCCATGGGCATTCTGACCGCGGCGGTACCGCCGCGGTCAGAAACGGAAAACCGGCAGTGTCCCGCCGGTTTCCCGCTGCCCTGGGGAATCCTCCATGGCGGCGCTGCCTGTCCGACCCCCTTACCGCCAGCCGGGCTCTGGCGGTTTTGACCGCCAGAACCTGGCTGGCGGTAAGGGGTGTCGCGGGGCCCCTGGGGGCCCCTGCAGTGCCCATGCCACTGGCATGGGCACTGCAGGGGCCCCCTAACAGGGCTCCACCAAGATTTTCAGTGTCTGCCAAGCAGACACTGAAAATCGCGACGGGTGCAACTGCACCCGTCGCACCCCTTCCACTCCGCCGGCTCCATTCGGAGCCGGCATCCTCATGGAAGGGGGTTTCCCGCTGGGCTGGCGGGCGGCCTTCTGGCGGTGGCCCGCCAGCCCAGCGGGAAACTCAGAATTACCGCGGCGGTCTTTTGACCGCGCAGCGGTATTCTGACGGCAGTACTTTGGCGGGCGGCCTCTGCCGCCCGCCAAAGTCAGAATGACCCCCTTAGTGTGTGGGCACCCTGGCACCAGCCAAGGTGCCCCACATCATTCAGGGCAAATTGGACACCATTACACGCGTGCACTGCACATAGGTCACTACCTATGTGTATCGTCACAATGGTAACTCCGAACATGGCTATGTAACATGTCTAAGATCATGGAATTGTCACCCCAATAGCATTCTAGTATTGGGGGGACAATTCCATGATTCCCCGGGTCTCTAGCACAGAACCCGGGTACTGCCAAACTGCCTTTCCGGGGTTTCTACTGCAGCTGCTGCCATCCCCTCAGACAGGATTCTGCCCTCCTGGGGTCTGGGCAGCCCCGGCCCAGGAATGCAGAACAAAGGAAAGGATTTCCTCAGAGAGAGGGTGTTACACCCTCTCCCTTTGGAAATAGGTGTGAAGGGCTGGGGAGGAGTAGCCTCCCCCAGCCTCTGGAAATGCTTTGATGGGCACAGATGGTGCCCATCTCTGCATTAGCCAGTCTACACCGGTTCAGGGATCCCCCAGCCCTGCTCTGGCGTGAAATTGGACAAAGGAAAGGAAGTGACCACTCCCCTGACCAGTACCTCCCAGGGGAGGTGCCCAGAGCTCCTCCAGTGTGATCCAGACCTCTGCCATCTTGGATTCAGAGGTGTTAGGGGCACACTGGACTGCTCTGAGTGGCCAGTGGCAGCAGGTGACGTCAGAGACCCCCTCTGATAGGCTCTTACCTCTCTTGATAGCCAATCCTCCTATCTTGGTAGCCAAGCCTCCTTTTCTGGCTATTTAGGGTCTCACCTCCGGGGTATTCTTCAGTTAACGAATGCAAGAGCTCACCAGAGTTCCTCTGCACTTCCCTCTTCTGCCAAGGATCAACCGCTGACTGCTCCAGGACACCTGCAAAACCACAACAAAGTAGCAAGACGACTACCAGCAACATTGTAGCGCCTCATCCTGCCGGCTTTCTCGACTGTTTCCTGGTGGTGCATGCTCTGGGGGCTGTCTGCCTTCACCCTGCACTGGCAGCCAAGAAGAAATCTCTTGTGGGTCGACAGAATCTTTCCCCTGCTAACGCAGGCACCAAAAGACTGCATCACCGGTTCTCTGGGTCCCCTCTCATCCTGACGAGCGTGGTCCCTCGAACACAGGAGCTAGATCCAAATGACCCCCACGGTCTAGTGATCCTTCAGTCCAAGTTTGGTGGAGGTAAGTCCTTGCCTCCCCACGCTAGACTGCAAACCTGTGTACTGCGTGATTTGAAGCTGCTCCAGCTTCTGTGCACTTCTCCAAGGATTCCTTTGTGCACAGCCTAGCCTGGGTCCCCACCACTCCGTCCTGCGGTGCTCAACCCTCTGAGTTGGATTCCTACGTCGTGGGACCCTCCTTTTGTGACTCCGGTTACACCAATCTTTTAAGTGCCTGCTCCGGTACTTCTGTGGGTGCTGCCTGCTTCTGCGGGGGCTCTCTGAGTTGCTGAGCGCCCCCTCTGTCTCCTCCTCCAAGGGGCGACATCCTGGTCCTTCCTGGTCCCCAGCAGCACCCAAAAACGTCTACCGAAACCCTTGCAGCTAGCAAGGCTTGTTTGCAGTATTTCTGCGTGGAAACACTTCTGCAACACCCAGCACGCTGTGGGACATCTTCCATCCAAAGGTGAAGTTCCTAGCCCTTTTCATTGTTGCAGAATATTTGGCTTCTTCCACCTGGAGGCAGCCCCTTTGCACCTTCATGTGGGGTTTCCTGGGCTCCTGCCCCCCCGGACACTATCGCGACTCTTGGACTTGGTCCTTTTGCCTTGCAGGTCCTCACATCCAGGAATCCATCTTCAGTGTTTTGCTGGTGCTTGTGGTTCTTGCAGAATCCCCCTATCACAACTATTGTGTCTTTCTGGGGTAGTAGGGTAACTTTACTCCTACTTTTCAGGGTCTTGCGGTGGAGTATTTTGGACACCCTTACTGTTTTCTTACAGTCCCAGCGACCCTCTACAAGCTCCCATAGGTCTGGGGTCCATTCGTGATTCGCATTCCACTTTTGGAGTATATGGTTTGTGTTGCCCCTAGACCTATGTTCACCTATTGCATCCTATTGTGATTCTACATTGTTTGCATTACTTTTCCTACTGTTACTTAGCTGTTTTGGGTTTGTGTACATGTAGGAAAGTACCATCTTGCCTGGCATGTTACCCCCATTTTTCACTGTATATATGTTGTTTTAGTTGTATGTGTCACTGGGACCCTGGTAACCCAGGGCCCCAGTGCTCATAAGTGTGCCTGAATGTGTTACCTGTGTAGTGACTAACTGTCTCACTGAGGCTCTGCTAATCAGAACCTCAGTGGTTATGCTCTCTCATTTCTTTCCAAATTGTCACTAACAGGCTAGTGACCATTTTTACCAATTTACATTGGCTTACTGGAACACCCTTATAATTCCCTAGTATATGGTACTGAGGTACCCAGGGTATTGGGGTTCCAGGAGATCCCTATGGGCTGCAGCAATTCTTTTGCCACCCATAGGGAGCTCGGACAATTCTTACACAGGCCTGCCACTGCAGCCTGAGTGAAATAACGTCCACGTTATTTCACAGCCATTTTACACTGCACTTAAGTAACTTATAAGTCACCTATATGTCTAACCTTTACCTGGTAAAGGTTAGGTGCAAAGTTACTTAGTGTGAGGGCACCCTGGCACTAGCCAAGGTGCCCCCACATTGTTCAGAGCCAATTCCCTGAACTTTGTGAGTGCGGGGACACCATTACACGCGTGCACTACATATAGGTCACTACCTATATGTAGCTTCACCATGGTAACTCCGAATATGGCCATGTAACATGTCTATGATCATGGAATTGCCCCCTCTATGCCATCCTGGCATAGTTGGCACAATCCCATGATCCCAGTGGTCTGTAGCACAGACCCTGGTACTGCCAAACTGCCCTTCCTGGGGTTTCACTGCAGCTGCTGCTGCTGCCAACCCCTCAGACAGGCATCTGCCCTCCTGGGGTCCAGCCAGGCCTGGCCCAGGATGGCAGAACAAAGAACTTCCTCTGAGAGAGGGTGTGACACCCTCTCCCTTTGGAAAATGGTGTGAAGGCAGGGGAGGAGTAGCCTCCCCCAGCCTCTGGAAATGCTTTGTTGGGCACAGAGGTGCCCAATTCTGCATAAGCCAGTCTACACCGGTTCAGGGGACCCCTTAGCCCTGCTCTGGCGCGAAACTGGACAAAGGAAAGGGGAGTGACCACTCCCCTGACCTGCACCTCCCCTGGGAGGTGTCCAGAGCTCCTCCAGTGTGCTCCAGACCTCTGCCATCTTGGAAACAGAGGTGCTGTTGGCACACTGGACTGCTCTGAGTGGCCAGTGCCACCAGGTGACATCAGAGACTCCTGCTGATAGGCTCCTTCAGGTGTTAGTAGCCTATCCTCTCTCCTAGGTAGCCAAACCCTCTTTTCTGGCTATTTAGGGTCTCTGTCTCTGGGGAAACTTCAGATAACGAATGCAAGAGCTCATCCGAGTTCCTCTGCATCTCTCTCTTCACCTTCTGATAAGGAATCGACTGCTGACCGCGCTGGAAGCCTGCAAACCTGCAACATAGTAGCAAAGACGACTACTGCAACTCTGTAACGCTGATCCTGCCGCCTTCTCGACTGTTTTCCTGCTTGTGCATGCTGTGGGGGTAGTCTGCCTCCTCTCTGCACCAGAAGCTCCGAAGAAATCTCCCGTGGGTCGACGGAATCTTCCCCCTGCAACCGCAGGCACCAAAAAGCTGCATTACCGGTCCCTTGGGTCTCCTCTCAGCACGACGAGCGAGGTCCCTCGAATCCAGAGACTCTGTCCAAGTGACCCCCACAGTCCAGTGACTCTTCAGCCCAAGTTTGGTGGAGGTAAGTCCTTGCCTCACCTCGCTGGGCTGCATTGCTGGGAACCGCGACTTTGCAGCTACTCCGGCCCCTGTGCACTTCCGGCGGAAATCCTTTGTGCACAGCCAAGCCTGGGTCCACGGCACTCTAACCTGCATTGCACGACTTTCTAAGTTGGTCTCCGGCGACGTGGGACTCCTTTGTGCAACTTCGGCGAGCACCGTTTCACGCATCCTCGTAGTGCCTGTTTCTGGCACTTCTCCGGGTGCTACCTGCTGCAGTGAGGCTCTTTGTCTTGCTCGACGTCCCCTCTCTCTTCAGGTCCAATTTGCGACCTCCTGGTCCCTCCTGGGCCCCAGCAGCGTCCAAAAACGCCAAACGCACGATTTGCAGCTAGCAAGGCTTGTTGGCGTTCTTTCGGCGGGAAAACACTTCTGCACGACTCTCCACGGCGAGAGGGATCTGTCCACCAAAGGGGAAGATTCTAGCCCTTTTCGTTCCTGCAGAAACCTCAGCTTCTTCTGTCCAGTCGAAGCTTCTTTGCACCCGCAGCTGGCATTTCCTGGGCATCTGCCCATCTCCGACTTGCTTGTGACTTTTGGACTTGGTCCCCTTGTTCCACAGGTACCCTAGATTGGAAATCCACAGTTGTTGCATTGCTGGTTTGTGTCTTTCCTGCATTATTCCTCTAACACGACTACTTTGTCCTTAGGGGAACTTTAGTGCACTTTGCACTCACTTTTCAGGGTCTTGGGGAGGGTTATTTTTCTAACTCTCACTATTGTCTAATAGTCCCAGCGACCCTCTACAAGGTCACATAGGTTTGGGGTCCATTCGTGGTTCGCATTCCACTTTTGGAGTATATGGTTTGTGTTGCCCCTATCCCTATGTTTCCCCATTGCATCCTATTGTAACTATACATTGTTTGCACTGTTTTCTAAGACTATACTGCATATTTTTGCTATTGTGTATATATATCTTGTGTATATTTCCTATCCTCTCACTGAGGGTACACTCTAAGATACTTTGGCATATTGTCATAAAAATAAAGTACCTTTATTTTTAGTATAACTGTGTATTGTGTTTTCTTATGATATTGTGCATATGACACTAAGTGGTACTGTAGTAGCTTCACACGTCTCCTAGTTCAGCCTAAGCTGCTCTGCTAAGCTACCATTATCTATCAGCCTAAGCTGCTAGACACCCTATACACTAATAAGGGATAACTTGGCCTGGTGCAAGGTGCAAGTACCCCTTGGTACTCACTACAAGCCAGTCCAGCCTCCTACAGTACATATAACTTGTGTATATTACTTACCTTCTAACTGAGGGTACTCACTGGGATACTTGTGGCATATTGTCATAAAAATAAAGTACCTTGATTTTTAGTAACTCTGAGTATTGTGTTTTCTTATGATATTGTGCTATATGATATAAGTGGTATAGTAGGAGCTTTGCATGTCTCCTAGTTCAGACTAAGCTGCTTTGCCATAGCTACCTTCTATCAGCCTAAGCTGCTATAAACACCTCTTCTACACTAATAAGGGATTACTGGACCTGGGACAGGGTGTAAGTACCACAAGGTACCCACTATAAGCCAGGACAGCCTCCTACAGACAGGCAAAAATTTGTGGGATGACCACCCTAAGGCTGTCAGGTCTAACAGCAGGTCAAAAGGATCACCTTCGCCAAACGAGGAGAAAGGCCTATCCTTGTTGATGTTGAAGTGTGAGTAGATCTTCAGGAGCTTATCTTTAAAGTAGAGCGCAACTTTGTTACAGAAACTTTGCGAGTTCCCAATGGAATGTTGGAGAAGGGGAGTAGGGAGCTCTTTTACCACCTTACATTAGGGGAGGTTCTAGCCGACTTGATTTTATTCACATATAAGGAGGATTTGGCCACACCAATGGTAAATTTATAAAGGAGTATCAGCTCTTTATGTTTTCCTTTATCCTCCGGGGTGAGATTCTCCCTCCAGTTCCATTCTTGCCACCGACACTGCTGTCTGAGGTCTTTGGTTCACTTGAAAACAGGGTCCAGATGCCTTATTTCTGGTGCAGAACCTCATTTTAACTGGAGCAATCTGATCAGTTACGGCCTTCATCCAGTCACTGAAATCTTTCTGCAGTCGGTCCATGTGCATAGTTATTTTTCACGAAGGACTCCGAACGCAGAATCCACATCAATAGTGGAACTTTTTCTCATATTTTTGTATGATATTTATTTTCACTGTCCCTGCTCTGCCCCTGTCTGCATTAAAGGTCTCTGCACAGTGGTCTGCCCAGCTTAGCTCTAAAGTGCTGTACTGTGCTACTCTGTACACAGTGAACTCTGAACACAGTCAGATGTGGAGCTCATGTTCTGGCTCCTCCTTATCCTGTTTATATGATTCAGCCAGGTGTGAGTGAGACTTCAGCACAACCTCTAAATGTGTGAGTGTCACTCGTGATGAGTGAGACTTGATTGCCCTGGTGTGCACGTCAGATCTGATGTTACAGCCAAGGCAACATATGCAACTTGCATGACAATGCAAAAAGCTGCTAGGAAGCCTTGCTGCACTCACTCATTGATACTGTGTGGATGAAGTGTCATGATGTAAGAGTTAGACTTGAACAGTTTTTTAATGGTATGACCAATATTTTGCTGTCACAGCCAGTACAAAAAAATAGAACAATCACCTAAAGCTGATACTTTTCTTCTTTTCAGTGCGCACTTAGTATAGCTGCCTTTATGATCCATGACTGATGAGCAAACAAAGTCAGCAAAGCCTTGTTAAAAATGAATACAGAGTATTTCACACAAAGTCCGACTTGAGTGTCATGTAAAATCTTACAATATGAATAAACTGCCAGTATCTTTCTTTAGCAACGGTAGCAACCCTCATAGGAGCCCATTTGAAGGAATCTAATATTTCCGAGTGATGAAATAACCCTCCCTCCTCCAGATCCAGCATCACTCGCTCATGCTCATCACACCATCCAGTGAGAAACCTCTGTGTGGGGCAAACTTGATTGTTCTGTCTTGTGAATTTATTGTGATTACAACCTCTTCCTTTTTTTGTTTTGTAAGTCATGCATGGCTTGGAGGGAGGGGGTCGGTGGAGAGGCCTCCGGGGCGGTTTTACACCAGCATGGCCAGACTCTGAATATCCCGGCTGTAACAAAACCTTGAAAAATCACTTAAAGCCAGTGCTTCGCTGCATACTTTAAAAAGTAAATGTGAGGAGAAACTATTGTAAAATGTGTTGTACCATGGACCGAACCCCACCAGACTCCTGAACAAAGTGAATAAAGGCAGAGGCCGAGTTAAAATGAATAAAGGTGACTTCATACGAAGTTCTACTGAAGAATCACGTCCGGCCTTTGCCGAATGCTCAAAGCGAGAGCAGAAGGGAGAGGGACAACCCTAGAGGTTAACAAAGCAGCAAAGAAACCGGCAGTCTCTGCTATCAAACCCGGGCAGACAGAGGCCTCGGCTTAATAATTTACGAGGCAGCCATGCTCTTACACCAGCGGCTCAGAACTTCATTTGACCCACAACCTCTGGGTTTTGTTTGAGGACACACAGCCCTATTAAGTATAAAGAATAACAGCCAGAAACAGGAACATTAGAAAATGGTTGTCCAGTTTAATTCTAGCAACTGTTTACAGTTTAATATATTTAATCAAACACAAATCACTATTTGAATTCACTCCTGGAAGCTGCGGTTCTATCAGCGGCCACTAGAGGGCGCTCCTCGTCTGCTTATGAAATCCACCGAGCACTTTGTATGACGGGGGAAGGGTTTCCTCTTCCAGGTCAGCGTCGGCAGAGACAGCAGGAGAGGTGGATGCTGACATCACTTCCGGCCTCTCCCTCTGTGTCCAGCCTGCTGCAGAGGAGGAGGGACCCCCTGTCTGTCTGTGCAGTTATCATCATCTTCAGACACTCACAGACCCCCTCATACCTCAAATCTGCACCAGCCCCAGGAGGAGGAGGGAGCCTGGAAATGTCTGCACAGGTTACAGCTCAGGTAGGAGATAGTCAGCACCTTCAGCTGTGTTTGTGGAAATAGACTGAATAATCCTGGAGGAAATCTCTGCCAGGAGCCGGGCTGAGCTGGGCTCTTCTATCCTGGGACCTCTGGGGGGCTTTCCTTCCGGGCCTGGGGGTGTTTCTTGTCATCATTTGTGTTAAAGAGGGGATCTGTGCACTGCATGTTACTGCACTATGAGGAATCTGTGCACTGCAGCTTACTGCACTGTGAGGAACCTGTGCACTGCTCTGCATGTTACTTCACTGTGAGGAAATCTCTGCCAGGAGCCGGGCTGAGCTGGGCTCTTCTATCCGGGGACCTCTGGGGGCTTTCCTTCCAGGACTGGGGGTGTTTGTGCTCATCATTTGTGTTAAAGAGGGGATATGTGCACTGCACTGCATCTTACTGCACTGAGAGGAACCTGTGCACTGCACTGCATCTTACTGCACTGTGTGGAATCTGTGCACTACACTGCATCTTACTGCACTATGAGGAGTCTGTGCTCCGCATTTATTGCACCGTGAGGAATGTGTGCACTGCACTGCATCTTACTGCAGTTTGAGAAATCTGCACACACAGTGAGGGATATTTATTGTGGGCATTGCCGAAAAAGCATCATTCCACCTTGTGCTGCTTTTTACTGTGACAGGAGAACAGAATTTAGTGCATAGATAATCAGTCAGAAATAGATGTATTCCGAGATCCAGTCTTTCTGTTGCATGACCAATACCTCCACATTACCAACATCAAGAGAAGATTTTTCGAATGTTTCTGTTGTACTTTACTTTGGGGTTGCTGGTTTCTAGAGATCCACTTTGGCTTTAAACTAAAAATAAATAAATCAAAGTAGGCTAGTTCACTATAATCCTACAGAACGTTTGTGAGGATACCTGGTACTGACTCAATGAGAACCTCGTTTAACTTGTCAGCATCTCAGGGGGAAGAAGAAATGTGACGTTTCCCTACATTAAGTTTAGTCAGTGTGGATTTCACCTGCTATTGATAGCAACCCCTGGTAACTTCCCCGAGAAACCCCGTTGTTCTTTACTAGATGTCTGAAAAACGGCGTGGAATACACATCAAGCCTCCTGTGACCCTGCCTCAACTTCCATGAAAAAAAGCCTGGCAGAGACAAATCTAAAACATACTCTAGTCTTGTTGGCTGACTTCTTCAAATTCCAAAAACGCCTCGTTGCTGATTTAGACTGATTGGGAAATAGTTTCAAGAAAGGCCCTCTGGTTGAATTTATTGTACACCCCACCAGTTGTCCTGGGTGAAGGAGGCTGTGGCAGACATAATTTTACAGAACTGCTCTGATGGGCGACTTCAGTGTTGGGTGACCGAAGAACCCATTTGTCCCCTAAGCAGTGGCATCCTCTTTGATCTATCTGTCAGTGAAGTAGTGCCACACCTCACCTTGTGCCGCCCACAGTAGAGCATGTAAGCCCCTCATTCTAGTTTAGCAGAAGCCTCATTGGGCCACACTATGCAAAGATACCAAGATGTGTGTCAACCTATCTGAAGGAGTTGGCCTCAGCCTCTGATATTTCTTTGTTTGCATTAGTTTCTGCTGTACCCAGCCTTCCTTCAGATGCCCATTCACTGGCTCGTATTATTGTGTTGTTTGCTGTATATTTGTGTGGTACTGTTGTAGTAGCTGCAGCTTGTTTAACAAACGTGGCACCCTTTATCCCAACCAACTGCATCTTACTATCTCACTGCAAAGATAGTGCACACTTCCTGCAGCAATAATCCATCACCTATTTCTGTACCAACAGACAATGACATGCCTACCAGAGACGTCTTAATTAAAGCCATAAACAGTACATAGTTTGTGTTCTGCTGGGTGTGTTCAGCCTTCTAGTCAGCACTTCTTTCAGCCTCTGTTCACTGAACTCCACTTGGAAGGCTTACATGTTTGTTTTCACAAAGATGATCTCTGATTCCGGCAGGTCACAGGAGCGGCCTACCTCTGTGTGCAGCAGCCTCTTGTCCCTTCCTGCGCCGAACTTGCCAAAGCATTAATGTGGCTTGTAACTTTTCAAGTTTCAAGGCTTACTCGCTCATTTATTCTTTTCATGTGGTAGTTGTATCTGGAGTGCAACTGTTTTACACCCACACTGGTCCCTTCATCATTCTCAGAAGTCTCAACTGTCAACAGATGTATCAGCAGCACTATCCCAACTCCAGAAAATGATACCGTACTAAGCGAGGTTGAGCCTCTTGAGGAAACTCTTGTGTCTTACAATATATTATCCTCATTGATGGTGTATACCACGCAAGTCTGTATCTGACTGTTTGTGCAACATAGCAGCAGCCCAGCCCACATAACAAGCTGCAGCTGTAAGACCCTTAGTTCAAGATTTTGGATATTCACAGGATTTCTGCCACAAAGAAAACTTTTGCCTAATTTGATGACAAAACATGAAGTATGATATGTTTATAGAAGCATGCATCTGTGTATCCCTCAGTAGGCGTCTGGTCATGGTACTAAACCAAGGTCTATCAAACCTTGCTTGTCTCTTAACCCTTTGTTATCCATGGTACACTTGCTATTAATTTCTATCTCATCTTGGCCAATCGGGGATTCCTTGTCGTCCCAATGGAATCTTTTATTGAACTAGCTCTCCTACTTTGGGAGCCACCTGGCAGTAGCTTTGAAAACCTTATCAGAATGCTTCAAATTATATAGCTTGTCTCTGACTTCTTGGACGCTCTGCAAGACATTCAAATGTTGGTCCATTTCAAATTCATTTTCTTCCCCCACCTTTCCAGAGCTATCAAAAACAGGCAGATATATAGATCCTCTAAAGAGCATCTCTCGTGGAGGGCGAACACTTAGTATTCCTCTAGGTAAATTATTTAATGCTTTCTGAACTCCATTCGGATTTTGTGGCCAACTCAGTTTTGTACTTAATAGTGGTGCCGCACCCTATTAACTCATTGCTCAGCGCGAAATGGTTGTTAGTAGTGTAGACATACTCCCAGAGCAAACATAGCATCTCTTTTCAGCGAACGCAGGACCATTAGCTGAATGAATTGTATGAACTGTGACCTAGACAATGCAAGTTTTTCATGAGTGAGCAGTCATCAGCATTGCTTTGCCGTCAGACCTACAAGAATTGGGAGCATAAATCAACAGCAACTAATAAATATGTATTGGCTTAGTGGTCCGATTGGCCCAATATTTTGAAGTAAATTACCTTGAAGGGGAGATCGGATATAGTAAGAGGAGTCCGTGCTGGTCTGGGAATAGTAGAGCATTTTAGTTGTTGGCAAATGTTACATTGCCATACATGATTTTTAGTTTGTTTTGGTAGATACGGCCAGTAGTATCTTTGCTGCAGCTTTGCTACTGTTTCACTAACCTTGCTCTGCTTTAATTAGGTCTAATCTAACTTCTTCATTAATAATTTGTCTAGCTCCCACTCCCGGCAGCTAAACCATCAGAACGTTATCTAGATTAAGGGTGTAGGAGTATTTGCAGAGAAAGCCACAGCTGCAGAGTTCCCTTTAGCGAGAATTATTGTACTTTTATGGGCTGTGCTATGTTAAACATGAACCAAAGGAAGTTTGACTTTTAAGACAGCTGCCTTTCCATAGAGCTGTTTATTAGGGTCGATCCGCTTGCAAGACTATTTAGGAGTTAGAAAAGGGCTCTGAGCCCTGTTCACGTTACGTCAATTGTCTTTCATTTGTTCGAGGGCTTGCCTGTTGAAATCTGCTTGCTTTCATTAGTTGAAGGCACGCAGACGTCATGCCTTTTCTGGTGGTTAGCCCTCCTCGAGCGCAGCAACCAAGTACAGAAAACATGCGAGGCTCGTTCCCGGTTTGGGAACTATTTTTTATCTTAAGTTCGCATTGCGATCCCGCTTGTTTTAATTGCAATAAGGTGGCCTTCTTTCGGCAAGCTTGAGGCCCTTGGTGTACAACGTATTATAGGGTCAAAGGGGGCTGTGTCCGACCTGTCTTATAGTTTTGCAAAAGGTTTACTGTTTAGTTACAGACCACTGCTGCATCCGCTTCCCCTTCACAAAAACTCCACAACACACCACCAACCACAACGGATCCCCCACCGCAGTTGGAACAAGGTCACCGAAGATCAACTTATCGTGACCCTCTCCAGGAACCCACCCATCAACACCACCGACACTGATGCAGCTGCCCGTAACTTCAGGCAATGGGTCGACACCTGTGCCAATACTCTTGCCCCAATCAAGAATCCCTCCTACAGACGCAACAACAGAAAGTCCTTCTGGTTTACTGCCAACCTCCACAAATCTAAGCAAACCTGCAGAAGACTCGAAAGAATGTGGGGCCAAGATCAGACCCTGTACAACCACACAGCCTTCAAAAACGCCATCCGCAGACACCACCAACATATCCGAGCTGCCAAGAGAACCGCCTTCAAAGACCGAATAAACAACAACGCACACAGCCACAAGGAACTCTTTAACGTTGTGAAAGAACTCTCCAATCCCAGCTCCAACACCAATGAGATCCCGCCATCCCAAGACCTCTGTGACTCCCTAGCCCATACTTCCACAGCAAGATTTCAGACATACACAACAGCTTCAGCACCCAGACCCCCCGGCAACCACCAACACCACAGATTCATCTCCGACCAACCTCCTGCTCTCCTGGACCCCCGTCAATGACAACAACACCATCAAACTCATGAACCTCATCCACTCCAGCTCTCCATCTGACCCCTGCCCTCACCATGTCCTCAACAAAGCAAGCACCGTCATCGCACCCCAACTACGGAAGATCTTCAACAACTCCTTTGAGTCCGCCACCTTTTCGGAGAGCTGGAAACACGCCAAGATCAACACTCTCCTCAAAAAACCCAAGGCGGACTCAAAGGACCTCAAGAACTTCTGGCCTATCTCCCTGCTCCCTTTCCTGGCAAAATCATTGAGAAGGCTGTCAACAGACAACTAACCCGCTTCTTCGAGGAGAACCGCACCCTGGACCCTTCCCAATCTGGATTCCGCAGCAACCACAGTACAGAAACTGCCCTCATCACCGCCACCGACATCAGAACCATATGGGACAACGGCGAAACCGCGGCTCTCATCCTCCTGGATCTCTCGGCCGTGTTCGACACCGTCTGCCACCACATCCTACGCTCATGCCTCAGCAATACAGGAATCTGCAACAGAGCCCTGGACTGGGTCACCTCCTATCTCACCAGCAGGACCCATAGAGTCTGCTTCCCCCCCATTCCTCTCGGAGGCCACCAAAATCATCTGCGGCGTACCCCATGGTTCGTCCCTCAGCCAGACCCTCTTCAACGTCTACATGGCCCCACTCGCTAACATCGCCCGATCACACAACCTCAACATCATCTCATACGCTGACGACACCCATCTGATCCTCTCCCTCACCAAGGACTCCGCCAAGACCAATCTCCATGAAGGTATGAAGGCCATCGCTCAATGGATGAAGAGCAGCTGCCTCAAACTCAATTCCGACAAGACGGAAGTCCTCATCTTCTGCTCCACCCCCTCCGCATGGGATGCCTCCTGGTGGCCTGCCACTCTCGGAGCCGCTCCGACTTCCACCGACCATGCACGCAACCTAGGATTCATCTTGGACTTCTCATTATCCATGAACCAGCAAGTCAATGCCATCTTATCCTCCTGCTTCAACACCCTCTGCATGCTCCGAAAGATCTACAAATGAATACCAACCGAAATCAGAAGAACGGTCACCCAAGCCCTCGTAAGCAGCAAATTGGACTACGGCAATGCCCTCTACACAGGAACCATGGCCAAACTCCAGAAGAGGCTGCAATGCATCCAGAATGCCTCTGCACAGCTCATCCTGGACATCCCCCGCCACTGCCACATCACAGACCACCTGAGAAACCTGCACTGGCTCCCAGTCAACAAGAGAATCACATTCAAACTCCTCACCCACGCTCACAAAGCACTGCACAACACTGGACCAGAATACCTCAACAGACGGCTCTCCTTCTACACCCCGACCCGATATCTTCACTCCTCCGACCTCACCCTCTCAACCGTCCCACACGTTTGCAGAACTACAACCGGCAGTAGATCATTCTCGCACCTCGCTGCCAAAATGTGGAACACTCTTCCCACCCACCTGTGCCAGACCAACAACCTCCTTACCTTTCGAAAACTTCTCAAGACCTGACTGTTCGAGCAGTAGCAGCACCTCCCACCCTTCTCCCCCACGTTCGTCCGTGCCTTGAGACCCTCACGGTTGAGTAGTGCACTTTACAAATTCCTGATTGATTGATAGAAAAAAGAATGGGGATGGGAGCATGGCGGGTGCCATGTCACCTAGGGTAGCTTAGGTCCCACTAGTGGTTGTCCCAGTGTTCTGTGGGGGCTCCTCAGGATAGGGTGGGGGGAGTAGCGGGCATAGGGATGGGCTACAATGTACAGGCTTGGCGTCTCCATCTTGACAAACAATTATGACAGTATCAAGAGTTAGAACAGACGTATGTCATATAACAAGGTAGAGCGCTACACTACAATGCAAAACATCAACAAGCGTGTCTGCCCGGTGTGGGCGTGGAGGATGGATGGGTGTTGCGGGGACATAGGAAGCCAGTGACAAAGTGACTCCACTCTCATCCTGGCATTACTCTCCCCTATTGGCGAAGCAGTTCAAGTCTGTACCCACCATACATTGACCAAAGCATACATAAGCAAGCATCCTGATACTCAGCTGCTCGGTGGAGTACGGTCACAGTTCACGTGGTCTCGGGCCAAAACATGGACATGATCAGGTTGCAGTAATTCATAACAACGTCAACTTGCAGCGGTGTAGCTGGGCTTCAAAGGGGACCATGTTGTGTCCCTGTCATGGTTCTTGGCGAGGTGTGCCACTACTTGGAACTCCAGATCCCCATCTCCTGCCTCTGTGGTGCGTCCCTCCGTCCTTGTGCAACACCCACTCTGGGAGGGCATGGAGATGTGGTCATGTCTGGTGGTGATCTTCTAGTACGGTGGACATTTCTGGTGGAGCCATAGCCATGTTCTGGGCAGAGAGTCCATCCAAGAAAAGGTATAGGTCCTCTGGACCTGAGAAGTATTTTAATTTGCAGTCCTTGGTTATCCATGTCTGGGCTGGTTCAAACAGACCATGCTTAATGTCCATTTGATAGAGCCGGGGTTGGAGGGACAGGAACGCTTTACAACGATCATTGGTTTCTCGGGAGCAGTTCGCAGCAACGCGTATTTCATGTCCCTCATGCATGTAGGGGCCATGGGAGCGAGCTGCAGTGAGGAGCTGCCATGCCTGTTCATGTCTCAGGCATGGGGCTGGGCATGTTGGGCGGTCTTGGCGCATTGGGCCCAAGTGATGTTCTCTCTGGAGTTCTAAAGGAGATTCAAAGGTGAGGCCGGTGAGAACAGAGAGGCTATCCCTGAGGAAACTTTTGATGTCTGGCCCCTTCATGCATACTAGGGCTCCAAAAAAGCAGCCATTGTCTCTGAGGCTCCTATCTTCTAAGTCGATTACCTAGCTGCTGTAGTGAAGCCAGTTTAGTGGTTTGTGGGCTTGTTATTTTAGTAACTGGACCTGCAGCCTGTGCCCGGTAGTCTAGTAACGTTTCATTTATTTCAGTTATAGAAGTTCCTGGTCCGAATACAGGAGTGTATTGAGTCCGTCCTCCACCACTGCGACACGCAGTTTCAGGCCTGCCCTGCGGTTCTGGAATCCCACAATGTCTAAGCAGATGGACTCGGTCTCGCCTGTTAGCTCAGAGATGTTGGAGTCCATTCCTTCCAGTCTGCGACCTACTGCCTTGATTTCCTGGAGGATACATTCCATGGTATTATCTGGGACCTGGTCGTGAGCCAGGATCAGGTAAGCCCCAGGAGGCAGAATGAGGTACATGGTTGGCCACACCCGGCAGGGCAAATGTCACAGGTGAGGGCCAGATCTCCGTGCCCCCACTTGACCACTGATGTTTCTCCAGCCTCGGGTCACAAATAGTGCAGGGGTCGCAGAAGATGCGGGCCAAAGGACAGGCTCGAAGAGGGCCCTAGTGAGACTCTTCACGCCCCAGATGTAGATTTAGATTTGGCTGGGTGGGCGGGGCCATCCCAGCCAGTAGGCAGTGTCTAACTTGACTGTTGGCAGGAACATCACCTGTGTTGTTTGGCCCTGGGAGGTGGAGGGGAGGTTATGGAGGACACCTGCTGTCCATGCTGGGGAGGGCGGGTGCTGGGAGGGGAAACTGTGCCACTGATACTGCCGCATAGGCTCTCATTATTCTAATGAGACTACTGGATTCCGAGTGGCAGAATCGCCCGTGGTGTGGGAGACTGAGTCTAACCCACTACAGGTGACACCTGTCGCTCCAATCCAAGTTCTGCTTCGGCTAACTAGCAGTGCCTCATCTCTACCCCAGGGATGATTGGGCAGCCGAGCACATTACATAACTGGTTTCTCAGGGAAGCTGTGGCCACTCAGGTCTCATCTGTTTCTCTCAGTTACATTAATCTCACATACACAATGACAAACAGAGGCAGTATATATTTCAATAATGCTTTAATAAAGCGACTGCATCTTAAATAGCAAAGTGTGGACTGCAATAACCAGAATGATACAGCATGACAAGATTAAGATTGTGACAAGGAGAGTAAAACATAAAAATAATGCTACCATATTGTCACTAGAGTCAACAGACTAATTCCTACCTAAGCTATGATAGAGCACAGCGTGTTAAGCTCTAATTCTACCCTTCAGGTTCCCCTGGGAAGACATCATCCCCCATACCTGAGCAAAGGCCTGAAGTCTGAAAAACCGCTGTAGCGAAGCATTCGGCAATCAGCATACATTCGTGGTTCTCTGGTTGGAATCTCCCTCTAACGTGTAAGGGACAGGGAAGTGTTTTTATAAGAAAATAGCTGATGTTCTGAGAAAATGTCCCTACGTAAGGATGTGTATTTTCTATAAATGTCAAAGACTAAACTTATACTACGTTCACCGGCAACCTATCTTACTGCAGCCTTGGAAGAAGCTCAGAGTGAGCAAGAATGACTTGTTTGAGAACAGAGTGCTGGCCTAGGCAAAAACAGTCAGATAGAGAGAAAATAAAACAAGACTGTAAAAGTTGCTACTGCCAGGCTCTAAGAGCTCAGAGGTCACAAAAGAGCAGTGTTAGGCTCCTTTATGTGTGTGTGGAGCTATTGCGTAGGTTTTCATTAGGGTACTGAGGCTACTGGATTTAGGCGGTAGGATCCCCTGGGTTGTGGGTACTGAGTACAAGTCCACACCTGTCGGCCTAATCCGGGGTTTCCGGCTAACTAGCAGCACCCATCTCTGACTGAGATGATTGTGGGAACCAAGCTCATGGTACAACAGACTCCCCAGGGAATCGTGGTATATCAGACCCCTTCCTGTTCTCTCAGTTACCAAGATCTCACTCAGGCAAAGATAATAGAATATATTTAAATAAGCATTTATTAAAATATCTGCATCCTAGATAAAAGCAGGTACATAGTAATAACGAAGATAATGAAAGACAATAGGAGCAGGCATGCGACTAAAAGTGTAAAACACAAGAACAGTTCTACCATGCTGTCTAAAAAGGGGAGTGATCTATGACCCGACCCTAACTCTAAGTATGAGCATAGCATGTTAAGCCTAATCTGCCCTACGGATTTCCCCCTGGAAGAACATCATCCCTCATACCTTGAGAAGAGGCCTGAAGTCTATATAGACACCATCCCCATTGGACTCAGGGTTTGGTCGTCTAAGCAGGTAGCTGTAGCGAAGGTTGTAGCAATCAGCATACAGTCGTGGTCATCTGGCTGGAATCTCCCTCTAATGTGTCTAAGACAAAGGGGTGTTTTATTCTAAAACAACTGACATTCTAAGAACTAGTCCCCACTTATGAGTGTGTTGTTTTCTGTGAATGCAGGAGACACAGCATACCACGTTTGTCGGTGTTAGACCTGACATCCTTAGGATGGTCACCCATAACTTTTTGCCTGCCTCCCTCCACTTTTTGGACACTGTTTTTGCTGGTTTTTAGGACTCTGCGCAGTTTACCACTGCTAACCTGTGCTAAAGTGCATATGCTCTCTCGTATTCAAACATGGTGACATTGGTTCATACCCGATTGGCTTATTTAATCTACTTGTAAGACCCCAGTAAAGTGCACTACATATGCCCAGGGCCTATAGATTAAATGCTACTAGTGGGCCTGCAGCACTGATTGTGCCACCCACATAAGTAGCCTCTTAACCGTGCCTCAGGCCTGCCATTGCAAGGCCTGTGTGTAGTTTCACTGCCACTTCGACTTGGCATTTAAAAGTATTTGCCAAGCCTTAAAACTCCCCCTTTTCTACACGTAAGTCACCCCTAAGGTAGGCCCTAGGTAACCTATAGGGCAGGGTGCTGTGTAGATAAAAGGCAGGACATGCACCTGTACAGTTTATATGTCCTGCTAGTGTAAAACTCCTAAATTTGTTTTTATACTGCTGTGAGGCCTGCTCCTTTCATAGGCTAACATTAGGGCTACCCTCATATACTGTTTAAGTGGTAGATTCTGATCTGAAAGGAATAACAAGGTCATTCCTGGCCAGAATGGTAATACAAAGTCCTGCTGACTGGTGAAGTTGGATTTAATATTACTATTTTAGAAATGTCACTTTTAGAAAGTGAGCATTCCTCTGCACTTAAACCCTTCTGTGCCTTACAATCCACGTATGGCTGGGTTAGTTGACATCTCCCTTGTGCATTCCACTTAGAGAAACCCCAAACACAGGATGCTCAGTCACACTTGCACACATTTGCATATTGAATGGGTCTTCCTGGGCAAGGAGGGTGGAGGGCCTGACACTTACATTGCAAAGGACAGTAGCCTGTCCTCACACAAAGGACTGCCATACACCCTACTGGGACCCTGGCAGAAAGGATGGAACTAAAAGGGGACCTGGTGCACTTCTAAGCCACTCTTTGAAGTCTCTCCCCATCGCAAAGGCACATTTGGGTATTTACGCAGGGTCTCTGACCCTACCAACTCAGACACTTCTGGACAAGATACTACTGTAGAAGAAACCCTGAACCAGAACCTGCAACCTGCCAAGAGGAACTGCCTGGCTGCCCAAAAGGCTCACCTGTCTGCCTTTATGCAAAGGACTGCTGCTCTGCTGTTGCCCTACACCTTGGTGCCCTCTGGCTCTGCTGAGAAGTGCTCTCCAAGGGCTTGGCTAGAGCTTACCTCCTGTTCCCTGAAGTCTCAGGACCAAAAAGACTTCATCTCTGCAAAAGAACTCCTTGTGCGGCGAAAATCAATGCACAGCCTTCAAGAAACAATGCACAGCCTGCTTCACGGTGAAAAAATCAGCGCACACCGAACCGGAATGACGCAGCCTGACTTCCTGATGAGGAGATTGACGCAGCGCCAGTGTTACGACCGGAAGTGTGACGCAAGACCCACTGGATCGACGCAAAGCCCAACCGGAACAATGCAACCTGCGCAGAGCCTCCCGTGCCACAGACATTTTTGCGCAGCGCCCACCGGATCGACGCAGCCCCTGTGACTTCGTCCTGAACACCCAGGATTTCAACGCATCATCCGCAGGGCGTTCAAAAACCCTGCAACCCGGAGAGGATCCCAGTTTACGTGCTGGAAATTGATGCAAAGCCTGCCCTGTGTGAAAACTCAACAACGCATTGTCTGTGTGTGCTGGAAAAATCGATGCACACCTCACCGTTTTCACACACAACTCCTCCTCTGCGGTCGGTGCGGAGAATTTGAACACAAACTAGGTACTTTGTGCTTGCAAGACACATTTGTTCCTTTTTTAAGAACTAAAGACTCTTTATATCATTTTCTAAGTGATATTTCAATGTGTACTTATGGAATCTTGATTGTTTTGACCTGCATTTAACCAGATAAATATTATATATGTTTCTAAACACTGTGTGGTGTATATTTGTGGTGTTATACTGTGTTTTTGCATCATTTATTGCACAAATACTTTACACATTGCCTTCTAAGTTAAACCTGACTGCTTAGTGCTAAGCTACCAGAGGATGGGCACAGGATAATTTGGATTGTGTGTGACTTACCCTGACTCGAGTGAGGGTCCTTGCTTGGACAGGGGGTAACCTGACTGCCAACCAAAGTCTCCATTTCTAACAGTCAGCAACTCTATCTAACTGTAGCCTTGGAAGGGCACAAAGTGAACTATGGCCATCATTAGGACCTTGGCGGTATATACCGCTGCAGCCATGGCCACCAAAAGACCGTCACCATGGCTACTAGCCGTCCGCCGTATCATGACCACAGCTGGCTTTCCGCTAGAAGGATGGCGGAAATCTGGCTGTGGCCATGCCGGCGGATAGTGGTAAGGTGGCGCTGCTGGCAGCAGCAGCGCCAGGCCAGTAGACCGCCGCCGGCCGTATTATGAGAAGAATACGGCCTGGCGTTGCTCTGCTGGCGGATGCTGCTGCTCGTCCCGCCTCCTGCCGGAGGACCCCCTGGATCCAGGTAAGTGGGTGCTCCGACAGAGAAGTTTGGTGGGGGTGTTGTCTCTGTGTGTGTGTGTGTGTGTGTGTGTGTGTGTGTATGTGTGTGTATGCGGGTGTGTGTTGCGTGCTGTATGTGTGTGCATATTTGGGGGGGTGTATGTATGTTGAGTTGTATGAATGCGTGTGTGTGTATATATGTAAGTGTGTGTGAATGGATGCCTGCGTGGATGAATGTTGGAATGGGTGTGTGTATGCATGTGTGAAGGGAGGGGCGAGTATGAAGGGGGGTAGGGAAAGGAAGGTGGGGTGAGGGGGAAGTGGGGAGGGGAAGGGGGCAGGGAAGACCCCTATCAGCGATAGGGAAAGGATTCCCTGTCACTGATAGTGCCTACCGCCATGGTTTTCGTGGCCGTAAGGATGCCACGAAAACCATGGCGGTAGGTGGGGTCATAATCCCGCAGGCAGGGTAGTGACAGCCGCCGGGATGGAGATTGAAGTCTCCAGCCCGGCAGTTGTTACTGCTGTGGCGGTCGGCGTGGTACATTGGCGGTTTGGCCGAAGCCAAACCACCAATGTTATAATATGGAGGAAAGTACCGCCAGCCTGTTGGCAGTACTTTCCTCCATATTAATGCCGACCGCCGGGGTCATAATGACCCCTATGTGTCCTAACAAGAACGCAATGCTTTCCTAGGCGAAAGAACACCAAGATAGAGAGAAATAAAACAGCGCTGCAAATGAAGCTATTGTCAGAAAAATAAGGCAATGCAGAATAAAACATAGGTAGGTGCAAGTGCACAGTTGCAGGCCTACTTAAGCTAAAATAATGTGCTTAAACATGGCTAAAATAGCTACACAACAGAGACAAGACCGTTGAAGCGCACGTGGGGCATGAAACAGTGACGGCCACAGTCAGGCTGGCCTACCCTGCAGACACCTTGACTCCTTTGTCTCACTGTCTGAGAAAAATAAACAGACCCCAACTGTAGGGCTAATCACAGTCATGTGACCGAGGCAACTGGCAGCAGACACCAAGGCTCTCATTATGACCCTGGCTGTCCATGGACCGCCAGGGCCACTGTGGCGGTCTCACCGCCGCGGGACCGGCGGTGCAGACAACTATATTACGACCGCTACGGTTTAGCCACTGCCAAACTGCTGCAACCCCACCCGGCTCGCTAGGATGGAGGTTTCCATCTGCAGCCCAGTGGGAGTCGGATAACCGTCGATGTTATTCCGAATTGGGACACTGCCAGAATTTTTCTGCCAGTCTCATCGCTACAAAATACTGGCTGAAAGGTATCCCGACAACAGGAATTTGCGTCCCTGGTGCTGGGATACCCCCAAACACCTACGCACAACATACACGCAGGCACCCACTCACACACAATCACAGACCCCCCCCCACACACAAACACACACTCACAACTTTCACCCCTACAGACATGCATACATACACATACACATCACACGCGCACGCATACACTCACCATCCCCACCCCCTCCCTTCAACTACATACATACATACACAACCCCGACGCCCTCACTCATCTTCACACAACCACCCCCCCAATTGTACCTCACCGGACACACACACACCATATACACATCCATTCATACACATACCTGCACACACTCACTCACACCCCCCTTACCCCTTACACATTTACCCATGCACACCCCCACCCCCACCCCCGTCCACATGCATACACACATGCATCACCATCGCCAGATTTACACACAGGCACGCACGCACAGACACCCCCCCTACATTCATGATATGCATACACATCCATTCACACACCCCTCCCCTTGTGGACGATACTTACCTTGTCCAACGAGGTGCTCCTCCATGAGGGGATGGGACCCGGCGCTCCCACCGCCGGCACCGCCATGCCACCAGAAGACCACCCCACAGAATTACTGGTGGTAATTCTATGAGCGGTAATTTTCTGGCGTGGCGGTGTGTAGGAGGTTGGCCTGGCTTGTAGTGGGTACCAGAGGTACTTACAACTTGTGCCAGGTCCAGTTATCCCTTATTAGTGTAGAAGAGGTGTTTCTAGCAGCTTAGGCTGATAGAAGGTAGCTATGGCAAAGCAGCTTAGGCTGAACTAGGAGACATGCAAAGCTCCTACTATACCACTGGTGTCATATGCACAATATCATAAGAAAACACAATACACAGATATACTAAAAATAAAGGTACTTTATTTTTATGACAATATGCCAAAAGTATCTCAGTGAGTACCCTCAGTATGAGGATAAGATATATACACAAGATATATGTACACAAACCAAAATTATGCAGATAACAGCAAAAGGAAGTAATGCAAGCAATGTAAAGTTACAGTAGATTGCAATAGGAGCACATAGGTATAGGGGCAACACAAACCATATACTCCAAAAGTGGAATGCGAACCACGAATGGACCCCAAGCCTATGTGATCTTGTAGAGGGTCGCTGGGACTGTAAGAAAAGACGGTTAGAAAAATAGTCCACCCCAAGACCCTGAAAAGTAGGTGTAAATTGCACCTACTACCCCCAGAGAGCACAGAAGTCGTGATAGGGGGATTCTGCAGGAAGAACAAACAACAGCAGTGCAACAACAGTGGATTTCCGGACCTGAGTACCTGTAAGACAAGGGGACCAAGTCCAATAGTCGCGACAGTGTCGAGAGTGGGCAGGAGCCCAGGAAATGCCAGCTGAGGGTGCAAGGAAGCTGCCACCGGATGGAATAAGCTTGGAGTTCTGCAAGAAAGAAGAGAGCTAGGGACTTCTCCTTTGGAAGACGGATGTCCCACGTCGCGATGAAGCTTGCAGAGGTGTTCCCACGCAGAAAGACCACAAACAAGCCTTGCTAGCTGCAAGGGTCGCGGTAGAGGTTTTTGGGTGATGCTGTGGCCCAGGAGGGACCAGGATGTCGCCACTTGGAGAACGAGACAGAGGGCGCGCCCAGCAACTCAGGGAGCCCTCACAGAAGCAGGCAGCACCCGCAAAAGTACCGGAACAGGCACTTAGAAGTAAAGTAAACCAGAGTCCACACAAAGTCACAAAAGGGAGTCCCACAACGCCGGAGGACAACTCAGAAGGTTGTGCACTGCAGGAAGGAGTGTCGGAGACCCAGACTTGGCTGTGCACGAAGGAAATCCTGGAAGAGTGCACAGGAGCCGGAGCAGCTGCAAATCATGCGGTACCCAGCAATGCAGTCTAGCGTGGGGAGGCAAGGACATACTTCCACCAAACTTGGACTGAAGAGTCACTGGACTGTGGGAGTCACTTGGACAGAGTTGCTGAGTTCCAGGGACCACGCTCGTCAGGATGAGAGGGGACCCAGAGGACCAGTGATGCAGTCTTTTGGTGCCTGCGTTAGCAGGGGGAAGATTCCGTCGACCCACCAGAGATTTCTTCTGAGCTCCTGGTGCAGGGAGGAGGCAGGCTACCCCCAGAGCATGCACCACCTGGAAACAGTCGAGAAAGCTGGCAGGATGAGGCGATACAATGTTGCTAGTAGTTGTCTTGCTACTTTGTTGCAGTTTTGCAGGCATCCTGAGCAGTCAGTGGTCAACCTTTTGGCAGAAGGTGAAGAGGGAGATGCAGAGGAACGCTGGTGAGCTCTTGCATTCGTTATCTGGTGAGATCCCCAAAGCAGAGACCCTAAATAGCCAGAAAAGGAGGTTTGGCTACCTAGGAAGGAGGATTGGCTACCAAGAGAGGTAAGAGCCTATCAGAAGGAGCCTCTGACGTCACCTGCTGGCACTGGCCACTCAGAGCAGTCCAGTGTGCCACAAACAACTCTGTTTCCAAGATGGCAGTGGTCTGGGACACACTGGAGGAGCTCTGGGCACCTCCCCTGGGAGGTGCAGGTCAGGGGAGTGGTCACTCCCCTTTCCTTTGTCCAGTTTCGCGCCAGAGCAGGGCTGGTGGATCCCTGAACCAGTGTAGACTGGCTTATGCAGAGATGGGCACCATATGTGCCCATAAAAGCATTTCCAGAGGCTGGGCGAGGCTGCTCCTCCCCAGCCCTCACACCTATTTCCAAAGGGAGAAGGTGTTACACCCTCTCTCAGAGGAAGTCCTTAGTTCTGCCTTCCTGGGCCAGGGCTGCCTGGACCCCAGGAGGGCAGAAACCAGTCTGAGGGGTTGGCAGCAGCTGCAGTGGAGACCCCGGAAAGGCAGTTTGGCAGTACCCGGGTACTATGCTAGAGTCCCGGGGGATCATGGAATTGTTCCCCCAATGCCAGAATGGCATTGGGGTGCCAATTCCATGATCTTAGATGGTGTTACATGGCCATGTTCGGAGTTACCATTGTGACGCTGTACATAGGTAGTGAGCTATATACAGTGCACGTGTGTAATGGTGTCCCCGCACTCACAAAGCCCGGGGAATTTGCCCTGAACGATGTGGGGGCACCTTGGCTAGTGCCAGGGTGCCCATCCACTAAGGGCCAGATGTACGAAGCCTTTTGCATGTCGCAAACTGCGAAAAACGCAGTTTGCAGCATGCAAACGGCCAAACGCGATGCTCATTCCCAAATGGCGAGTCGGTACCAACTCGCAATTTGGGAATGCGACTCGCAAATAGGAAGGGGTGTTCCCTTCCTATTTACGACCGCATCACCATTCAGAGTTGCTTTGTGACCGCGAATGCGGTCGCAAACCAACTCGCAGTTACCACCAGTGTCAGTGTCCCTTCAAAAGGGAAGGGGTTGTGAATGCCGAAAAAAAAAAAAAAAAATTCAGAGCAGGCAGTGGTCCTATGGACCACTACCTACTCTGAAAAAAACTAAACCAAATGGTTTCTGTTTAGTTTTCATTTTGCAGCTCGTTTTCCTTTAAGGAAAACGGGCTGCAAAATGGAGAAAAAAAACTTCTTTATTTACAAAGCAGTCACAGACATGGAGGTCTGCTGACTACAGCAGGCCACCATCCCTGTGAGTGCAGGGACTCGCTATGGGGTCGCAAACTGCGACCCACCTCATGAATATTGATGAGTTGGGTCTTTGCGACCCCATAGCGAGTCGCAGAAGGTGTCTGAGACACCTTTCTGCATCCAATTTTGCGAGTTGCAAAATTGGAGTATCCTACATCTGGCCCTTAGTAACTTTGCACCCAACCTTCACCAGGTGAAGGTTAGACATATAGGTGACTTATAAGTTACTTAAGTGCAGTGGTAAATAGCTGTGAAATAACGTGGACGTTATTTCACGGAGGCTGCAGTGGCAGGCCTGTGTAAGAATTGTCAGAGCTCCCTATGGGTGGCAAAAGAAATGCTGCAGGCCATAGGGATCTCCTGGAACCCCAATACCCTGGGTACCTCAGTACCATATACTAGGGAATTATATGGGTGTACCAGTATGCCAATGTGAATTGGTAAATTTAGTCACTAGCCTGTTAGTGACAAATTTGGAAAGCAGAGAGGGCATAACCACTTAGGTTCTGGTTAGCAGAGCCTCAGTGAGACAGTTAGGCATCACACGGGGAACACATACAGGGCACATACTTATGAGCACTGGGGCCATGCCTGGCAGGGTCCCAGTGACACATAGACTAAAACAACATATATACAGTGAAATATGGGGGTAACATGCCAGGCAAGATGGTACTTTCCTAAGGCCACCACCTGCATGACAAAGAAAGTTCAAAAAGTACCTTAAACAAATAGAAAACGTGTTCCATATAATACACTGTGTCAGGCTCCCAACCAGAATAGTTACATTCCGCTACTTACAACAGGTTGCAAAAATAGACTCCGTAGCAACACACAAAGGGGCGTCAACGTACAAGCCCAAGTAAACAAATCCACAGATATTAAAATGTTGAAATTGCTTAACCGCCATACAACATACACTCTAGAAAAATGCTGACGCCATTGCAGCGTATTCAGACCTTCTAAAAATGGGACCACTAGCATCTGTCTCCATGCGCATCCGCTTAGCTCAAGCAAGTCGGAATCGAACATTGCCAGCCTTCCGGGCGTGTTTAAATAATAAAGTGACAGCATGTGACCATTCCAATGACTATGGCGCCCATCTTAGGCATGGTCAAAATGCCTAAATAATGCCCAGAGTTTAGAGACAGTTGTAGGTTTACTGTTGTGGACCTCAGTAACTTAATAAATAAAATATCCATCTAGGTCATCTGCTCTGTCCATGTTTTTTTTTTTTATAAAGTCATTTTTATTGATTTTGCAAAATAAAACAGTGATACATACATGTGCTTTGTCCATGTTAGTAAGATACACATGCTGTCAGTCTCCCTATTGCAGAGCATTCAAGTAGTAACATGTCACATGACCACTGCAATGTCTGTGGCTGCCATCTTTAACTGCACTAATGGCTCATCTAAATGCTCTCCAACACTAAATCCACTTTCACAACCCTGCTGTAGGTAGCCCCAGTGCCTAACTTATCCATAGAACAGAAAGAAAAGATTGACCCAACCAATTATTCTCAGGGTATTATTAGCCAGCAACCACAACAGTCAATACAACTTTAATGTCAGAAATGAAAGTACTGATAAAGGGACTCGCAGCCCTCAAACCATTGATAAGAAAGAAAAGGACACCATAGGAAACCCTGAAAAGGATCATACCCTCTGTATAAGAACTGCTAGATATCAATTCAGTGTCCGCAATTGCAGGCACAGATCTTTGAAAGGAGGTTAAGATCTATAACCCTCTATGTGGAATACATCACATTATCTGTTCTGTTCAAGATAGTCCATCTACAACGTTGCCAGTATTTGCCATTCCACCTGTTGTTTCAGACCCTTCTTCACTGTACCTGCAAGCCAAATCTATCGGTTCTCTTTAATGGTCAACAGGTTGTCCACATTTACACATCTTTTCGTGTGTTTTATAACATCAAGTACAAACCAGTGCATATCGTTGGAGGCATGTTTCATAAGATTGTAATGTTCAACCAAAGGAGCATTCACAACATTACACTGTATTTGTGATTCATGTTGAATAATATGTTTTCTGACCTCCTGAGTTGTTTTACCAATGTAAAACAAAGAACATGGGCACTGAATACAATAAATAACATTTTTAGAACCACAATTGGTAAAATGTTTCAGCTGCTAAGTTCTCTAATTTCGACACCATGTTTTTACAATTCTAGTGGAAGCACATGCAATGCAGTTCGCACACGGGTAATGTCCAACCCTCGGTGTTAGCCCCCAGATGTTACTCAGTGTGCATGGTTCTGGTTCAATGTAGGCCCTCACTAGACTGTCTCTAGATTGTCTCTAGACTTGCCTTTTGAAGGCAAATAATGGTTTTTCAAGTGGAATGTCAAGAGAGGCTAATAAATACCAGTGTTTTAAAATAATCATTTTAATTCCATTTGACTCAGAACCAAATGTTTACGAGTCATGCAAGAGTGAACAGCTTTCTCTTTGACCTGGAGTAAGGCTTGTCGATTGTAATACCTGGCACGTTTCAGGGAGCTTTTAACCAGTCTATATGGATATCCCCTCTTAATCAATTTGGACATTAAAGTCTTGGCTTCCAAAAAATAGTTGTCTTTCTTGGTGCAATTGCGTTTAATCTTTAAGAATTGCCCAACCTGTAAATTGTTCCTTACATTCTTGGGTTGATGGTTATTATATCTCAGTAGAGGATTTCTGTGAGCAGTTTTCGTATATAGGCCTGTCCTCGCCCTCGTCAATTGAAATTTTCAAATCTAACAAAATTAATGGAATGGGTATCATACTCCAGGGTAAATTTTAAGTTTGGTATTGGAGGAAATTGTTATAACGGAAATGTTCACAAAGGACAAGTCCTGCGGACCTTGTGAGAAGAAAAATGTGGTTTTAGGACCTCATCCACCAGTTCAACTGTTGATTTTTCAGGAAGACAATGACCATGTATTAACAAAAAGAATGTGATTACAAACCCAATCCAAGGCAGTAGGGCTGGTACACTTAAGAAAAGCCACAGATAGTCCCATGGAAGACTGAAGTAAGTTACTTTAAGCCAATTTATCAGCTTACATAGTTTTGACAGTTCAGGTGTCGAAGAGGCGAATGAGTCTGAAAAGTCATTGTTGATGTCGGCAAAGTATCCAGAAGCAGTTTGTGCAAAAACTGGAGCTGTGTTTGTTGGTGGAGTTGGTGTTTCCTGCGGTGGTACAGAATAAATAGCACCACCCGTCTGTGTCGAAGTTGTGTCAAATCAATCAGTAATTTCCATATAATTTGATGTCTTTGGAAGCAATGCAAGATCATTTTACACCCTCCCCAAGCCTGGAGAGGTCAATGTTGCTGCTTACAACTTGTAGAGGAACTTCTTGACCAGTAGTGAGAGGGATTTGGGAACTACTGGCTGTTCCTTTTGGTCGGCTGTGCAGGATCGGCCACATGGTGTAGTTTGACATTGTCGATGGAGACAAAACGATTTTCTTTGGCACCAGCCAACGGTGGTAGAATGACAGTTCTGGTACCATGTATTCCCAAAACTGGGACCGATGCACGATAAGAAGGGCCAAATTCCTTTTTCACAGCAACCTTTTCACATACTAGATCCCCCACTCTAGGAATCCAGCTGGTAGGAGTTATAGGTGCATCCTTAATTCCTATGGAGGCAGCACTGGCAGAAGAGTTGTCGTCACGGAACTGTTGTAATTCCTTTAAGATAGTGATAAGTTCATTTAGGTAAAAAGGTGTTTCTGCCGTCTCCACGCCAGGACCATCAACATTTGGAACATACATTTGAGTTCCGAACAGGCACTCATATGAAGTATGACTCCCCAGGAACCTTCTAGGTAGATTGTTAAGTGCTCTCTGGACTCCATACACGTGATTAAGCCAACTACGACCTGTACCTAAGACTCTGGCTGTTAAGGATTGCTTTAAATCACGGTTTAATCGCTCCATCACACTATTTCCCTCAGGATGTAATGGAGACGAGTATTGGAGTTGGACCCCAACAAAGCCATTGCGTCCCTGAAAGTCCTTGAGGCGAAAGCAGGGCCCTGGTCCGAGTGGAAAGCCGCAACTGCATATGTACTGATAAAGACTCGCAAATCTTTAATAACAGTCCAAGCGTCAGCCGAGCGTTGTGGCCCCACCCATAGAGATCCCAAGCAGGAGTCAACAGTGACTAGGATGTATGTGTTTGCACTGCCCGGTGTTAGGGGACCACAATGGTCCAACTACATACATTGTAAAGGTTTGTTAGAAATTAGGAGGGGTGCCTGCGGTGGGCACTTAGCCGTGGAAACTTTGATTTGTTGGCAGATGTCACCACAAAGGACATACTGCTTGGCCTCCTTGTATAGGCCAAGCCACCAAAAACGGTCTTGTAGCAATGATATTGTAGCCGCCACACCAGCATGGGCAGATGCTGCCCCCTCATGCGCTGCTTTAATCAACTCTGCCCTTATATCTTTATTGGGAATTTCTCTAACCCCTACTCCTGGTATCTGAACTTCAGCGTATAGGCAGCCTCCCATTCGCTAGGAATATTTAGCAGGAAATGCGTCCGGTTTTGCTACTGAGCGGGTTACTGCAGCAACAGTGGCCGTAGCAACTGCTGACTTTGCGGCTTCATCAGCCAGTGTATTCCCAGCTACGTGTATTCCAACGCGCTGGTGTCCAAGTGTATGTACAACATGGACATTTAGTAGCGTTTCCTTCAGATCCGCTACTTCCCCCCACAGTAATCTGTGTTTAATGGTGTTGCCTTTAGAATCTCTGACTACATTCATGCCCCAATAATGCAGGTATTCATTGAAGGACTGGACACAATAGTACGAATCACAATCAATCAGTGCGTGCTGTGCAGGATCCATATGTTCCAGTGCCATCACCAGAGCTTGCAGCTCTGCTAGTTTTGCTGTGCTCTTTAACTGCACTAATAGCTCATCTAAATGCTCTCCAACACTAAATCCACTTTCACAACCCTGCTGTAGGTAGCCCCAGTGCCTAACCTATCCATAGAACAGAAAGAAAAGATTGACCCAACCAATTATTCTCAGGGTATTATTAGCCAGCAACCACAACAGTCAATACAACTTTAATGTCAGAAATGAAAGTACTGATAAAGGGACTCGCAGCCCTCAAACCATTGATAAGAAAGAAAAGGACACCATAGGAAACCCTGAAAAGGATCATACCCTCTGTATAAGAACTGCTAGGTATCAATTCAGTGTCCGCAATTGCAGGCACAGATCTATGAAAGGAGGTTAAGATCTATAACCCTCTATGTGGAATACATCACATTATCTGTTCTGTTCAAGATAGTCCATCTACAACGTTGCCAGTATTTGCCATTCCACCTGTTGTTTCAGACCCTTCTTCACTGTACCTGCAAGCCAAATCTATCGGTTCTCTTTAATGGTCAACAGGTTGTCCACATTTACACATCTTTTCGTGTGTTTTATAACATCAAGTACAAACCAGTGCATATCGTTGGAGGCATGTTTCATAAGATTGTAATGTTCAACCAAAGGAGCATTCACAACATTACACTTTATTTGTGATTCATGTTGAATAATATGTTTTCTGACCTCCTGAGTTGTTTTACCAATGTAAAACAAAGAACATGGGCACTGAATACAATAAATAACATTTTTAGAACCACAATTGGTAAAATGTTTCAGCTGCTAAGGTCTCTAATTTCGACACCATGTTTTTACAATTCTAGTGGAAGCACATGCAATGCAGTTCGCACACGGGTAATGTCCAACCCTCGGTGTTAGCCCCCAGATGTTACTCAGTGTGCATGGTTCTGGTTCAGTGTAGGCCCTCACTAGACTGTCTCTAGATTGTCTCTAGACTTGCCTTTTGAAGGCAAATAATGGTTTCTCAAGTGGAATGTCAAGAGAGGCTAATAAATACCAGTGTTTTAAAATAATCATTTTAATTCCATTTGACTCAGAACCAAATGTTTACGAGTCATGCAAGAGTGAACAGCTTTCTCTTTGACCTGGAGTAAGGCTTGTCGATTGTAATACCTGGCACGTTTCAGGGAGCTTTTAACCAGTCTATATGGATATCCCCTCTTAATCAATTTGGACATTAAAGTCTTGGCTTCCAAAAAATAGTTGTCTTTCTTGGTGCAATTACGTTTAATCTTTAAGAATTGCCCAACCTGTAAATTGTTCCTTACATTCTTGGGTTGATGGTTATTATATCTCAGTAGAGGATTTCTGTGAGCAGTTTTCGTATATAGGCCTGTCCTCGCCCTCGTCAATTGAAATTTTCAAATCTAACAAAATTAATGGAATGGGTATCATACTCCAGGGTAAATTTTAAGTTTGGTATTGGATGAAATTGTTATAACGGAAATGTTCACAAAGGACAAGTCCTGCGGACCTTGTGAGAAGAAAAATGTGGTTTTAGGACCTCATCCACCAGTTCAACTGTTGATTTTTCAGGAAGACAATGACCATGTATTAACAAAAAGAATGTGATTACAAACCCAATCCAAGGCAGTAGGGCTGGTACACTTAAGAAAAGCCACAGATAGTCCCATGGAAGACTGAAGTAAGTTACTTTAAGCCAATTTATCAGCTTACATAGTTTTGACAGTTCAGGTGTCGAAGAGGCGAATGAGTCTGAAAAGTCATTGTTGATGTCGGCAAAGTATCCAGAAGCAGTTTGTGCAAAAACTGGAGCTGTGTTTGTTGGTGGAGTTGGTGTTTCCCGCGGTGGTACAGAATAAATAGCACCACCCGTCTGTGTCGAAGTTGTGTCAAATCAATCAGTAATTTCCATATAATTTGATGTCTTTGGAAGCAATGCAAGATCATTTTACACCCTCCCCAAGCCTGGAGAGGTCAATGTTGCTGCTTACAACTTGTAGAGGAACTTCTTGACCAGTAGTGAGAGGGATTTGGGAACTACTGGCTGTTCCTTTTGGTCGGCTGTGCAGGATCGGCCACATGGTGTAGTTTGACATTGTCGATGGAGACAAAACGATTTTCTTTGGCACCAGCCAACGGTGGTAGAATGACAGTTCTGGTACCATGTATTCCCAAAACTGGGACCGATGCACGATAAGAAGGGCCAAATTCCTTTTTCACAGCAACCTTTTCACATACTAGATCCCCCACTCTAGGAATCCAGCTGGTAGGAGTTATAGGTGCATCCTTAATTCCTATGGAGGCAGCACTGGCAGAAGAGTTGTCGTCACGGAACTGTTGTAATTCCTTTAAGATAGTGATAAGTTCATTTAGGTCAAAAGGTGTTTCTGCCGTCTCCACGCCAGGACCATCAACATTTGGAACATACATTTGAGTTCCGAACAGGCACTCATATGAAGTATGACTCCCCAGGAACCTTCTAGGTAGATTGTTAAGTGCTCTCTGGACTCCATACACGTGATTAAGCCAACTACGACCTGTACCTAAGACTCTGGCTGTTAAGGATTGCTTTAAATCACGGTTTAATCGCTCCATCACACTATTTCCCTCAGGATGTAATGGAGACGAGTATTGGAGTTGGATCCCCAACAAAGCCATTGCGTCCCTGAAAGTCCTTGAGGCGAAAGCAGGGCCCTGGTCCGAGTGGAAAGCCGCAACTGCATATGTACTGATAAAGACTCGCAAATCTTTAATAACAGTCCAAGCGTCAGCCGAGCGTTGTGGCCCCACCCATAGAGATCCCAAGCAGGAGTCAACAGTGACTAGGATGTATGTGTTTGCACTGCCCGGTGTTAGGGGACCACAATGGTCCAACTACATACATTGTAAAGGTTTGTTAGAAATTAGGAGGGGTGCCTGCGGTGGGCGCTTAGCCGTGGAAACTTTGATTTGTTGGCAGATGTCACCACAAAGGACATACTGCTTGGCCTCCTTGTATAGGCCAAGCCACCAAAAACGGTCTTGTAGCAATGATATTGTAGCCGCCACACCAGCATGGGCAGATGCTGCCCCCTCATGCGCTGCTTTAATCAACTCTGCCCTTATATCTTTATTGGGAATTTCTCTAACCCCTACTCCTGGTATCTGAACTTCAGCGTATAGGCAGCCTCCCATTCGCTAGGAATATTTAGCAGGAAATGCGTCCGGTTTTGCTACTGAGCGGGTTACTGCAGCAACAGTGGCCGTAGCAACTGCTGACTTTGCGGCTTCATCAGCCAGTGTATTCCCAGCTACGTGTATTCCAACGCGCTGGTGTCCAAGTGTATGTACAACATGGACATTTAGTAGCGTTTCCTTCAGATCCGCTACTTTCCCCCCACAGTAATCTGTGTTTAATGGTGTTGCCTTTAGAATCTCTGACTACATTCATGCCCCAATAATGCAGGTATTCATTGAAGGACTGGACACAATAGTACGAATCACAATCAATCAGTGCGTGCTGTGCAGGATCCATATGTTCCAGTGCCATCACCAGAGCTTTCAGCTCTGCTAGTTTTGCTGTGCAATCCCCTAGGGTTTACGTAAATGTATGTAGGGGAAATTTTTTTACTATCCTCCAGGTAGCCACTTGTGCAAGCAGCGGAGTATTGGAGCTTTGTGCCATTTGCAGGTTATGCAGAGCCGTCGGTGTACATAACTCTGTGATATTGTTCAATAGACAGCGTGTTTGCTGGAACTGGGTATTCTAGTTCGTATTGCAAAAATTCTTGAGTTTGTAATTTGGGTCAAAAATGTAATCTACATCAGTGGCTGTCAATGACATGGCTCATTGGATCCAACGTGGACGCAATGTTTTTGCGTTAGGAATGCTAGCTTTTGTGACCGCCTCTAGGGCTGGGATGGGAGAAATGACAATAATGCGTTAGCCCTGAGCAAGAAGGCTTTCTTTAATGACAGCCATCTGAACAGCAGTGAGAATTTTCTCAGAGGGAGCAAAGCGTTGTTCTGCTGCTGAGTATCAATGTGATTTGTATGATATCGGGACCGTCTGACCCTCATTAAAGATTACTTAGGTGAAACCAATGGCACCAGCAATTACTCAGATGACCAAGTGTGTTTTGTTGTCCCTTGTGTGTAGATGTTGTGCTGCAAGCATGTCTGTCTGCAAGTCTCTGAGAATGTGTGTGTGTTCGACTGTCCAAAACTTACTTGAAAAGTCAGGACGTATTGGCATATAAGGGTTTTATGCATGACACATAATCAGAATGTAAGTTCTGCCAAAATTTAGGAAACCCAATAGAGATTGGAGTTTTTTTATTGTATTTGGAGGATGTAATTGTGCGCATTGTTCTAAGAATTGTGGCGCTAGGCTCTTTCCTTCACTCGATAGCTCATATCCCAGAAACAGGAGGCAGAGGAAGGCTATTTTTGTTTTTCTGAAGTTGAATCTGTAGCCAAATTCAGCAAATCCCACACAGTGCAGGCTACCCGTCTTAAATGTTGTAGTAATTAATCACCGTAAGATAGATATTATCTACACAGGACAATGCTTCAGGGTCAATGTTGTGCAAAATTGCAGTCACACGAGCTGCGAACAGTCGTGGGCTGTGCGCTGAAACTTGTTAAGTCTCTACTCTCAGGCGCTGTATTCTGGCAGAAGAAATCATTGGAAATGTCCAGTATTGTTTTATATTTTTGGCGCACTATGTTGTTCATTAGTGCTGTGCTATGTGTGTTTTTTATAGCATATGTGCGTGTATGACTGTTTAAATGTCTGTAATCCAAGACTATTCTGTATAAATGGTCCGGTTTAGCTACTGGGAATAAAGCATTATTCATTGGGGAGACACAGGGTTCAAATACACCTTGGTACTCTAGTTGCGTGAGGATTTCTCTCACTGGTGCTTTCGCATCATGTTTTATTGGATACTGAGGTTGAGGTTCATTTTTTATTGGTATTATGTGGTAGGGGGATTCTTTATCCCATCCTACATGGTTGCGATATAACGCGGGTGCCTGTGCCAATGCCCAATCAATGGCATAGGATTCAGCGAGTTCCTCCGGAACAAGGGGCGAGAAAGAAGGTTTAATAACCTCTTCCCCATATGGGCAGGTACAGACAAATTCAGGTGGCCAATCTTGTTCGGCCAACAAGATTTCATATATATTTACCACTCGATCCCAAAAGATTGTGTCTATTGTGTGTTCAATGCTATAGGCCACCGCTCTGTACAGCCTCCTGGGCCCGGCAAGGCTTTCAATAGCCAGTGCATGTCGCTGGGTAGAGGGCTGCAGTCCCATCATCCGTCTGCAACCCCAGTGGGAAGGGGAGCCTCTAGAGTTCCAGTTTGAGCCCCCGTTGCATGTGGGGGGATCTGCTGCCTCCTTTCCAGGAACTCCAATTCAAGCGGCCATCTTCACTCGTGGCCAGACCTCAACCCCCAAGTAAGGATTTTTGGTTGATAACAATCTTGGGCTGTGCAGAGCAGAGCCACCTGTATAGTAGAGGATTGTCATAAAATGGGTAGGATATTAGGAGTTTGTGGTATTATTTGTGTATAGTTATGAAATTCCTGCATGCGGCGAGTGAGATAATACTTAATTTTTACGACCCAGGCAGGCCAAGTTGCAGGTCCAGAAGCAGCAGAACAGCTGTGCAGATGAAGGGAGGCTTCTGGAACTTGTATCCCTGTAGTTCTGTTTTTCCTGGGTTCAAGGAGATGGTCCTTTTCTTCAAGGAACAAGCCAGCAAAGCAGCTCAAGCAGCAAAGAATTCCTTGGGGGAGCAAGGCAGTCCTCTGGTAGCAGCGGGGCAGTCCTCAGGTAACAGCAGGGCAGTGCTCTGGGGAACAAGGCAGTCCTCAACCAGCAGGGTAGTCCTTTTGAGTACAATGCAATTTTTCTGAAGTTTTCTATTGTTCTAGGAGTGTGCTGAAGAAAGCTTCTGCGAGTCCAATATTTATACCTGGTACCCTCTTAAAGTGGGAGAAATTCATATGCTACCTCCGCATCTGGTTCTGGAAAGCTCTTCCCTTTCCCTGCCAGGCTCTAAGAGCTCTGAGGTCACAAAAGATCAGTGTTAGGCTCCTTTATGTGTGTGTGGAGATGTCGCGTAGGTTCTCATTAGGGCAAAGCTGCTTCTGTTGCTCTGCTCAGAATGACTGAGGAAACTGTTTCAGATTTTCTCATTAATTTCATTCTTATATCTAAAGCTAGTGGAGTTTATTTTGTACTTGCCTTAATACATCATGTAGTACCACCAATTAGGTTGTACCTTGCGCAGTGCAGAAACACATACTTCCCCAGGTATTGCACTCCTCCAAGGGTAGAACCATTGCAAGGAGAAGACCCTAGGGGCTGATTATGGGCTAGGCGGTCCAGTAACCGCGATGTTGACGGTGGTGTCCGACCGACAACAGGCTGGGGGAGCGGACCGCAAAATTATGAGTATGACAGTGGTGTACACAGAAGACTGCGAGCAGTACTCCGGCACTGCCAGGCAGTACAGACCGCAGCAGTCATCTGGAAGCACAAACAGTCCAGCAGAGACCATGTTGCCGCCAGACCTATTACGAAGTTGCACACCACCAATGTGACTTCAGCAGTCCAACCACCATGGAACATCAGGAGGAAACGAACAGTATAAAACTAAACACTCACCTCCAGGAGTCTATAAACATCTGGGGCCTCCATGGAACCAGATCTAGACATCATCCTACTGCTCCTGCACGCCGAAAGACAACGTAATCATCACTGACGACAACAACCGTAGGCATATACACTCATCTGTTACATATGTTAAATATATAAAATTGTAGTTACATAACAAACCATAGGGAGGCTGGTGCGAAGGGCAGCACACACGTAACAGCATAGTGGCACACACATTCACATACTGCCTCAAGGACCGCCACACGTACACATCACACACACGTCAGCCAGTACACACACACAACACAGCACAGGCCCAGAGTCACAGTTTCCCGTACAACATACAAACTTGTAACAACAACACAACAAATGCACAAATACTTGTTACACACTCACATCCAACACTGACCATGGACTGGACACACATATAACACACATGTACATCAATGTGTAATGGAATACGAACAACAACACCATTATACAACCCAGCAGAAGACACACACATCACACGCACACATAGAACATCGTACCTATCATGCTATGCACAATAAACAGACACAAACAAAACACACAAAGCAACAAATCACAACAACATCAGCCCTGCAGCTATGGAAGCTACAAAACCATACTTGGAAGGAGTCCGTACTGGAACACATCCAATGTTGAACAAGGCCCACAAAAGCATGCCCACGCCAACCAGGCCCATTCAGATTTTATGGATAATCATTTGCTACAACACATGTAATGCACAGTCACACATATGGGTGAAAGACAAGGCTACAAAGTGCACACTGCTTCAGACACCATACAAGACACCAGCCAGCTCTGAAGAACACACACCTAAAGACATATGCACACAACATCAAGGCACGCTTGAACAACTCAACACACTCCATGTCTGCACTTAAAAATAACCCATAGCACACACCACATGTACACAATAGCCACATCAGACATTGCACATCACTACAACAAACACATATCACTACAACAAACACATATCACTACAAACACAACACAATACCAAGACACCAATAGTTCAGCTACATAAACATACCTATCGCACAACACACACCCTACTCCTGGTGGACAGCAGCACTGCACACAACCTCACCTACTGCTAACACAAAAACATGAAGCAGCCAACATCACACACATCAAAATACTGCGACACAACCAATGTCCGTCAGGAACAACTCAAACCTTAGAAGGAAATGCAGGACAGAGGGCTAACCAAAAAACCAACAACTGGTTGGCTTTAAAATGTCTTGCTGGTGCAAAAGAAAATCTAAGTCCAAGGCCATTGGCTAGTCCATAAAATACAATTTTGCATCAAAGGCACTAAATGGTCCCCTAACCTTACTCCTGACTGCCATATAACCCCCACAGGTAGGGGCAATAAGGGACAGGCAGGCACCTCAGGGAGCGTTAGGGGGTGAAGGGTGTCAGCTTGGGAGGGGTGGGTTTTGGGTTAGGGGGAACCTTCTGGGGTTTGGTGGACCTCTTATTGGTGGGGGAGGGGGATGGATGCTGGTGGGGGGTAGAGGAGTCCTTGGACGGCCTTGGGAAACAGTTCTCTTGGGGGTCTCACGTGGTGAGGACAGGTAGCAAAGAGATCAAGGTTAGAAAGGAAAACTTTTTTGACACAAGGGGACGGTCATCAGAAGGGGGTTATGGTGTGGAGGGTGAGGGAGTGGTTGTCTGATGTTTAGTACTGGTATGGTCAATGTGCGGCATGTAGGCGTGTCAGTGGTTGTGATGTCTGCGGGTGTGGTGACTGGGGTGGATGTTTGAGGGTCTGCTGAGGTGGTGTCTGTGGGTAGGATAGGTGTAGTGCCTGGATCAGCGAATGTTGGTGTGGTGTCTGCAAGTGTGCCAGGTGTTGTGTTGTTGATGCTGGGGGTGGTGGTAGTGTCAGGGCAAGTCGTGACTGTTGCTTTGTCTGCAGGTGGCTGTTTTTTGTGTGTGTGCCGGTGGTGCATCATGTGGTGCTTATGTTGGTATGCGCTTCCCTTGTCTGTTAAGATGGATGCATGCAAGTCTGTTTGTGGGTTTTGGCTGGGTCGGGGAAGGGGGGATTTGGACTGGGATGAGGAAGGTGGAGGGGGGCGTCAGTCAAGGGGTGACTGGCTGCCATCAGTGTAAAGGTCAGAGCCTGAAAGGATCTCTGTAGGCCAGCCATTGCAAAGTAATGCCCTCCAGGAATGCATTACTCTTTTGGATCTGGGTTGCCAGACCCTGGATGGCTTTCATAATCGTGGACTGACCAACAGAGATCTACCACATGAGGTCAATAGCTTCCTCACTGAGGGCAGCAGAGGGAACAGGGGCTAGGGCAGAGGTGCTTGCTTCAAAGGAGACGCCCACCCTCTAGGATAAGCGGGCCCGGTCAACTGGATGGAACGCTACAGGGAGGGCAGTGATAGAACAGGGGTTGCTGACAGAGATGGTATAGGAGTGGTCGCGGATGTGTCACCACAGGGCACTTCCTTCGCCGGGCCACTGAGTATCTCGGTGTCTGTGGTGTTGTGACTGGAGGTCCTGTGGCCTGAAGCTTCCCCATTCGGCTGTGCCCCGTCTCCTTTGCCTGCCGGTCTTGATGCTGAAAATAGACATTGAAGTAGGGTCATAACATACACATGATGACACTACCATCACAAATCAGAAAGAAATCACATACCATCATATCAGCTGACCCTCAGCAGGAAGTGCCAGCAAAGCGCTAACATCATGTAACAACACAGTACAATGCATGTCCCCCAATTTCACAACTGTAACACGACAGCAAAGCAGTTTCACAGAAAACTACAATACCAGGGATGAAGTTGACCAATCACACTGACAATACCATGAGTAGGTGACTATTCCCCCCAATAAAGGTGCCATAATCAGAACAACATAGTCAAATAGTCGACAACCAATGGAAACCCAATGTAAGGGAGCTAACCAAATACACAGACCCAGTCCTTACCACACAAACAACTTACCCTGCTGTCATATACAAACGAAATAACATGTCACCTACTAAAGACAGGCAAGCATGGCATATACATGCCATACCATTATCAAGTGACATAGATCCAACCATATCCCTATGAACACATACCAAAACAAGACATATCGACATGTCACACACACATGCATCAATTGTGATATAGCAAGTAGTAACAATGGACTCAGGTCCACAATATATAGGATAAATTTCTCCAGACAATGAATAGTAGCCACGTAAAGACTAAGTAAGCTCACAACAGTGTATGTATCAAATAGACTACTGTACTGTGTGGGAAGGAGGGAAACATACCTTGCAAGCACTACCATGAGTAAACAAAATTGTCACAGAATGAGGAGCAACATCACTACCCACACATCAGACATAGCAAGCCTAGTATCTTTCTGTGGAGGATTCCCAGCAGCAAAGCATAAGTGATGCTAATATAACTGGTTCAGCAACCATGATGCAAGCCAACAGTCAAGTCACACTTACTAACCTACACACAGGTGTTTTTGAACTACCACAGCTGGACCAAACATGTTTTCGTCAAACTTGTATTTGCCAAACATCCTATTCTCATGTGTCCGATCCATCATAGCTGCAGCAGGTACACATGATAAATTCCTACAGTGAGGCATGTATTTCGTTTGCAGAATACACGTGATGTTGACACAGTACTGTCTGGGCCATAGCTGTGGGTGGACAACCATTGCCTATATTTCATACCTACAAAAGTATTTATTTGGACCAGATATGTGTCAAGTTTCTGCTATTAGGGCATCAGCATGGGAATCCCATTGTCACACCTGATACCAGCATATGTGTCCCAGTGGAAATGTAGCATATGCACACAGGCATCCAACATGCATATTGTCATCACTGATGAAACATCGCACATCAATGTGCATTCCTCACTTACCTGGGGACAGCACCTTGCAACAGTTGTGTAAATGTCAGCCATGTATGTCATGTGACATGTTTGATGGACACCACTGCATCACATAATGCTGTGACACATCAGGTACCAACAAACACTGCGGAGGCCTTGCCCTGCCTGACTGCAAACCAAACATAAACATACCCCTCAATACATTGGAGAGGACAGAGAGCTATTGTGACATTAGGGAGGAGTGATCTGTTGTTGGGAACTAACACCCACCATGGTAGGAAAAGCATATTACAGGAACCCAAAACACAGTCTCCAATCTGTGCTATAGGACTGAGGGGTCCCCATAGTTGTGTACCATGTCTAAAAACAAAATGATTATGCACACCTGTTGCCAAAACATGACCCGTGTACACCAATGTGATCACAGAAACTCTGTGACACATGACATTTCCCACCTTGTCAGAGCTAGTATTCTGTCCCTCACTCAGTCACCTGGTAGAGGGGCAAACATGAGTGAGGTCTGTACTTACCCTCTTGTGGCCGATGTGCTGCCTTCAAACGCCCATCCCACTCAGGGTAGGCCACCGCCAAAATGTGGGCCATTAGGAGGGTCATGGTCCGATGGGCATCCCGTCATCGTTGGGAGTACAGTCCCTGCTGGGCCTCTGTGATCTTCCGGGCCCAGTGCCTCAGGTCCTCCCACCTCTTCCGGCAGTGGGCGCTACGCTGGTTGTGGACCACCAGAGTCCGCACCTTACTGGCAATGGCAAGCCAAATGCCCTTCTCCTGATGGGCATTGACCTGCATGGATGCCAAAGACAATACAGAAAATCATGTCCAAAAGTCACACACAAGAACAGGCAGAGTTAACTTGAGTCCAACAAGCCAATGACAACCTGTCCTTGACCATCCTGTCCACCTATGGCATATAGCAGACATTGTATAGGGGAACATTAATACTAACACTCCCCACAGGGGTACCCATCACAACCACCAGCTCTGCCCCTGCATTGACCAGGTATTACAGCAGTGTGTTTTGTGTGACAGGAGCAATCCACATGACATTGACCAGGAATATGTAACATATCACACAAAAGGGCAAATGACAGCTACACCAAATAGCAAACATTGCACACACACACACCCACTACTGTTGATCACAAGCTGCATACGATCCCCACCGGTCGCAGCCAGGCTACAGCCAGGCCCATATTGCCAGGACAACATACAAGTGAATCTCATTTTGTGCACACAAACATGCAAGCCTCTAAATGTGTGCACCTATGCACATACACATGCACTCACTTGTAACTTCATGAAGTGAGGGATTTGTGTCAGTTCAAAAATATTGACTTATACTTCCAAAACATGAGTGCACACATTAAGTATGTCAAATAAATATACAACTAGTCTTGCATTTGACATGTCCCACCTCATCTCCAAAACACTGGGTCAGATATCATTGAACATCAGTTCACAACACACTGTTTGCAGAAGTTCAGTACCCAATGAACTAGGCGCATGCACAATACACATCAGAGCTGGATCTAGGAGCCAACAGTACAATGTGATTATGGGATCAGTCAAGGATATGTAACATAAATGGTCCGAGTTGTTATGAGCACATCTGTCACAGCTCTCCACCTTGTGTCCATTGCCATAACAAGGTTATACACCTGGCATAGGCTGAAGTTGAAGAACCTTAGTAGTGCTGTTTATGGTTACAGGGTGTGGCCACAGGCACACACTTGCAGTGCAAAAACTATGCAATAACAGTCCAGGTGGAACTATTTACAGAAAGTGGCAATTAAAAGGCAATTTTGTTTGCTGGCAGAGCACACAATTCCACACACAATACCATGTCCCAAACAATTAGATGCATCCCAACACTTCACGTTCCTCCTAGCCAAGTACCAATGGCTGTCAATGTGCAGAGCTCAGGCCCATAGAGTGTCATTAGCTGGTGTCAGTACAGCACTACAACAATGCCAGTTTGATCACAGATGTGTGTGCAGATATAGAAAGGGCACAGCTATGGTGGGAAACCGGAAAGACGCATGCAAAAACATCTTCTGCTGTCAAGTTGGCGCATATCGCCACACATCAAGCACATCTGAAGATGGGATTTACATGGTGATGGCTGTCATGACACCTCAGCTAACCATGTGCAACAATCACAAGGTGAGTCAGGTAACACTCATCGCACACTCTCCACGATGTTTTAGGGATCTGAGCCCCTCACTTCACATGGGTACATGCCTATGAACTAAAACATATAAGCACACTGTTAGCATCTACAGGGCTTTAAGGGCACATACGGGCATATTACCCATAAGCATAGGCTAACTAAATCAAAGGTCAGTAGAGCTACAGAAACATATGTGCATATGTTGCGCTTACCTGCTCCTCTGGTGCCCCATAGAGGTGTCCATACATGGGCAGGACCTCTTCTACAAGCTTCTCCAGCTCTTCTGGTGAGAAGGCAGGTGCCCTATCACCTGTAGGACGCAGCATGATTGCTCCCAGAGGCAATACACAGCAGCTAGGGTTGTGGAGATCTTGCTGGCAGCAGTGTCAGGAGTCAAGTGAGAGATTCATCAGGAGATGGTGGTCACGTCCGCCACGTACACAACCGCCATATACACGACCGTCACTGCCGGCCAACACTATCATTGGCCCAAGACCGCCACAGGCAGCAATGTATTCCAATGGCAACGTCCGCTGCGGTAGCATTTGACTTCTGCCATGACGACTTCCGCTGGTGGTCGTTCCCAATTGTCCAGTGGAATAGGTCAGGCATTTGCCATTTTAAAGCCCTTTCGTTGGTTGGAAATGTTTTGTGCAAAACATTGCTAACGCATTATCCTAAGTTCTGCCATTTTCCAAAGATGTATATCTGGCCAGATTGTAGGTACGTGTTATGTTAAGTTTCAGAAATCTTTGGTGGCACAGTCACCATCCTCTTCGCCTTGTGCAAAAAAATTGTTTTTTGGGGCTTTTGATCACAATTTTTTTTTATGTCAGTATCACTTATTCTTGCTGATGCATCCGTTTATGTGTATGTGTCTTAACTGAGGCAAGGGGATGCAGGGACTTATTTCAGTGCATGAACACAAATGAGAAATCCTGTTAGACTGCAACCCATACACAACTCACTAATCAATACAGTGTAGGTGGTGTTTTTTGATCATGATTAGTCCCTTTTGATGAGTTCAGGGACACCGCAGAACTCCAAACCCTCTTTCATAAATGAATACCACACTCAAAATAGCACTCAGAAACATGGATTGAAACTTTAAAATGTTTATTAATAAAACCCATGTCTAGTGCATAAAATATGTACAGTAACCACACATAATATAAAATAAATACAGCAAAGCATGACATGGTCTGTAAAAATAATATGAGGATTTGCAACATGGATAGCCAATTCCTGTCATCCTAAAACCCTATTGCTACTTCTAAGTGCAATACTAATATTGAGCAGAAGGACAAAGTGGCAAACCTATAAATTGAGGTTTCTTAAGTTGGATCACACAGCATACCTTTTCTCAGTAAGCAGTAGCTGTTTAGCTATTTTCTGTCACAGCCCTTGCCCAGGTGTGATAAACGGTGCCTGGCTGGAGGGCGCTTCTCTGTGCTACTCTGGGAGCCCCAGAGAAATCCCAACTGGGGCTGGTTTAGTGCAGCAAACCACGTTAACTTTTGGTGTGATCATTCCATCACAAAGCCGCTCCAAATAATTGTCTGATACCTGAGTTTTTATAGTGTCTGATTGCCAGTTTTATTTCATGTTTATGGTTTAAGATCTCTTTTATTGATTTTAAAGATTGAGAACGTTACAGCATCTCCCACCTACAACCATTGACGAGTGGGGAGGGAAAACAGGAAAGAGGGGAGATGGGGAGGGGGAGAGATATGGAAGGGAGAGACACCTTACTTCAGCGGTTTGCTGTCGTCAGTCACTGGGCCCAGCCAGGGTGCGTGTTATCGGCTGGGAGTCGCTGTTGGTTCAATTAGGAGGGTCTATTGTCCTTGTCAGTCGTAGGATGCGGAGGTATGATGGGCAGGTTAGTTCCCTAAATTCCTCTGACATATATCCAGTAGCCAAGCCCCATTTTTGATCAAAGAGGGGCAGCATACCAGTCGCTAATGCAGTCTGTTTTTCCATGCCCATGAGGGTCCATAGCTTGTGTAGCCAGTCAGTGTGAGTTGGAATGAACTCCGATCCCCAGCGCACCAGCAATAGTTGTTTAGCAGCCCCCAAAGCCGGAGTAAAAGCCCGACCATTAGAGGAGCGAAGCGGGTAAGTTTGGGGGTTGGGAAGGCCCAACAAAATATAACTAGGGAACTGTGGTGTGTTGGTGTCATATATTTCATCTATTGCTTGGAGAATTGTGCTCCAAAAGGAGGCGACCTTCGGGCAGTGTCAAAGTATGTGAGTGAGTGTGCCTTCCCTTCTGAATCCTCACCAGCACCTGCCGTCACCATCACCCCCCATTTAGCCTTCGGCACAGGTGTGTAATACATGTAGTGGGCTATTTTCAGAAACATTTCTTTAGTGGTTGTAGGGCGTGCTGTCACTCGTGCCATGTTTAGAACATCACACATCTGTGAAGGTGTGCTCGCATTCCGACTCCCATCTGCGATTGGCTTGAGTGGTGAGGAATGCGGTCGGTGTAACCAGGAAGGGATAGATATTGGACAGGAGTCACTTGTCCGATTCCCTAGTTAGGAGCCACTGTTCAAAGCAGGTTAGGGGTCGACTCGCATGCGGATGTATTGCAGGGGAGGTTACCCAGTGGTGAACAGCAGATATTGCCAGTATGCGGTGTCGGGGAGACCATATTCTGCCTGGAGACTGCTAAAGTCCATGACACCCTTCCTATCAAAGAGGTCCCCAATCCTCTTGCACTGTGAGTCCTGCCACGATAGGCAAGCAGGCTCCCTAACCGCCGGAGGGAAGTCTGTGTTACCGATAAGCAGTGTCCTAGGGGAGATCAAAGTGGATAGCCCCTTTGCCGTCTGCACCCTATCCCACACGCTCAGTGTAGCCCACAGGACTAGGGAAGCATACACCCCGGACGGGCGTTGTGTTCTGGGTAGCCATGGCACCTTCCAGATGGGAACTCCTGCTACCACCTGATAGATAAAACACCAGTAGTTTTCCATCAGAGGTCGGGCCCATTCGACCATATAGCATAATAATACCTAAGCAGGTGCGGGACGCCCAGCCCTCCCTCTGTCTGTGGTAAGTATGCCTGGGCCTTTGACATTCTAGCCCTCTTGCCACTCCAAGATAAGCACCTGCAGCTTGGTTGGTAGGCAGTTGCAGCGGGAGGGTCTGCATGAGGTAAAGTATTTTAGGTAAAAGAGTCATCTTAATTGCTGCTAGGCAACCCAGCCATGAGAGGCCGTAGGCACTCTAGTTCATCAATTCAATGTGTGCAATGTCTAGTATCTTATTGTAGTTATGCGCTGCAGTCACCTCAGACGTGGGATGTATTTTCAGGCCCAGATTCTTGATTTCCTGTGCAGCCCATGAGAAGGGAAGACTTGCCTTTAGGGAGATCCTCTCCGCCTCCGGGACAGTTAAGTTCAGTATCAATGATTTGGTGAGATTAGTTTTAAAGCCCGAGACTCTGCCAAATGCCATTAGTTCTGCCATGACCCCTGCAAGGGAGATTTGAGGTTGGGATAGGTGAAGCAAAACATTGTCTGCATAGAGAGATAGTTTATGCACTTTACCACCCATCGGCAGGCCGGATACATCTGGATGGTTGCGTATACGCTCAGCGAAGGGCTCCATATATAGGACAAATAATAGGGGCGAGAGGGGGCAGCCCTGTCGCGTGCCCCTCGAGATAGGGAATTGCTGGGACACTCCTCCATTCACAGATACTGCGCCTCTAGGTTTATCATAATTGCAGCGGATCCAGTCATGGAATCTGGGGCTGAGCTCCAAATGCCGCAGAACCTCATGGAGATACTGCAAGTGAACCCGGTCGAAGGCCTTCTCTGCATCAATGGAGAGGAGACGAGCTAGGATTTGGGCACAATGTACCTTGTCCAGTAAGTGGCATAATCTTTTAGTATTATTGCTACACGAGTGCTCAGAGATGAACCCTGTTTGCTATGGGTTCAACCTGTGAGCCAGAATTCCCATAAAAATCTTGGCATCCACATTCAGTAGTATAATGGGTCGATAGGAGGAGCACAGGTGCGGGTCCTTTCCCAGCTTAGGGATAACGGTCACCACGCCCAGTTGCATTGTGGGAGGAGGGGAAGAAGTCGTGCTTAATGCATTGTACAACCAAGCCAGCACTGGCGCTAGCTGGGTGCCAGAGGACTTATAGAATTCTGCTCCAAAGCCGTCCACACCCAGCGCTTTACCTGTTTGCAAACGGTGGATGGCCACATGGACCTCCGTGGGTGTGACATACCTTTCCAGCATTTCACTATCTGCTGGGGGGAATCGGGTTAGAGGGACGGAGTCCAAATAGCCTTCCACTCCATCCACATCAAGCTCTTCTGCTGTATATAAATCGGAGTAGAACTGCTCAAACTGATGTAGAATTGGCACCTCCTGACAAGTCGGAGTGCCGTCAGGCATCTGCAGCTCCACCACTTTTAGTCCCATGCCCTGCGCACGGAGATGGTGGCCAGTAAGCAGCCCGCCTTGTTACCCCCTGCACAGAATTTCTACTTAGTCCTTAGGGTGTACTCTGCCTTGTCCTCATCTAGAGCGCGCAACTGTTTTCTGAGAGTGGTGAGTTGTCTCTTCACTACCAGAGACCCAGTCTGTCTGTGGGTGTCTTCCAGAGTTCTTTTGTCACCCTCTGCTGATGCTTCTCCCGTCGGGTCCTGTTTAATCTCGCCTCTGTCACTATGAACTGACCCCTAATAACTGCCTTAAGGGCTTCCCATAAAGTCGTAATACTGACCTCGGGGGTGTCATTTGTGTCTAGGTGATGCTTTAGGTCTCGATTTCCACTAGGGTATCCTCGTATGTTAAGAGTCTCATGTTAAGGCACCAGCGCTTTGCTATTGGGGTGTGTGTTGAAAGGGCGAGCGACATCGTGAGCGAGGAGTGATTTGATATGGAAGCCACTCCTATCTTAGTCTTGGTAACCAGGTCGGTAATGTGTGGTGAGATGAGGAAAGAGTCAATGCGTGCGTAGGTTTGGTGCGTGGCTGAGAAGGAGTACGCCCTCTCCGTCAGTTGTTGCTTGTGCCAAACATCTGTTAGTCTTGCCGCCCCCTCCCACCCCTGGAAGTCCCTTGGGAAAGCACCCGTCTGGCCATATCTCTGAACAGATCGGTCAAGCTGGGGATCTTGCAGCAGGTTAACATCCGCCCCCCACCACTATGTCTTCGTCTGGGGTAGCCTGAACCCTCCCCAGGGCATCTCTTAAGCGTTTTTGCTGTTCATTCGGTCCGTAAATATGAGCAACCGTCAGCCTATGGCCTCGAATATCTATGTAAAGGGAGAGAAGCCTCCCAGAGATCTCAGCTTGTACACTAAGGGGGTAATTATGAACACGGCGGAGAACCCCGCTGTGTTCATCCTGGCGGTCTTTTCACAGACCGCCAGCCCCCTTGAGACCCAGCCTGCCGTATAATAGACATTCTGCTGGGCCGGTGGGCGGAAACAGTGTTTCCATCCACCGGGCCAGCAGAATGCAGGCCTGGGACATTGCTGACGGCTCCACATGGAGCCGTCGCCAATGCAGCTGTGCGGTGGGTGCAGCAGCACCCGTCATGCAGTTCACTGCCCGTAAATCGGGCAGTGACCTGCGCGACAGGGCACTGCACGGGGGCCCCTGCACTGCTCATGCCAAGTGCATGGGCAGTGCGGGGGCCCCGGAGCACCCCTTCTGCCAGCCAGCCCACCAGGGAAAGGCTGGAGGAACAAGGGTTCTTTATCCGCAGGGGAGCACTGCTTGCCATTCTGCCTTCATCAGGCTGCCTATCGGCGGTAGCCTGGCGGTGGCAGAGGGCAGCCTATGGCGGCCCTCCTTTGTGCATAATATGGCAGTTCAGACCGTCACCACCGGCATGGCGGTCTGAACCGCCATGTTCGTAATGAGGGCCTAAGTACCCTCCCTGGGAAAATGGTAGCCAAAAGGACTGCTACGCCTGCCCACCTCCCAGGGCCTTAGGAATGGAACTGTCGGTCAGACCAGCGTGATCTCAGCCTTTTCCAGTCTGAGCGGATTAGGTGAGTTTCCTGTAGCAGACAAAGATTAGCCCTTGTGTCTCTGAGCTGCATCAGCAGTGCTTGTTACTTCGTGGCTGCGTTAAGGCCCGAACATTTAGACTAAGGATAGTAATCATGTGGGAGATGGTTTTTGTCGCTATGGTGTTTGTTGAACCCTCTACTCATTAGTGAGGATACCCAGGTATGTGGACCTGTGAAGGTGTGGCCCCATCATAATCCGGGTAGGGGAGTAGAGAACAGGGGGAAAGAAAACAATCAACAGGATAGAAACCTGCCTGGGAACAAACGTAGATCAGTTTGGGGATAAGCCCGGTCTTCATTCCGTCGTCTGGCGACTACTACTCCTGAGGGGGTTTATGATGCTTATTTCGTCTGGCCTGATATTTTGAGCACCCCCGCATCAGTTTGCGGCAGCCGCTCTCGTACATTTGGCTGCTGTGCCAGATCACCAAGGCATGGCGGCATTCCCTCCATGGCCTGTGCCTCCAAAGTGCGGATACTGCGAGTTTCATTTTGCCAGACGAAGTGAAGATGGAAGGGATGGCCCCATTTATATCTAATACCACTTTCTCTTAGGATGTCCGTTACAGGTCAGAGCGCCCTACATCGCTACAATATCAGCATCAACAAGTTCTGGAATAGGTCAACTCGATGGCCCTCCAATTCAACCGAAGTTTGGTCTCGAACCGCTGCCATTATGGTCTCCCTTTGTTTATAGTGGTGCAGGCAGGTCAATATGTCTTGATCTGGTGAGCGGGCCGGCCAGCCGACTCTATGTGTTCTGTCAAGTACCACAGTCTAAACTTTCAGGGTTTAAGCCACATGCTGAAAAAGGCGCACCACAAAGTCCTCTAGGGCCCCTACCACTGCTTGCGCTGGTATGCCCTTTATTCGGATATTGGAGCGTCATGGTCTAATCTGCAAGTCCTCAATCTGATACTGCAGTTCATGGTTCTTGTCCTGTATGGTAAGGAGTTCCCTCCTGTGTCAGTCCAGTTGTTCCTCTTGTGCATCACAAGTTTGTTCTAGTGTGTCTACTCGTTGTCCCAGATCTACATCCTCTCTTTTGAGTTCTTTGACCTCTGACACAATTTCCTGTTTCAAGGTGGCAAAGTCTTCACGAAGGGACCCAAATAACAGCTCCATGAATGTTCTTGTCAGAGGTGCTTCTCCATCTCCCTGCGCTCCCTGGTCTATCTTGTCTCCACCTTCCGCCGCCGATGACCCCATTGGAAGTGCCTTCTTGGTGGGAGTTTTGTTAAAGAGGTCTTTGAGGGAACCCTTCTTTTTATTGTTTCTCTGGGACACCATCGCTGGTGGCCAGTGAGCATCCCCCGACCTTATTGGAGTTGCAGCACTCCAGTTGCGTCCTCAGTTCATTGGTTGCCTCTATAACGCTGCTGGTACCGGAGTCGTTGAGTCCAGTGCCGGCCCCTTATCAGGTCTCCCGCCAGACAGGTCTCTATTTCTCCTATGGGGTCCTATGCGCGAGGCGGCCCATACTGCCTTCTTGAAGGATCCCTTTCGTCTGGGGGGTTACCGTCTCCAGAAAAATGCAGAAGTTTCCAATACAGGTGCTCTTATTGCCATACCTCGTAGGGCCGTGTTCCCCAAGCGCTTGATGCCGGCTCCTGCTTCTGTCCCTGTAGTTCTTCTGTGTTTGGTGAGTTGGTTGTCCCAGTACCCCATCCGCAGTCAGTGCTCCCTTCTTATTGCCCAGGTTCCAGCCTCTGTCGCAAGTATTGTGCTGGTAGTATGTTACCCAGGGATATTCTATGCCCTTCACCAACCTCGCCGTTAATGGCCAAATGCACCAGCAATCTCGTAGGTTCCAGGGGCGGGGGTGCCTAATCGTCTTCCCCTCCATACCTCCTTGTGGCCCTCAGGGCCCCTGGCAGGCCTTGGCTCGAGCGGCGAGCTGTGCTGTCCACTACCCCTCACGTGGGAAGCCGGCTCGCACCCGTGACCCCGCAATGCGGTTGCCCTTGCTCTGTGTCTCCCTATGGCCTCAGCGTCACTGGGTGCCCCTGGGTCCCGTGGAACTTCCTGGCTGCCCCCCTCCTTTTTGGGCCCGACCTGCTTCCGCTACATGCTCTGCTCTCTGCTGTCCGTTGGTGTGGTCTTGTACCTGTTCAGCAGCCGCTCAATCATCCCAGGGCCACTGCCCAGCTAGGCCCGTCCTGCCATTCCTTCAGCCTAGTGTGGCTCCAGCGCCCATCCGCGGCAGCCCCTCGGTTCCTCACTCGCCCGACTGGCAGTCAGGCGGTCAGGCCTGTAGTGAAAATAATTATGTTTGACCACTGACTTTGTGTTTCACCACTGTGCATATCAGTTGTTCAATGTTCACCAGTAGCACATTACATTCTGTATTCGGTTTAGCTGCCCATTGGCTTTAAAGTTGCATTAGTCTTCAGTTTAGCTGCCTATTGGCTTTATCGTGGCATTAGACATTGCAGATGAGCTGTGTTTTTCCACATGGTAAACTAAGCTTGTGTTTTTCTGCCACCAAACACTATCATGATAAGGAAGCGCATATTTTGGGTTTTTCTCTAGTGCAGCCTTGGGAAGAGGCAAGCCTCGAGGACTTGGCCAACCTTCGACGCTTGTTTTTTTCCAACTCTGACCTACAGTTGCCAGCATTTTTTAAAAAAAAATCTCCTCTAAGGGGGAGGGCTTTCTAGAAAGTTCTCTCGTAATTATTCAAAGATATAAAAAAGATGACTCTGTTCAGTAGCGTGAAATTCCGAGACTTCAGTCAGGAGTGGGCGCCAGCTGGCTGACCTGTCCCGTGGTGGTGGAAAATTTCTGTCTCGCAGTTTATCAGGAGTCGTTCTTCTTGCTGGCATGAGAAAGGTGAAGCATTTGGTGGGCCCTACTACAGTGATGGATTTTCACTTGTATTCTTTGCTTTGAAGTTATGCTATAATATAATCACATATATTTGCTGTGTACATTGCAATTGAGAATCACTTTGATATATTTTCCTTTTATTGCTGTGACTATTTTTAAACGTGTGCCTCCAACCTACTAATCTCCTCTCTCAGGAACCTCGTGGTGATGTAATAATAAATGTCTTCTTTAAAGTGCATTCCATAGATTGTTTTCAGCTCGGTCATTAGTGAAAGCAAAACAGGACCCATCGCTCCTCTCCATCCGGCAGGGCCTCCAGTGGCCTCATCACCACTCGCAGCCTGCCTCGGCCCCGCCTCTGCTTTCTGCCGGGACGCGCTCCGGGCCGCGGCCCGTCACAAGACAGCACCTGGCCTCCTGCCGGACTTGGTGGGCCCACATGGCACCAGGAAATGCCACCTAGCCACGCCCCCTTATTTCATGTTTATAAGTTGGGCGACACAAAAGTCCCAAACAGATAACATTAGTATGGTGTACTATGCATTGTCTCAGTTCACAAGTAGACATTTTAGCATTCACTGTAAGTGTCCATATTAACATGGCAGCAACCTAAACCATTGGTCAGAATGGAGGACGTGTTGTAATTCAGCCCGGGCACCTTCCTTCGCCATAAGCTCGTCCTGTGTGTCATTTAGATACAAATCTAAGTTCATGTGAAGCCACATCATTACAATTTGTAATGTGTTCTTGAATAGAAGCAAGTGTGGCATGGCAGGGATTGATTTCATAATTGCGTTCTAGGGATTTTAAGGTGTTCTCAATAATTTGCAGTTTTGGGCGTATTGCCAGTAGTGCGCCTGCCTGCATGCTGTTACAGATGTCCCTGACTGAATACCTCCCACAGTGTGTCCTCCCCTTACACAGGATCAGCATTCAAAGTAGTCAATAGCTGAGTGTAGTCAATCCCGGAATATCCTGGAATACAGGGTCCACGAGAGCCGTCGCCTGGAATCTCCACCTGAATTGCGTGGGACTCTGGGTGGGGATTGAGATTACTAGTTTCAGGAGACCATGATCAAATAGTGTCTTGGGCAGATGTGTAACCTCTGTTCCCCAGGCACATATCTCTCAAGTTACTAATCTAAATCTAGTCAAGATCATAATCCATGTCGATATGAGGTGAACGTGCCCTCCTATCTGGAGGGGTTTTGAAGTCTCCAGATGTCCACAATCCCATATTCCTCCATTCCATCCCATATAACTTTAGTGGAGTGCTTTCCCGGCCAGTCTGTTCTGGCGACCAGTCAAGCACGGAGTCCAATTATGTGTTTAGATCCCTACCCCACATGATGGTATCAGTGGAAAGGTGTGTATGTGGTGCCAAAGTATCAGATAAAACCCAAATCATCTGTATTAGGCCTATACACATTTACCAGAGTGATAGGTGTGCCGTAGAGGCTTCCCTGCGATACTGCATATCAACCATGTTCATCCACTATGGAGTGTGTAACTGCGAAGGTGCCCTTTATAATCAAAATCATGACTCCTCTGGAGTTAATCGAGTAGGAATAGGCAAGCCTATATACCACCAGCGGGCACCAATAGTATGCTCTGTATGGCGAGCTAAGTGCATCTCTTGTAAGAATGCAACCTGGACATTGTGCCTGTCTAGGTATGAGAGTACATGCAGAGTTTTCCAAGGGTTATAAAGCCCTCGTCAGGAGAGCTGTGTGTCCACGGGAAAGGCCATAGTTACATTATAGCAATAGTGACTGTACTGCAGATAACTGTGGGTGGTATACAGTGCACAGGAGCAGCGTAGCACTGAGAAACACTCACTGTAAACAATCAACTTCCTCCTTCACACACTTCAGCATCCCAATCATGCCACAGAAATGGCCACAACCTGAAAAGAAAGAAAACATATACAAAGACGTAACTTTATACATCCTATCAGTCAGCATTTTTACCATATATTGAGATCTTATGGGTGCTCCCTCAGGGGGACTGCTAGAGTCCCAACACTCCTCCAGCTGTAAGGAGATGGTCAGGAGGAACTGTAATATTCCGACTAGTGTGGTCAATCCAAGATTCAATGTCAACTCACACTGCATGAGACAAGACCTTCATCTACCCGATTAGAGTCCCGCACAGCATGAGCAGATAGAGGCCAGTGGTTGAGGTGACCAAGCCGTCCATGCAAAGTCAGTTGCCGTCTTCCTCTATATTGTCTGTAGGCTGGTCTTGTCCTTCAAGGTGACAGTCTTAAGAAATTCCACTGCCCTTTGGTTCTCAAATATTTTCCACTTTAGTCTATACGTAGGTGTGCCAGGTAGAACATGGCATAGGTGAATTTGCACTTTTTTTCTTGACGGATAAAAATTCCTCATGGGCTGCTTCCGCCACCACTGTGAAATCTGAGAAGAAGGCTATTTGGTTGCTGTGGTATGAAATATCTTTCTTCTTGCACGTCTGCTGGAGCACCACATCACGGTCAAGGTAACTTTATAGTTTCGCTATTATCAGGCGATGGGTAGGGGGCTGGCAGGTGGTTGCACCATGAGAGACCGGATGGCTCTCTCCACTACCAGCAGGTTCAAAAAAAATTCAGGGCGAGAGTGTGGTTGGCAGCGTCTCCACATAGTGCTGATAAACTGCCCCTACCCCTTAAACATAAATAAGGCCCTGGGGGATCGGGTCCTCAGGGCCTAATGAGACTCGGGCAGGGGGCAGTGCAGGCAGTCTCCCTTCCTTCTAAAAAAAAACAAAGACACTATTGCCAGCCACCGGCTGCGCATGGCCAAAGGCCATGTGCTGTGTGGGGTTGGCTGACTTTGGTAGGGTTGACCACAGGGCCTGGCTGCAGTACAGGGATGGCTGCCTTTACAGGGTTTGGCTGCAGGCCAGGGCGTGTGTCGAGCCTCCCACTGTGCACAGCGAAGCTTGAGGTTAGCTGTATGTGGGGAGGGGTACGCTGCAGGGCCTGGCTGCTGGGCAGCCATTTCAGCGAACCTCCTGCTGCACACTGAAAAAACTAAAGGTGAAAATAAAGTTACAGTTATGTGTGATATAAAAAAACAGTTGTTTTTTTTTAACTTAGAAATTCACTGACTTGCCAAAGATTAAATTAACGTTATAGTTAGTTGAATTTGTCAGGGACAACATTAACATTTTGAAATAAATTTTAAAAAAAGCACATAAATTCACTAGTTATAGGTATGCAAAGTCATAAGCAGTGCATGGTGAGGGCACCAGTTGTAGTTACTTTGGGCTGTTCACAAAATCAGAGTGTAAAGTTACTCAGAAGTGTAGACTTGCATATCTCCAGGACCTGCAACAGGGGGTGTAGCTACTCTGCCAAGTACAAACAGTAGTAAGTCAGGCAGAATGCATGGCTAAACACCTGGTACTTCAGTGCTCTCCCATATATCATAATGGAGGTAGGGGCTTCAAATAAAATCCCATAGGAAATAATGTCAAAGTCACGCAGATAAAAATATAAATAAATATAATTGAATGTTAAAATATATTTATTATTTAATTATTTAATATTTTTTTTAACGTTTGAATTTATTAATTAGTGAAACATTATGTCGAGAAGAGCAACATGGCGTCGGCGTAGAGTGAGCGGCTCACCTGCCCTGCCCACCAGGATCCAAGCAGACAGCCGCCGCTGTATCCGCGGCCGAGCGGCCGTGATTGGGAGCGCGGACCTTGAATCGTGCACCGTTCAAGGGGAGCGAAGGGGTCTGAGCTCCCCTCAGCTGTCCAGGTCACCGTCTGGAGAGGGAGAGACGAGGCGGCAGCGGCGCTCGGCAGGAGGACGCCTAGCGCCGCATGGACAGCGGTGTATAGGAGGAGCCGGCGGACGTATATTGGACCCCCCCATGAGATTTAGTGCTCGCTGCTGTGCCAGGAGGCCGGGGGAGTCGCAGAGGCATCACGACACGGCAAGGGTGGTGTGTTTAATCGTTTCTTCACCCAGAGGAAAGGAGGGTGAGGAGCCCGAGCTATTCTTTTGCCCCCCCCCCAAGCGGACTGTTCGTGGAGAGCCTGCAGCAACTAGGTACTGGAAAGACAGCAAAGATTATTATTATTTTTTTATATATTGCAGCCAATGTGCTCCCTATTTGTAAAAAAAGAGGTGGAGAGTATCTGGTAAAATCTCTCCAATACTGACATTGACTTTACAGACTGTCAATTAACCCTCCCCCATTTCTAATACGGATTATTTAGGTTTAGGTAAAGGTGCGGAGCAACCTCAACAAGTTGACATAGTCTGTGTCACCTGATAATACCTGAAATCATCTGATATCTTTCCACGCGGCTGGGGGAAGAAGAGGGGGCCAAAGAAGGGGGGGGAGAAAAAAAAAAGGGGGGGGGCAGAAAAAGAGAATTACAAGACTCCAATGTTGTTGGACGTACAAGCTGATTCATCTTGGCACCTATATACTCCGTCATGGCTTCTGAGAAATGTGACGAAACAAAAAATATCTGATGCACTAACGGCAGCAGCTGGTGCAATTGGACGTATTAGGTTGTTATTCCATGTCCTAAAAACAAATATGGCACCCAAGGCTACTCGGAATCCTGGAGACAAGAATGAAGGAGTTAAGATGACGCGTGTCGGAAGAGATAAAGAAGAGCCAGCAGGAGTAAATAAACGCCTGGCGTCATTAGCAGGCAAAACAGTTGGGAAAAATATGCCAGGATTGGGGAAAGATGCTAAGATGAGCTACAGTACTACCCCCTCACTGGCAATCAAGGGCAAAGGCAAAAGTCAATCTACTATTATGACTTTTCTTGCAGGCGGGGCACAAGATAGCGTCTCTATAACCCCTTCCTCTGAAAACAATACATTAGGTAAAGAGTCTACTCTCCCGAATATTACTAACAGGAAGTTATGTACCGAGAACAATGAACCTTCTATTAAACCTATACAAGACACCGAGAATATGTCTGAGATTAAAGATAGGGAGATAAGAGAGAAGGAGCTCGGCCCCCTCACTGGGAGCAACCACCCCCAAACACAACAATCTGACCAAATTGAGCAGCCGGACCCTCAAAGTAGGGAAGGAACTGTAAGTACACAGGACCTGTCGCGGATAGGCTGGATCTACATGAAGCTCATGGAAGCCCTAAAAGATGGGGTAAAACAACTGGGAAAGATCCTCAACTTGTGGACTGGGGCAAAGATAGTAGTGATACATTTTACTCTCTGACAGAAGAGTCTGATCCCAGCAGCGTTGATTACAGTTTGAGCGAGTCTGAAGATAGTGAGACATCGGCGGCTGGAAATAAATCTTCAAGCAATGAGCCTACAGTGTGGCAGCCGCGCCGACAGCGGAAATCCGTGAAAACACGGCCCTGCTCTCAGGAGGGTTCTGAGAACTCGACATCTATGGGTGGCAGGACCTTAAAATGGGACTACTCCGGTATTGGACTAGCAGATACTCCCACCATAAGTAACCAGGGCTCAATTAATAGTAAAATGGAAACAGATACAGGAGCTCTTGCTGGCAATTTCTCCACAATGGGTACTGAGGCAGGGATGCTGCAGTTAATATACAGTTCAATTAAAGAGCTGCAAACAGAGACTAGGATCGAAAGCCGACGTGCAAGGATTGCTACAAAGAGGCTGCAGGGGTCGGTTCGTAAGGTTGTAAAGTCATGCACAGAAATGGAAGCTAAGCTAAGTTCAATGGAAGAAAGGATAGTGGCAGTTGAGGAGGAGGTCGATACTCTCAAAGAACAGAGTGCTATGAGAAACGAACAATTGACGGATGTAATGTGGAAAATGGAGGATTTCAAGAATAGACAGAGAAGGAACAATCTTCGATTTCTGGGTATACCGGAAGGGCTAGAAGGAAGTAATATACAGACTTATATGGTCAATCTCTTACGTGGGGCCTTCCCGGAACTGGGGAATTGGGATTGGGAGAACGAGCTGCAGTGGGTCCATAGGTTTCCGTTAAACCAGCAGGAGGGGGGCCAACGGGCAGATTCTAAATACCCCAGAGCTATCTTAGTTTATTTTGGAAATTATTTACTACGACAGGAGATATCTGTCAAAGCTCGTCCTAATACTCCATGTACAGTGGATGGGGTTACCTTCTTTACTCGCCCTGATTTCTGTCATGCCACTGTTGAGCAGAGATGGCGGCTTCGACAGCTCTTCAAACCATTCTTAGATAAAGGAGGGGAGGCATACCTGTTGGCCCCTGCTCGACTTAAAACAGTTATGAATGGAAAAGTAAAAGTATTTACTTCAGAAATTAAAGCAAAAGAATATCTGATGGGGATTCAGTAATAGAGCATAGAGATATATGGAAGACAGAGGGGCTTGGGAGACTGGTGGGTGGGTGGGCCCACATATACACAACACCAATATTCAGGCCACTGTTGGTCTGATTGCTCAACAGGATGGGGGCCCAGTCCCGGGGAGGGGGGATGGGAGCTTGGAAGGGGGATGGAGGGGACTGGCCTGGGGTGGAGGCGGGGGGAGGGGAATGGGGAGGAGGAGAAGGAGGAGGAGAAGGAGGAGAGGGGAAGGGACAGAAAAACGTGGGAGTAAAATGGAAAGGAATGGACTAAGGGAAGTAACAGAAATCAAAAAAATAGAAAGAGGGGAAAGAAGGGAGAAGAAAATTCAAGAGAAAGAGCAGTTAGATACAAAGATCTGGGGGGGCAGAAAGAGAAAAGAAATGAAACAAAAAATAGTAAATGGCTAGACTTCGAATTGCTTCAATAAATATATGCGGACTCAATGACCCTCGTAAAAGAAGGGGAGTGGTTGAGGAATTAAAAACCTTTAAGGCAGATATCTATTGCCTACAGGAGACACATGTGGAATATAAAAATCTCGGAATTCTTGGTTCACTTGGTATGAAAGTGATCGCTCAATCAGAACAAGAGGCTAGAACTAAAGGGGTGGCGATATTAGATCAGACGAATAAATTACATTTCATCAGGCAGAAGGCGGACAGGGGAGGGAGATGGGTAATTGTAGAGTGTAGCTATGGGCATAGTAGTTTTACACTATGCTCTTTATATGGGGTAGTTACGGACGACCCAGTAGTTTTAGATACCCTCGCTATTGAGTTAACAGGATGGGCCCCTCCCTATATTCTATGTGGCGATTTCAATTTTAATGGTCCTTGGGAGGGATTACAGGATGTACTAGCGCCCACAACTAAGAAGTATCAGGGGCGTAAACCTCGGGTATATAAGGCAATGGTCGCTATTCAGAAAGAATTAGGACTAGTGGATGCTTGGGTGAGACTATGTAAGCCAGACCCTGGATATACTTATTATTCGGCCCCTCATGCGAAATTAGCACAACTCGATTATTTTTTATTTCTCCTGTATTATTAAATCAGGGTAGGATGGAGTTATATCCACGGGTTGTAGCAGATCATAACCCCCTAGTATTAGATCTGGAATTGGATGGGCTAGAACCAAAGGCTAGGAGATGGACATTTGAAAGAGGGCTCCTTAAGGACCCGGAATATTGTGAGTATATGAGTAATTGGTTAGCTGAATTCCTGGGGTTTAACCAAGGGTCAGCTCCAGTAGAGATAGTCTGGGATACCTTGAAAGCAGGAATACGAGGTGAAACATTGAGTTTCAGTATTAAAAAGCAGAAAAATGCCCAAAGCAGAATAAAAGATCTTCAAATGAAGCTAAGGGCATTAGAAAGACAGTTGGTTATTGCGATAGAAACTGGGGTTGATATAAAAAGGGCTCAGGAGGAAGTCGTTATAGCCAAAGCAGCAATCAATGAGACTATGGCTCAAAGAATAGCGGAGAAATATTTAGCGCACCGCTCACAAGGTACGAGTTTGGAGAAAAATCCGGGCGCTTGCTAGCAGTACGGGCAAGTCAGAAAATAGCATCCGGGGTCATTAGAGAGATTAAAGATTGGCAAGGACAGACGGTATCAGAAGCGGATGGAATTAGGAAGGTGTTTCATAGATTCTATACTGAACTATATGAGGATACATCTGTATATCCTGAGGAAGATATGCTGGAATTTCTAAGCCCCGTTAAGGTCAATAAGTTATCTGAGAGTGATATTCTATATATGGGAGAACAGATAGATATTTCAGAAATTGATAAGGCATTGAGCGATCTTGCCACCGCTACAGGCCCTGACTCGATTCCCTTAGAGTTTTACAAAACTTTTAAAGTAGTACTCCTCCCGGTAATGATAGAACTATTTATTCAGGTACAGAATGGAGGGGTAACCCCTCCATCATGGGATATGGCCAACATAGTAATGTTTTTGAGGAAAGGGAAATCCTCATTAAACCCGGCATCATATCGGCCGATTACATTAATCAACAGCCATGCAAAAAATTATTCAACGATACTGGCCGTTCGATTATCCATGGTGATTAGGAAATTAGTTTCCCCTAGACAGCACAGGTTTGTCCCGGGAAGGGATACTACTGATCATATTCGGAGAGTTCTCGCACTCTTTGATGCTACAGCAGTAGCAGAGGAACCTATGGCAGTCGCATTATTAGATGCAGAAAAGGCGTTTGACCGGGTGAACTGGAATTATCTGTGGTATGTAATGGAGTATTATGGGTTAGGGAAGAAATTTATTGTAGCAGTAAGGGCTCAATATAGACTACCGGCAGTGAAAATACAACTAATGGGGGGACAATCTGAGAGTGTTCAGGTCAGGAGAGGCACTAGACACGGATGCCCATGTTCTCCGCTCTTGTTTGCTTTATATGTAGATCCCTTGCTTAGACAGTTGGAAGAAAATAACAAGATCCCACCGATTCATAGGCAGGGATGGGATACAAAAGTGTTGGCATACGCAGATGACATAGCTATATTAACTCCTACCCCTGACTCGGCATTGAGAGAGGTTGAAGAGGTGTCAATGAAATTCTGAAGATTTTCCGGATATCTCCTAAACAGAGCTAAAACGCAGCTATTGACTAAGCAATATACAAGCACCCAGGATACTCGAAGGGGGGATCAGGCAGTATATCTGGGTATAAATATTACACCAAAAATAGGAGAAATTGTTAATTTAAATCTGGATCCCATACTTGCGAAAGCCAGAAAAGATATGTGCAGATGGAATAACCTACATCTGACTATTATGGGGAGGTGTAATATGGTAAAAATGATCTCCCTCCCTAAGTTGCTATATTTGTTTCGTGCTGTACCGCTGAGCTTTACTAACCCTAGATTTAAGGAGATAGAAAGAGTGGTTATGAGATTTATCTGGGCATATGGTAAGTGTAGAAGAGCAAGTAAATTCATGTCTCTCCCTCGAGAAAGGGGGGGTTGGTCTTTACCGAATATAAAATTATACCAAATGGCAGCAGCCTTTCAGTATATGCACCCATTATGGGGTCCTAAGGAAGAAGGGACTATGGAAGAGGACTGCCCTAATATATATGAGCTGCCGATAGGAGCAGCAGCCAATGGGTGCTTGGTAACATTTCATGAGCCCGGATACTATAAGAAAACTCGATATAAGGTATTGGAAGCGGCCTATAAGTGTTGGCGATCATGGTATAAAAAGAAAGGATTTGGTAGATATAACTGTTATACCATGATTGAGAAGAATCCATCGCTCCTCGAAATATTTAAGGATAGATATATGGCAAGTTGGACCTCTTTAGGTATAGCGAGGTTAGGGAACTTTTTCAATAATTCTGGGGTCAAGGCGTTTTGTGATTTACAGGAGCAGTACGGTTTAAAGCGAAGGGACTTCTTTAAATACTTACAGATACGAGATTTTCTTGTAAGGAAAACAGGGGGTGTGCAGGGATTTAGAAGTGATCAACTGTTGAATGATATCTTGGCTAATCCCAATATATCAATCAGGTCAATTTACCCATTACTGCTGGCAGAACAGCCTGACGATCTAGAGAAGAATAAGGAAAGGTGGAGGAAGAAGCTGTTAGACGGGAGCAATAACTTTTTAAGGTCACTAGAGCTGGGACACACTGTCCTACTCTCCTCTTCCCTGCAAGCGCAACATTATAAGACCATGTTTGACCTGTATCATACCCCTGCCCATCTCGTCAAATGGGGCAGTTTATCAGGAACAAATTGCCCAAGATGTGGGATGTATGGAACAGATATTGTATACATGATGGCTACATGTGGGGAATTAAGGGTTTTGAGGGAGGGTATTCAATCTGTCTTGAAAGAGGTTTTGGGATATGATCTAGCTCTTACCCCTGAGATCATGGTCCTAGGGGTCGCTGGAGAAGTGGGCGGCCTACATAGAGCATTTATTTTTGTAGCCATGGCAGTGTATCGAATATGTATATCATCTGCGTGGTTGAATGTACAACCTCCGTCCTGGCAGCAATGGTTGGCTAGATTGCTGTCTGTATATTATTTGGAGAAGGCATTGTATGAACGCAAGGGGAAACATGCTAGAAGGAAAGGGAAGGCAATATGGGGGTCATTCCAGGACTGGATTTTGGCCCATAATAATTAATGTTCAAATTAAAATCAGACTATTTTCCCCCCTAATTTAATTTAAAAAAAAAAAATTTAAAAAACTTTTTTGGGGGGGGGGGGATTTCTCCCCGTCTGGACTAGTTGGGTTGATTTGTTTGCCATTATTTATTTAGGGGGCATTTTTCTCCCAAATGTTTATTTTTTTTGTTGGTTTGAACTTGTTTTTTACTTAATGTAAAGTGATGTAAGAGTATATTTGCTGTATGATTCCTTTCCAAGGAAAAATAATTTAAAAAAATAATTTATTTTTTTATAAAATGTAATTAAATTACTTTAATTCAGTATATTACTTTTAGTAATTATTAAAGCACAATAAAACATTTAATTGTTTTACTTTAGGTGGATATTTATTAATTAACTGTCTGAAAAAATATTTTTTATATTTAAATAGCTAAAGGTTCAATTCAACATTAAGGGGCACATTACAACATTGGCAGTAAGTGCTGCCTACTGCAGCGACGACGGCCGCCAAAAGACCATCGCCATGGCTATCATCCGTTCGCCAAATTATGACCACAGCCGGATTTCCGCCACAAGAAGGGCCGAAATCCAGCTGTGGCTATACTTGCAGACTGTGCTACCACCAGCAGCGCCACACCAGTAGACCGCCGCCAGCCGTATTATGTCAAATAATACAGCCTGGCGGTGTTCTGCTGGCGGGCGTTGCTGGTGGTAGCAGCGTCCCGTCCTGTCCCCTGGGGAAGACCACCTGGATGCAGGTACGTCGGGTTTCCGACAGGGGAGGGGTGTGCAGGTGTTGTGTGTGTGGGGGGGGTTGTGAATGCGAATGTGTGTGTAGTGTGTAGTGTGTGTGTGTGTGCATGTGTGAGAATGCGTGTATGAATGGAAATGTGAATGCGTGTCAATATGAATGTGTGTACGGATGTGTGCGTGAATGAATGGATGCATGCATGCATGTATTAATGCTTGTATGCCTGTGTGAGTGAGTGTGTGAATGCGTGGTGTATGCCTGTGAGTGTGCGTGTATGGAGCGGGATTGGAAGGGGGAGCATGGATGGATGGAGGGAGAGGTGGGGTGCGTCTGGGGAGTGTTGGGGGGGGTGGGTGGTCTTCCTACCAGTGACAGGGAAGGACTTCACTGTCACTGGTAGGACCTACCGCCTTGGTTTTCTTGGCGTTCCGAACCCCACAAAAACCATGGCGGTAGGCAGGGTTAAAATGCCACCAGCGGTACAGTAGCGGCCGCCGGGTTGGAGACTGGCGGGTTGGCTTCAGCAGGTCATCTACAGAGCGGTCATCTTTGCAAACATGGCGCATATGTACCGCCTGAACATTCGCCCATTTAACTACGTCTTGTATGTAGGCATTGTGGGTAGGAGGCACTGGTCGGAGCCATGCCATAGCTATGCTGCTTTTCGCAAGTAAGGGCAAACTTCCTACTTAGGTGCTTCTTGGCAGGTGACGGGAATAGGCCCAACAGTATCAGTTGAATGTCTAGTTCTGTCTCCCACCCTGAGGCCCTATTAATTTTATGTACCATGGTGTTTCAGCATAAGGATAGGGAGGGGCAGGACCATACACATGCAGGAAATCCGCTATCGGTGCACCACACCGGGGGCAACCAGCTGACCGATTGGGATAAATCGCATGGAGTGTTTTCAGGGCAAGATGTGTCTGATGATTGGATTATATTGTAGGAGTTTGAAGCGGGTATTGGAGCTAACTCTAGGTACTCCCTTGCGCACCTTTTCCCAGTCTGTGGTTTGTAGTGGCTCTCCAATTATCGTCTCCCATTTGGTCTGTATGGGAAGCATCATCACTGGGAGATTCGTGCATGGTGTCGATATAAGTGGGAAACCAGCCTGCAGACAGAATATCTGTCACCGTTGTGATGGAGTAACTTGTCTGCCAAAATGTAGATCAGGTCATTATTTTATATTAATATTGAATATTAACATATTTGTACTAATTTATTATCAAGTGTAATATTAAACTTTATAATTTTTCCAATACTTTACCATAGATATCTATCTTGACTGTGAAATCTCCCTATGGTAAAGTATTGGGGAAAAGTAAAAAAAACTTTAAAACATTTTTACTATTTATTTTTAATTAAATTATGTAAAATAATTCAGAGAGGCATGTTACATGTTCTGAGACTTCCAGAAATACTGTGCATCTAGCTTCAGAGTACCCTTGTCCTTTGCGATACTGTGTCAGTGAATGCTTAAATTTGCCCTTATTTGTACAACCATCAACACAGAACAGAATGTGATTCAACCTGAGAAAATTGAACAAAACAGCAATGAGACCTAATTGGTGTAAACGAAGAAAATGCACTTTAACTTGACATAGCAAAATGTTTCAAACGCAGTAATACTATGTCAGTGTATAAATGTGATTCAGAATGTAGATTAATAGTCTGGACATTATTATGAATGCACAATTTTGATTAATACACAAAATGTACCCAAGCGTGAACTAAGTTACCTTTGCTATTGATTTCCTGAAAATTTATAGTTGGTATATACCTCCTGAAGAGTTACCCTTGTTTTTAATTTCCAGAAACGTAAGTGACAGCAGCACATCGTGCCCATCCCCTTTTCCACAATCTGTTTTTGTTTATATGAAATCCTGACCATGTGCATCTACTTAAAGCTGTACCTGTAGCATGTGCGTGCTCCATGAATGCCCTTTCTTTACTAAGTTACTCTGTGAACGCTGGTAAATCACCTCTTTTTCTGAAGTCAATAAGATGTGACATATGCAGTAGACATTTAGTTACTATATATGTATTATAAAATATTCCATCCTAAGTTTCAAAGATGGTTAAGAACAGATGTCTTTTACAACCATTTCAGTATTGTGTTTTCACATTCCATTGTGTTGACATTGTATAATTTTAAATCTGTTTACATCCAACAGAAAATAAATCTTGAATGCACAAAATGAATATGAAACATGAAAAGAATACTGAAATCTGCAAAACACTGACAGAACAAATTGAGCTCCAGTACTGAGGAAAACTGAACGATCCTGGAAGGAGCAATCAAGAGCAATTTAATGAACGTAAGAGTCTGAGTTGTGCAACTGCACTGATAAACAACCTTCTGTATAAAGAGATGTCCATACCAGCTTTAATCACAAGGATCAGTGTTATGCGGCTAGAGCAGGAGTCGGTTCTCTAAAATAACGGATCACCATTCAGTGCTCTAGGTGTCTTGTAAACTCTTTCACATCAAACCACAGCAACCAGAGGAAAGCACAACGGAGTGGAGCCAAACAACTGAAGGGTAAAGGAAAAATTGATTCTGCTGTTTAAAACACAGAGTGCTGTCCTAATGTGCACCAACCAGGAGGAGGACACATCTTTACCCTCAAGCATGAAAAACCTTTATCCAATCTAAAGACTCAATCACCCAAAAAACAAATCTTACACATATTAAGAGGTTGACAAGTATTTAGTGACCATTGCACTTCATTTTTAAGTTGGAAATCAGTTGTTCAAAATACCATGTACATGGAGCAAATGTGAAAATAATACAAGTGCTTTAGAAACTATGTTGCTCTTCAAGAAGAACAGTCATGAGTTGTAGACAGACATATACCTGACGAAGTAACACTGACCAAGAAAGAAACATAAGTTCACATGCAGTAACAGCTCAAGTTTGTCATTGCTACTAAAGCACCACCAGCAAAAGCACACAGGAGAGGAGAAAAAACATTTCAGTTGTACTGAATGTGTGTAAAGCTTTAGTCAGTCAGTGCTCCTAAAAGATCATCAACGAACAAAGACAGGGAAAATGTCATTCAGGTGCACTGAATGTGTGATGAGCTTTAGTCAATTATCAAAACTACAAAGGCACCAGCAATCACATAAAGGCGAAAAACCATACCATTGCAATTCTTGTGGAAGTAGTTTTAGTAATTCTTCAGCATTAATAATTCATCAGAGAACACACACAGGGGAAAAGCCATTCCAGTGCAATGAGTGTATGAAGAGCTTTAGCCAATTATCAAACCTACGTAGACACCAGCAAACATGCACAGGGGGGAAACCATACCATTGTGTTGATTGTGGCAGTAGTTTTAGGCTTTCCTCAGCATTATTAAATCATCAGCGAACACACACAGGGGAGAAACCTTTCATATGCACTGATTGTATGAAGAGCTTTAGACGATTATCAGATCTCCAAAGGCATCAGCGAACACACACAGGGGAAACGTTATTCCAGTGCAATGAGTGTATGAAGAGCTTTAGTCAATTGTCACACCTACAAAGACATCAGCGAACACACACTGGGGAAAAACCATTTAAATGCACTGAATGTGTGAAGAGATTTAGTCAATTATCAAACCTACAAAGACACCAGCAAACACATAAAGGTGAAAAACCATACCATTGCAATTATTGTGGAAGTAGTTTTAGTGATTCTTCAGCATTAATAATTCATCAGCGAACACACACAGGGGAAAAGCCATTCCAGTGCAATGAGTGTATGAAGAGCTTTAGCCAATTAGCAAACCTACAAAGACACCAGCGAACACACACAGGAGGAAAATCATACCATTGTAATTATTGTGTAAGTAGTTTTAGTGTTTCCTCAGCATTTATAAATCATCAGCGAACACACACAGGGGAAAAACCTTTCATATGCACTGAATGTATGAAGAGCTTTAGTCGATTACCTTATCTCCGAAGGCATCAGCGAAGACACACAGGAGAAAAACCATATAATTGTGGGAAATGTGTGAAGAGCTTTTGTGAATCATCTGCACTCCTAAGACATCAGCAAATACACACAGAGGAAAAACCCTACAGTTGCAGTGAATGTGTGAAGAGCTTCAGACAGTTATCACAGCTACAAAGACATTACCGAACACATACATGGGAGACGCCATACCATTGCAGTGAATGTGAAAGTACTTTTATTGACTCTTCCGCATTGAGAAGTCATCAGCAAACACACTCGGGGATAAAACCTTTCAAGTGCAGTGAATGTGAGAAATGCTTTAGTAAGTTATCAGATCTCAAAAGACATCAGCGAATACACACAGGGGAAAAACCATATCATTGCAGTGAATGTGTGAAGAGCTTTAGCCAGTTATCACATCTCCAAAGCCATCAGCGAACACACAAGGAAAAGACGATACTATCGCATTGAACACAGAAGTACGTTTAGTGAATCTTCAGCATTAAGGAATCATGAGGTAACATACACAATGCAAAAAGCACTCATATGCAGTGAATGTGTGAAGAGATGTTGTTGAGTATCAAACTTACAGAGACATCAGCAGACACTCAAAATCACTGACTGAACATATAAAGAAATAATCATTCATACAGATGCAGCAAGTATGGCAGAAACTGAAGTACTTGAACAATAACCCTGACACATCTGTGGTCATTCACAGATGTAAACAAATGAAGTTATTGTAAAATGAACAAATTACAGATAATTATACAATTATTATACTTATGTGTGAGTTTCAAATACCAGATAATAAAAAGTAGATGATAGAAGATCCAACTAGCAGGAGAGAAGAAAATATAGATATTTGTAGAAATGTAAAATTGCCTGTTCCTTGTGATAGCTGCTTTCAGTAAATATAAGAAAAAACATGAAATACAAAGAAACGTATTGGGAGACTAGCACAGTCTGGACTTAACCCCTTCGCTGCCAGGCCTTTTTCCCCCTCCTGTGCCGAGCCTTTTTAGGGCAGTTCGTGCTTAGGCCCTCATAACTTGTCTACACAAGCTATCCACGACAAATTTGCATCCTTTTTTCCAACATCTTTGGGATTATAAAGGTATCCAGAGGAAATCACCATCTTCCCAACTTTCAGGAACAGGCAGACTTGAATCGGAAAAACACATTTTTCAACACAATTTTGGCATTTTACTGGGACATACCCCATTTTTACTATTTTTTGTGCTTTCAGCCTCCTTCCAGTTAGTGACAGAAATGGGTGTGAAACCAATGCTGGATCCCGGACTCTTAAACATTTCTGAAAAGTATACAAAATTCTGCATTCAGCAAGGGGCATTTGTGTAGATCCTTCAAGGTTTTGCTACAGAAAGTAACAGCAGAAATAAAACATTATTGAAATTGAGTTGAAAAAAACAGCCATTTCTGTCCACGTTTTCTTCTGTAACTTTTTCCTGCTTTGGCAGATTTAAAGCAATATACTGTTACGTCTGCTGCACTCTTCTGGTTGCGGGGATATATAGGGCTTGTAGGTTCATCAAGAACCCTAGATATCCAGAGCCAATAAAGGAGCTGCACCTTGCAATGGGTTTTCATTGTATACCGGGTATACAGCAATTAATTTGGTAAAATATAAAGAGTGAAAAATAGGTATCAAGTAAACCTTTGTATTTCCAAAATGGGCACAAGTTAAGGTGTTGAGAAGCAGTGGTTATTTGCACATCTCTATATTTGGGGGTCCCCATACTACCATGTGAATTACAGGACATTTCTCAAATAGACTTCTTTCTTACACACTGCCTTACATTTGGAAGGAAAAAATGCAGAGAAAGACAAGGGGCAATAGCACTGCTATTCTGTGTTCCCTGAAGTCTCCAGATAAAAATGGTACCTCACTTGTGTGGGTGGGCCTAGAGCCCGCGATAGGAAACGTCCCAAAACAACACATGGACACATGACATGTTTACATTGAAATATGACATGTTTTTGGAAATTGCCTAACTATGGATTTTGACCTCTAGCTCAGCCGGCACCTAGGGAATCCTAGCAAACCTGTGCATTTATGAAAACTGGACACCTAGGGGAATCCAGGATGGGGTGACTTGTGGGGCTCTCACCGGGTTCAGTTACCCGGAATCCTCTGCAAACCTCAAAATTTGTCTAAAAAAACACTTTTCCCCTCACATTTCGGTGCTGCGATGTTCTGGAATCTCAGAGGAGCCACAAACCTCCTTCTACCCAGCATTCCCCCACATCTCCGGATAAAAAAGGTACCTCACTTGTGTGGGTAGGCCTAGTGCCCGTGATAGGAAAAGTCCCAAAACTCAATGCGGACACATCAAAATTATCTATTACAAAACTCCCTGTTTTTGCAAGGAGAGGGGGGTCAGCTGCATTTTTGGTCCTGGGCTCAGCAGCCATCTAGGGAAACCTACCAAACCCAGACATTTCTGAAAACTAGACACCCAAAGAAGTTGAAGGAGGTGTGACTTGCTGGATCCCCTAGTGTTTTCTTACCCAGAATCCTCCGCAAATCTCAATTATAGCTAAATAAAATCACATTTTCCCCACATTTCCCTGTGGGATCACCACACGGGCACAAATTTCCCACCACTCAACGTTCCCCTCAGTCTCCCCTGTAAAAATGATACCTCACTTGTGTAGGTGGGCCTAGTGCCTGTGCCAGGGAAGAGCCAAAAACATGTCAACATTGAGGGGGAACCAAAGCAGGTCCAAAAGGGCAGTTCGGGAAAAAAAAAGTTTTTAGGCTGACAGGTGGGGCAGAATTTTTATCGGTATCGATGTGACAATGCTGGGTGGTAGGAATTTTGTGGATTTCTGCAGATTCCGGAAGGTTCCATCACAAAAATGTGGGAACAATGCGTGATTTCAAGCAAAATTGGAGGTTTGCAGGGCAGTGAGGGTAAGAAAATGGTGCAGTGTTCATGTCAAGTACACCATTCTGGACTCACCCAGATGCTTAGTTTTCAGATGTGTCTAGATATGGTAGATTTTCTAAGTGGCAGTGTCCCAAAGTCCAAAAAGTGGAGCCCTCTTCAGTTGGGGTGGGGGGCATAACCATGCCCATAATGGTTGTAGCCACCACCCCACTATTTTTTTAAATAAATTCCTTGGCATTTAGTAGGCTTTCTGCCCCACCCTCAGGGAGTGGATCAGGGGTAATTGCCCCATCTGCCCACGGCTGGGCAAAACAACTTTGTCCCCATTTATTTGGGTTAGGGGTATGGCCATACCCTCACCCTCTTTTTAAAAAAAACCATCTTCCTTGGTGTATAGTGGGCTTTCTGCCTCATTGAGGGCAGATGGGCCTTACACAGATAGGCTGATCTGCCCCCCAGGGACAGAAATGGTCAACAGTAATGTGCCTCCATAGGGAACGGCCGCCCACCCAAACAAAACACACACAGCGATTCCTGGTGCCTGAGTGGTTTGCCTCATAAAAATAGGCTGGTTTGCCCCCATTGGGGCAGAAATGGCGTAAAATAAAGTTGTCCCCCAGGGGAGTGACCCTTGCCTAGGGGGCTGCTCCCTGCCTGTAAAAAATAAAAAATGATCCCTGGTGCCTAGTGGTTTCTGCCCCGCTTGGAGGCAGATCAGCCTAATTAAAACAGGCCAATCTTCCCCCAAGGGGGGCAGAAAAGGCCTTTAAAAATGCCCCCTTGGGAAGTGACCCCTGCCCCAGGGGCCACTCATATTATGTGTTCATATATATAATTTAAAAAAAAACTTGTATCTAGTGGCATTCCTGCTGCAGGATCGCTATGTGATACTGCAGCAGGAATGCTGAGAGAGACATCCGAGGAAAGGAAAAGCCTTTCCTTTCCTCGGATACCTTTCTGACCTGCCTCTTCCACTATTCCAAAGAGAAACAAATCTGTTTCTCTTCGGACGCTCTGGAAGCTGAGCTTCCAGCACGATGGGGACAACCTCTGATGAGGTCAGCGCTTGATCGTGCACTGATGTCATCAGATGTCACTGGGATGGTCAGGGTGGCAGAGGAAGCGATTCCCCTGCCATCCCTGACTGGGGGTTGTGGGTAGGTGGCCCACAGGGCGAGCGCTAGCACTCCCCTGTGGGCCAGGTGCAGGACGTAACGGTTGCCTCCTTGGCACAGCAGCACTGCTGCAGAGGACGTAACCATTATGTCAGCGGCACTGAAGGAGTTAAAGAAAAGAAAGATTGTTGTTTTTTATTCCATGAAGTGGAGTTATTTAAAAAAATCCAAGCACAGTAGATCATGCTACCTGTAAAAGCAACATTAGGAACAATGCTTGGACGAAGAAGGGTATTTTCAACAAATTTTAGGGACTAGTGGTAAAACCTATAGACCAAAAACACTCAAGCCAATTTAACAAGCAGAAACTGGAGAATATTCAGAGCTGATTGTGGTGTCTGGGCAATTTATTGATGGTTCCATGACAATGATAAGAGAACCAGGTCCAAAAGCATGAGAAGTGAAAGCAGGAAAATGTGAGCTGTAACTCACTGGGATAATGCTTGCAGTGCACAATGTTTACCTCCCAAGACCTGACACAGGAGAAGTGATGCTCATTTCCATCATCACATGATTCTGTAAATGGACCCACCATAGTGGCACTTTCACACAGGTGTCCAACATTGGCAGCCTTGTTGGCTCATTACTGACTATATAAATGATTCATAGTTAGGTTAACTGTATATAAGTATATTTTATGAGTTTCTTATTTACAGATCATCATTCAACCAAATCCTGAGTGATGGAGGGACATAGTCAGTGTCACAATTATTGACAAGAGAAAGAGCTGTTGAACAATTCATAGGTTTCTGAAAGCTTGATGTTGAGGGGGAAACTGAATCTTAAGCAGCAAGGAATTCCAGCTTTTAGGAGCTAGACTGCATGCCTACTGACTGTTATACGTAGGAAAATAAATCTGGATTGAGAAAAAAGGAACACAAATGAAATTCAGTCTTGACACAAATGATATCCAGGTTTGTGTTTACAAGCAAAAAGGAACCCTCATTTTACAAATTGCACCAGGGAATGCAAGGACTTAGAAAGTATATGCTGTCTCGTGAACAAACAGTGAACATTTGTGATGCAGTTGAGACTTCCGCAGACCACAAATAAGATAGATCTCAACATTCTGAATCATCTGAAATGTGCTTTTGTATCGATACAGCCCCCATATACATAGTGGTCTTATAAGCAAGCCTTGCGTAGATGAAGGAGTTCTCCGATAAAATATTCATGTGAGAAGAAAGAAAAAGAAGCATCTTCAGTAGCCAAATATGATCTAATGCATTCCAATGAGGTATTTTTGACAAAGTCCCAACCCCAGTAATTTCTTCCTGTGGCCGACCACCATCACAGCCACCCAGCCAATGAGGTACAGCAATGAGATTGCTCTTCACCGCACCCATATTTATACATAACGCACAACAGAGGTCTGTGCCAGGATCAAATTAATTTTACTTTCATGTTATAGGAACCATTTCTTAACTACACATTATAGTTCAGAATATATGGTTCGTACAGCCATTAGTGACATAATACATGTTAAACCTGACACGTTATACATCTCTATTAATGATATACAACCAAACATTTGAACACGGCCCATGTATGGACATCCAAGAGCCTTTGAAACAAAACACTGCTGAGGCATGTACCAAGATCAAACTCACTTCACTTTCACATTAACAGGAAACACTTCTAAATTATACAGTGTGTACTCTGGAATATGTGGTTCTTACAGCCATTACTGGTATAATGAATTTGAAACCTGACACTTTATAAATCTCTACCAGTGATGCTCACCCAGACATATTGTCAGCCTGTTCATGGAAATTCAAGAGCCTTTCAAACAAGCATTGGCAATGTAATAGATCTGGCTTCTGAATAAAAACATATTTTGTCTCATTGCTGGTTTAAGCCACTCAAGTCAAAGAAACTTTATTTCGGCTACAAGAGCCATAAATGCGCATAGCAGCAATAAATACAAATAAATACACATGGTAATAAATATAACAATGCATATAATGATAAAAATGGAATAATAACACTCACACAATGCGATGGGACAGTCTTGTTGGAATCATTAGGCAGATAAGAATTTCCCTCTGACAAACCAGCTAGCTCCGAGGAACTCGGCAACGGCGATCACTAGCGTTGGCCTAGTGTCTGATCTGAGGATTCTCAGGGCTATTTCAGAGCTGCGGACTCCCAGCAGTCTGCAGGCTGGGGCCAGCCATTTCCTACGTGAGGAGGGGGAAAACGCGGGGCAGACAAAAAGGACGTGAGGGAGATTCTCAAAAGGGGCTTTGCAGGCTGGACAGGCGGTTGATTCTTTGTGTGACCAGCGGCTGGTAAAAAGTTTTAATGGTAGTGTTCCAATGCGGAGCTGAAAGTACAGTTTGCTTTCCCTTGGGACCGTGATTATGTCCCAAAAAGCCTCATACTTGGATGTCTCTTTTAAGTTAACAAAGTCACAGGATAATGTAGTGTGATGTGCGGCCCCTATCTCTTCGTGATCTGCCATTTGCCAATATAGTTTCTTTAGTTCGCTTTTCGAGGGAAAGACGGAGGTGGTTGGTGAATTCCAGAGTTCACTGAGCCCGAGTGAGTAAAAGGACCACTTAATGTATCGAAGCCAGGGGATTCTGTGAAGATGATCAGCTTTTAAAATAACCTGCAGGGCTTCAGTAAAGGTTTCAAGCTCTGGAGTAGTCCAGAGACGCCGCCAATACAGCAGAGGGCGTAGGCGGGCTTTATGACCGATGCGTTTTATGCCAAGATCCTTAAAAAGGGGGGAACAGTGGAGTACTTGGCGGAAGGGACACAAGGTTTCTCAGGAAGTTGTTCTCAGCAATGGTTATGTCTTGGATTTTAGCATAACCCCATAGTTCAACCCCATAAAGTGCTGAGGTCACAGCCTGTGCTTCCTATATCTGTATTGCTGGGCGAATTGGTTTTGTGTGTGAGAGGTGAACGTTTTATGATAGTACCCCTGTTTGCTTTAGTTTTAAGGCTTGCTTTCCTATGTGTGATTTCCAAGACATGTTGTCAGTCAATGTTATACCCAGGTAGTTGAAAATGCCCACCTTCTCAAGTGTGGTGCCCTCTAGTGTAAACTTCCCTCTAAAAGATCTATAGGGATTAAGGGTCATTAGTTTTGTTATAGAAGCATTGACTTCAAGTCCCTGCATTGAGCAGAATTTCTCAAAGCACGTGAGGAGTTTCCTTAGTCCACTGGGGGTCTTTGATATCAAGAGAGTATCATCTGCAAAGATCAAGACGGGGATTTTTTGTGTGCCAAGTGATGGTGCGTCAGCCTCCACTCTAAGCAGGGAAGGGACAATTTCATTGATATACAGAGAGAAGAGGGTCGGGGCAAGGACACACCCTTGCCGCACACCCCTTGATACATGGATTCTATCAGTTAGTTGCCCCTTGTTGTCCCACCTAACTCGTGCGTAGTTGTCCTCGTGGAGCCGTATCAATATTGCTAGGATATGCTCCGGGATTCCCTTTCGGGAGAGAGTGTCCCATAGCTTGTTGTGAGGTACTAGGTCAAAAGCAGACTTAAGATCCACAAAACCTACATAAAGGCTCCCTTTACCAATGAGCACTGTTTTCCAGTATAGAAATAGGAACCAGAGGGCTTGACCAGTGGTAGATATTTTCTTCCGGGAACCAGCTTGGAGGGGACTAAGGATATCATGTTCAGTCATCCAGTCTTCAATCTTTCCCAAGAGGCAGTGGCAGAAGACTTTTTGCACACAGTCAATTAGACTAATTGGTCTATAGTTGCAGGGGAGTGATCTGTTGCCCTTTTTAAAGATTGGGATAACAATAGCCCCTTTCCAGGACTCGGGGATAGGCGCCTCAGATGCTATTGTGTTCGCTGTGATGGTGAGGTATCTTGACCAGGATGCTATTTCGGTTGAGAACAGGTCTGCTGGCACACCATCCGAGCCAGGCGTCCTGCCACGTTTTATTATGCCTAGGGAGTAGGTTGTGTCACTTTGAGAGAACAACTGGGGTACTTAAGTGGTGGGTGCTACAGAAATATTTAGGCAGGGGTCCATGCCAATAGGAGTGGACAATCATGGTCATAGGAGTACAGCCGGTTAAAATGATCTACCCAGTCCTTTGGGCGATGTTGGTTGTAATGTCCAATCCACTGCTTTCTGGGCCTCGCGCTGCCAGGGACCAGAACAGACTACAGTTCCTCTTGCGCACAGCGTCACTAAGTGCTGTCCACCACTTATCTTCTTGGTCACGCTTGGCTTTGCGTATGGCTGACTTGTAGGACTTTCTAGCTAGGCAGATGGCGGTGGCATCCTTGGATTTAATAGCTTGGATTAAGCGCTTATTTAGGGACCAACACATTTTATTGAACCAGCGGTGCCTACCTATGGGTCTCTTGCCATCATGGGCTGGGGATACTAAGAAGTGGGCTGCGATGTCCCTGAAGCATGAGGTGTGGATTAAGCTTATTTCCTTATAGGGGATTGCGGGACCCACCTCTAGGTTCATTAATGTAGTCCTTAGGGTGTTTTTGGATGCGTTGATAAGTGCGGGCCGAGCCACAATCTTGTCCCACTAAAGGTGTCGTTTGTCATTAACCAGGCTAATACCCTCTGGTGCTGCTACTCAGGAGTTAATCATGGGCGGGAGGTCACCCAAAGCTAACGTGTGAACAAAGAGAGGATTATGATCACTTTCAGTACTTTCAACGATCGTCATATCGATGACTAGGGGCCATAATCTTATGTCAAATAGACAGTAGTCGATTCTGCTAGTGTGGTTAGTTTTATTGAATGTGTGATGGCCTTTGGTGTCTGATTTGGTTCTGCCATTTAACGCCCTGAGCCTAAATTCCATGGTCAGTGACTAAACTTGGACAGCGACCTGCGTCCATCTCTTGATGGGTGGAATGGACAGGGCGGCGATAGACCAAGCTCGATCCTCCTCGTCTGTGGACCTGAGATCATCCCAGTCTAGAGGTTCGAATGTGACACTGGGGTCACCTGCCACAATGGTTTTATGATGGCGGGGGCAGTTTTGCAAAATGGCTGCCTGGTCACAAAGGGTTTTGGAGACTTAACCCCCCCCCCCCCGACCCCTCGGGTGTAGATATTGAAGATGTTCACAACAGTGTCAGGCCCAAATGATAGACGAAGACCTAACCGGTCGGGAGAGTCGGTGGGTAGCTGTAATATATGACAGTTAAGTGATGTTCTGATCCAGATGGTCAAGCCCCCAGAAGGTCTGCCTCTAGTACTGGGCACGGCAGGGATGTGGAAGTTTGAATAGCCTGTTTGAAAAAGTGGATCGGTTGACCATGTCTCTTGAAGAAGACAGATGTCATGTTCATCTATAAAGGAGGTGAAAGATGGAAGAGGGAGGATAGATTTCAAACCTGCCACGTTCCATGAGACAAGTCGTACCCCAGTGAGTGGTTGAGCTATCCTGTCTAGATGTCTGGTATTTGCATGATTAGCTGCCAGAGGTTGATTTGGCAGGTATGGTTGAGTGGGAAGAAGTGGATCAGTACCAATGTTGGTCAGTGAGACCTGGGGTGAGTGGTGATGTTCCTCTAGTGGAGCTGGCCTGGCCCTGTGAGGGAAGTGCTTGCAGGCTTAGCTATCGGTTCTTGATTTGGTGGGCAGTATTCCTGCAAGATGAAAGATGCAGTATTGTCATATTTGCACAGTAAACTGTCAAAGGTCTTGGGGGATATATCGTGAATGGGAGAGAGAATACTTGCACTGTTAGGGATTGCAGCAGACCTGGGGGTGATTGATATTAGTTGGTTGCGTGGTTTTTCAGCATGGGATTTAGATGAAGGTTTAAGTCAATTGTTCTCGCCAAGGGTAGATACATTTTTTGCTGGGCAGTAGCTCGGACAATCCCCGTAGTGCGTGGGTGGCCTAGGGTATTTGAGCTGGATGCGCGAATGTGCAGGTGGGCTTGTTCTTGCATTTAGGGCCACCAAATTGTCCACCATGGTCCCATCCTTGAGTGTCAGTTTTAAAATGTCAAAATGTGTTCCCGGGTCTGGTCATCTTGCTACATTGATTATGTCCTCGCGTATTACAGAGCGACAGCCTCTTACATGGCGAATCCAATGGATTGCCTTGTTTTTAATAGAGTCTGCCTTTTCCTTATGTGTCGATGTGTTTAATTTGGGAATGTTGACCATTAGAACTACATTGCCTGATTGAGACCAATCATTGGCAGGCTGTGCAGAGTATTTTGGGGCAGTAATGCTCATGAGTTTGAGGATTTTGTGATGGTCGTCTAGTGTGTTTCCTGCGCCTAAACTGTTGTGCAAAGGAGGCTGGAGTAAGTTCTTAGTCTTAGCACCAACTGGGATGAGGCCATCACAACTGGGTGCTGAAAGAATGGGCGGATTCGTCATGGTGCCTAGTAGGGTTGGGCTCTGGGTAAGGTTCATGGTGGCCGTGTCATCTGCAAGAGTTAACTGTTTTACTACTGCAATTAAGGAGTTAACCATGAGCTTAAGTTCTAGTACTTCCCTTTTTAAATCTTGTATGCATTGAATGTGCTGTGGGTTAATGTGAGTTGAGTGTGTGCTTGCGGCTGTTAGCCCATCCACCCTGATACCTGGGTCGATGTTGTCATGTGATTCTGGGGCGTTAATTAGCTGATTAAAGCGGTTGCTGCCCTGGATGAAATCGTTAGAACCCAGTGGTAGCTCCTTCACTAGAGATGGAGCAGCGTGGATGATAACATTCCTGCCCTCTCCCTGTCCTGTAGTGGATGTGTCTTGTTCCCCGCGTTTCACGAAAATCTCAGCAATTTTCTGTGGGCCAGCCTTCCTATTGGTTGGGGAGTGCTCCCCCCCAGTACCGTTAGAATTATTTCCCTGAGGAGTAGTTAAGATTTCCTTGCATTCACCCAAAAGAGAGTCAATTCTATCCATAACGCAGTTACACGCTGCATGCTTATGTCGTTTTCGCTTAGCTTTTAGCACAGCCCCTGCCCCAGCCTCTACTGGTTTCCTTTTACCCATCTGGGACGGTTATTGGTGATAAAATGTTCTATAGAGTATCAGTATAATGGTGCAACCTACGGGATGGCACAGTATTGGCAATAGCGCATAGAGCTAGAATCAATGATGGCTACTTGAGTGGTCAATGTTAGGGGGGTGGCCCAGCCCAGCCTCTCTGGGCTCAGACGGCGTGGACGGGCCCCCTTGGCCCGGGCGTGACCCGCGCGCGTCCCACGCAGCGAGGTGCCCCCACGCGCTTTATAGCGCTCGTTGGTGTCAAGTGGGTGCAGGTGCAAGTGAAAATGGCCGCCTCCTGGGGCCTCAAAGCAGCTTGGGATATGTAGTCCCTCTCGAGTCTTTAGCAGGTCCCACGCAGCGAGGTGCCCCCACGCGCTTTATAGCGCGTGTTGGAGTCAAGTGGGTGCAGGTGCAAGTGAAAATAGCTGCCTCCTGGGGCCTCAAAGCAGCTTGGGATATGTAGTCCCTCTCGAGTCTTTAGCGCATCCCGCGCAGCGAGGTGCCCACACGCGCTTTATAGCACTCGTTGGTGTCAAGTGGGTGCAGGTGCAAGTGAAAATGGCCGGTTTAAGCCACTCAATCCATCATACATGGATTCTGTCACTCATCTTTGCTTTCATCCATCAACTAATCTATTTACGTACTCATTCTTCCATTCTCTATTTGACCATCATAAAAAAAAAACACAACCTAATGACTTGTACAAGAGAAATTGAAAGAATACACGTAGAAAAAAAGAAAGCATGCTGCTGTCCAAACACGCTGGGCACATGCTTACAACAACTGAACTAAACATTGCAGGTGGTGTCCACCTTGCAAAGGTATTGCAAATTGCCTGCATTGATTTAAAGTTCCAGTATGGCTGGCACATTTAGAACCAGTGTGTTGGCCTTTTTGAATGGTAAAACAGTGGTACACTGTGGACTATAGCTTTCCTTAAAGGTCTTCTGGTTCAGTGGAAGTGGCCGCGTGGGTTGTGACGCAATTCAGATTAAATAAGTGCCAAGCATGCCACCTGTTAGCATTAACTGAAGGCTGCTGTATCTTCTTAAGAACCAATAAAACGTAACATGATGAAGCAAAGAAATGAAAGAGGAACGATAAAAGGAGAACATTTAAAACTAAAGGGCTGGCCTCCCATCCCTGACACTGAAGCCCACTCATTTTCAGGTGAATGTACACAACATCGGAAAACGCTGTCATTTACTGGGCAGGAGAGACAATGGCTGATGTGTACTGAAGCATTACCTCATTGCAGTATGTTGTTATGGATGGAACCAGAGTGTAAAGATATACAAAACCGACCAATGGCAGGACAGAACAAAGGCTCTCTATATATATTTTTATATATAGATCTATGTATTATTTAAAGATTATTTTTATTCCAATGTCCTGTTAAACAGCTAAGAAGAGATTCTAGCAAGAATTTTTGAAGTGCAAATGTTCTACTCCTAGAAATGTTAACCAACACCAAAATTATTTCCTATCAAAGTAATTTGTGATATTTCATTGAACAAAATACCTATCTGTAGCTTTAACACAGTGACATAACAATCCACCCTTAAATGTCTCTATCTGTAGCTTTAATACAGAGACATGACAATCCACCCTTAAATGCCTCTATCTGTAGCTTTAATACAGAGACATAACAAGCCACCCTTAAATGCCTCTATCTGTAGCTTTAATACAGAGACATAACAATCCACCTTTAAATGCCTCTATCTGTAGCTTTAACACAGACATAACAATCTTCCCTTAAATGTCTCTATCTGTAGCTTTAACACAGACATAACAATCCGCCCTTAAATGTCTCTATCTGTAGCTTTAACACAGAGACATAACAATCCGCCCTTAATTGCCTCTATCTGTAGCTTGAACATAGAGATATAACAATCCACCCTTAAATGCCTTTTGACTTTACCATATACTTTCTCAATAAATACTTCAGCCAAAAAGCGCTCAAACACAAAATAATACACTAAGACCTATAGTTAATGATGGAAGGGGAGGGTACTAGGATTTCCCTCTTCCCATCTCTGCTACCGCCAGAGAAAAAACAAACACCATGAATTATCCACTTATCTAAGGCACTTTAGCAGCATTAGTGTTGTGTGTGTTCCCCTGAAAGTTCAGCCTCAGGCAACCAGAGAAACAAAATAATCACAGCTGTGTGGATGGTGAATTACTTTTTTTTGTGGACGGATACAACATCTGCTCAATGAAGACATGTACTCTTGGATACCAACATGTGGGCGGAGCCTAAGAAAGTGCTTTGGTGCAGTAGTGAAGGTAGTAGAGTCTATACAGATGCTGATAATATAACACATAGTAAATCCAAATTGAGCAGGGCGCGGGTGCCATCAGTATATACATAGCACCGAAAGACGCACATCAGACCAGGAGTGAAAAATGTCTGTGATCGGCCGTCAAGGCAGTGATAGGAGCAATTAATTGCCGCCCCAGTGATGCCTGTCGAGGCAATGTAGATGGCCAATATGGCATGTTTGATAGCTGGGAAAGTCTAGAGAGCATACTGTGCAGATGTATTTTAACTCCACTTTTTTATGTAAATTGTACACATTTTCAATAAGCATGTTTACAGTTTGAGGCAAACAGAAGTAAATCAGTTCGCGAATAATCATTTGATTATGGTTTAGTTATTTCGAATGGGGTAAAAGGTCTTTAGTCTGCAGGGTCGGTAACTACGTTTCTAGATTACATATTAATTTCGTAGCATACCATCAAGAACATTATCCTAGCGTGTTGTCTTACCTTACTCTATATAATAGAATATGCGTTGCCTTCACACAGGCTCAAAATCAGGGTTGTTTGTATTGTAAATCGTTGATGTACATATTTTTCCATGTTAATATATGTATTTGGTCTTGATGATTCATTGTAAAGAAATTGGAAAGGTGTAATATTAGAAAAACAAAATAAAAGCAAATTAAGTTGCACTAGTAAGTATGTTGTATTTGAATAGTGAGTAGTGTCACTATCACTGCTGTAGAGTCAGCTTGAGGTACTTTTGATTGATCCCTTTAAAGACCCACCCCTTTGGTTTTCTTTTTTTGCCCAGGTTCATATTGGGTTATTCACCGCCCTCCCCTGCTTTGTTTGGGTCTGATCACAAATTCATGAAGCTGCACCCGGTAAGCTGGACACACCGAGTACAAGGCGTCTATTTAGCAAAGTGCAGGACCGTTAATGGAAGTCACTGACCCACACACACTGTGTGATAACCTGGCCTAGGACAAGGCTTCTCTCCAGAAGAGTGAGGGATCGTTAATGGAAGCCACTGACCTCCCCACTGTGTGATAACCTGGCCTAGGACAAGCCTTCTCTCCAGAAGAGTGAGTGATCATTAATGGAAGCCACTGACCCCCCACACTGTGTGATAACCAGGCCTAGGACAAGGCTTCTCTCCAGAAGAGTGAGGGATCATTAATGGAAGCCACTGACCCCCCACACTGTGTGATAACCTGGCCTAGGACAAGCCTTCTCTCCAGAAGAGTGAGTGATCATTAATGGAAGCCACTGACCCCCCACACTGTGTGATAACCAGGCCTAGGACAAGGCTTCTCTTCTCCTGCAAAGATCATGTCCAGAATGTTGCTCTATGTATTTTCCTGAGAAACTGAGCATTTTGAGCTGTTTTCATTATGTGGGACCCTGTTCCCCGAAGCCCCTAAAAGACCATAAGGCCAGATGTGTCAACATTAGTAATTGCTTTTTCCGAATTGTGGTTATTACTGAATCACAATTTGAAAATCACAATTACTAATGTATGAAACTTTTAATTGTAAAATAGTGAAATCAATCTACTTCATAATATTAATGAGGTAGGTCATAATTTGAGACCCATTAGGAATCTACACCGTCAGAGGGATGGGGGTGTTACGGCTCCCAACCTCATGCTTCTATGTGACTCCTTGGTCTAGTGGGGAAGCGGTGTTTCTGAGTAAATCTCAGTACTCCGGCATTTGGTGAATCTCCTTGTAACTTATGTGCAGGATATGATTTGGTTTATATATCTCAGCCCCCTCTGCACCTGCGGCACTGCATGAAGGACAATACATTGTTTACATATATATATATATTACATTCTGGCATCGCCAATAGATAGTTATAGTTAGGAAAATAATTTTTTGTTTTGCCAATATCTTTAGTGCCTTTTGCCGCATCTTCATGAAATTTGCAAAACTAGTACGTCAGTTCAGCTGCTGTGTTGAAAGTTTTGGGGTGATTTGTCAAGCGGGGCTGAAAAAAAAGTGGGGTCCTGAATGCTTTTTCCCCATGAAATTTCCATAGGGATTTTTATACTCAACTATAGCCCTAACCGCTGGACAGAACTATACCAAATTTGCCATAAAGGTAGCTTTTGGTCCAGAAACCACCCTTTTTGTGATTTGTGGTAAACCTGTTCACTAGTTTTTGATATATCAAAGGAAAAAGAAATACAGATATCTAGGGACCCAGATCCGACAGTCGCTGTGCTGATAGCTGATTGGCTGCCAACACATCAACCAGGAAGTGTTGGCAGCAATTTTGGGACTTACGTTACTCTGGAGCATCAGTCCACTTATATGCTAGAACCATACTACAAACCCTTGTTTTCTCTAGACATGAGCACATGAACTCACTCACTACTAATTGCATGTCTTGCCAGTCTTACCTTGTCCTCGCTTCAATGGAAAAGATAAGGGAGTTCTCCAGCTGCTGCACCACTGTCCAATCTTCTCCAGCTGCTGCACCAATTTCCCAACCTTCTCCAGCTGCTGCACCACCGCCCAGCCTTCTCCAGCTGCTGCACTGCTGTCCAACCTTCTCCATCTGGTGTACAACTGTCCAGCCTTCTCTAGTTGCCGCATCACTATCCAACCTTCTCCAGCTGCTGCACCACTGTCCAACCTTTTCCAGCTGCTGCACCACTGTCCAACCTTCCCCAGCTGCCATACCACTGTCCAGCCTTCTCCAGCTGCTGCATCACTGTCCCAACCTTATCCACCTGCCACTCTACTGTCCAACCGTCTCCAGCTGCCAACCACTGCCCAACCTTCTCCAGCTGCCAACCACTGTCTACCCTTCTCCAGCTGCTGCACCACTGTCCCAGCCTTCTCCAGCTGCCACTCTACTGTCCAGCCTTCTCCAGCTGCCACAACACTGTTCAACCTTCTCCAGTTGCCCACCACTGCCCAGCCTTCCGCCGGGCTGCTGCTCCACTGTCCAACCTTCTCCAGCTGCTGCATCAATGTCCCAACCTTCTCCAACTGCTGCACCACTGTCCAGCCTTCTCCATCTGGTGCACCACTGCCCAGCCTTCTCTAGTTGACGCACCACTGCCCAACCTTCTACAGCTGCCACACCACTGTCCAGCCTTCTTCAGCTGGCCACCACTGTCCCAACCTTCTCCAGCTACTTAAGCATTGTCTGGCCTTCTCCAGTTGCCGCACCACTGTCCAGCCTCCTCCACCTAAAACAGCACTGTCCAACCTCCTCCAGCTGGTGAACAGCTGTACACCCTTCTCCAGCTCCCATTTCTCTATCCAACCTTCTCTATCTGCCACACCACTGTCTATCTTTCTCCAGCTGACGCACCACTGTCCATCCTTCTCCAGTTGCTGCACCCCTGTCAAACCTTCTCCAGCTGTGGCACCACTGTCTAGGCTTCTCCAGTGTCCCACCACTGTCCAACCTTCTCCAGCTACCCACCAGTGTCCAAACGTCTCCAGCTGCCACACCACTGTGCAACTTTCTCCAGCTGCCACACCACTGTGCAACTTTCTCCAGCTGCTGCACCACTGTCCAACCTTCTCCAGATGGTCCACCACTGTCCAGCCATCTTCAGCTGCTGCACCGCTGTCCAACCTTCTCCAGCTGGTGCACCACTGTCCAACCTTCTCCAGATGGTCCACCACTGTCCAGCCATTCTCAGCTGCTGCACCGCTGTCCAACCTTCTTCAGCTGGTGCACCACTGTCCAAACTTCTCCAGCTGCCACAACACTGTCGAGTCTTCTCCAGATGTGGCACCTCTGTCTAGCCTTCTCCAGCTGGTGCACCACTGTCCAACCTTCTCTAGCTGCTGCACCACTGTCCAGCTTTCTCCAGCTGATGCACCACTGTTCACCCTTCTCCAGCTGCCACACCACTGTCCAACCTTCTCCAGCTGCCGCACCACTGTCCTAACCTTCTCCAGCTGCCACTCTACTGTCCAGCCTTCTCCAGCTGCTGCACCACTGTTCAACCTTCTCTAGCTGCCCACCACTGCCCAGCCTTCTCCAGCTGCTGCACCCCTGTCCAATCTTCTCCAGCTGCTGCACCAATTTCCCAACCTTCTCCAGCTGCCGCACCACTGCCCAGCCTTCTCCAGCTGCTGCACTGCTGTCCAGCCTTCTCCATCTGGTGAACAACTGTCAAGCCTTCTCTAGTTGCCGCACCACTATCCAACCTTCTCCAGCTGCTGCACCACTGTCCAACCTTTTCCAGCTGCTGCACCACTGTCCAACCTTCTCCAGCTGCCACACCACTGTCCAGCCTTCTCCAGCTGCCGCATCACTGTCCCAACCTTATCCACCTGCCACTCTACTGTCCAACCGTCTCCAGCTGCCAACCACTGCCCAACCTTCTCCAGCTGCCAACCACTGCCCAACCTCCAGCTGCCAACCACTGTCCAACCTTCTCCAGCTGCTGCACCACTGTCCCAGCCTTCTCCAGCTGCCACTCTACTGTCCAGCCTTCTCCAGCTACCACAACACTGTTCAACCTTCTCCAGTTGCCCACCACTGCCCAGCCTTCCGCCGGGCTGCTGCTCCACTGTCCAACCATCTCCAGCTGCTGCATCAATGTCCCAACCTTCTCCAACTGCTGCACCACTGTCCAGCCTTCTCCATCTGGTGCACCACTGTCCAGCCTTCTCTAGTTGCCGCACCACTGCCCAACCTTCTACAGCTGCCACACCACTTTCCAGCCTTCTTCAGCTGCCCACCACTGGCCCAACCTTCTCCAGCTGCTTAAGCATTGTCTGGCCTTCTCCAGTTGCTGCACCACTGTCCAGCCTCCTCCACCTAAAACAGCACTGTCCAACCTCCTCCAGCTGGTGAACAGCTGTCCACCCTTCTCCAGCTGCCATTTCACTATCCAACCTTCTCCATCTGCCACACCACTGTCTATCCTTCTCCAGCTGACGCACCACTGTCCAGCCTTCTCCAGTTGCTGCACCCCTGTCAAACCTCCAGCTGTCACACCACTGTACAGCCTTATCCAGCTGTGGCACCACTGTCTAGGCTTCTCCAATGTCTCACCACTGTCCAGCCATCTCCAGCTACCCACCACTGTCCAAACTTCTCCAGCTGCCACACCACTGTGCAACTTTCTCCAGCTGCTGCACCACTGTCCAACCTTCTCCAGATGGTCCACCACTGTCCAGCCATCTTCAGCTACTGCACCGCTGTCCAACCTTCTCCAGCTGGTGCACCACTGTCCAACCTTCTCCAGATGGTCCACCACTGTCCAGCCATCTTCAGCTGCTGCACCGCTGTCCAACCTTCTCCAGCTGGTGCACCACTGTCCAAACTTCTCCAGCTGCCACACCACTGTCGAGTCTTCTCCAGATGTGGCACCTCTGTCTAGCCTTCTCCAGCTGGTGCACCACTGTCCAACCTTCTCTAGCTGCCGCACCACTGTCCAGCTTTCTCTAGATGCAGCACCACTGTCTAGCCTTCTGCAGTGTCCCACCACTGTCCAGCGTTCTCTAGCTGCCCACCGCTGTCCAACCTTCATCAGCTGGTGCACCACTGCCCTGCCTTCTCCAGCTGCCACACCACTGTCCAGCCTTCTCCAGCTGCAGCACTACTGTTTAGCCTTCACCAGTGTCCCACCACTGTCCAGCCTTCTTCAGCTGCCCACCATTGTCCAACCTTCTCTAGCTGCTGCACCACTGTCCAACCTTCTCCAGCTGCTGCACCACTGTCGCAACCTTTTCCAGATAGTCCACACCTGTCCATCCTTCTCCAGCTGGACCGCCACTGTCCAACATTCTCCAGCTGCCATTCCATTGTCCAACCTTCAGCTGCCGCACCACTAGCCTTCTCCAGTGTCCCACCACTGTCCAGCCTTCTTCAGCTGCCCACCATTGTCCAACCATCTCCAGCTGGTCCACCATTGTCCAACCTTCTCCAGCTGCCACTCCACTGTCCAACCTTCTCCAGTTACTGCACAACTGTCCAGCTTTCTCCAGCAGCCGCACCACTGTCCATCCTTCTGCAGCTGCTGCACCCCTGTCCAACCTTCTCCACCTGCGGCATCACTGTCCAACCCGCTCCAGCTGCAGCACCACTGTCCAATCTTCTCCAGCTGGTACACCACTGTCCAACCTTCTCCACCTTTCACAACACTGTCCTACCTTCTCCAGTGTTGCACCACTGTCCAACCTTCTGCACCTTCGCACCACTGTCCAACCTTCTCTAGCTGCCATGCCACTGTCCAGCCTTCCACCACGCCACTGTCCAGCCTTCTCCAGCTGCTGAACCACTGCCCAACCTTCTCCAGCTGTTGCACCATTGTCCAACCTTCTTCAGCTGCCACACTACTGTCCAACCTTCTTCAGCTGCTGCACCACTGTCCAACCTTCTCCAGCTTCTGTACCACTCTCCAACCTTCTTCAGCTGCTGCACCTCTGTCCAACTGTCTCCAGCTGTGACACCACTCTTCAAGATTCTTCAGCTGCTGTGCCACTGTCCAACCATTTCCAGATGCCACTCCATTGTCCAACCTTCTGCACCACTGTTAAACCTTCTCCAGCTGCTGCACCACTGTCCAACTTCTCCAGTGTTGCACCACTGCACAACATTCGCCAGCTGCAGCACCGCTGTCCAACCTTCTCCAGCTGCCACCCACTGCCCAACCTCCAGCTGCTGCACCACTGTCCAGCCTTCTCCAGCTGGTGCGCAACTGTTCAACACTCTCCAGCTACCGCACCACTGTCCAACCTTCTTAAGCTGCTGCACCATTGTCCAGCCTTCTCCAACTGCTGTACCACTGTTCATCCTTCTCCAGCTGCTGCACCACTGTCCAACTTCTCCAGTGTCGCACCACTGCACAACCCTCTCCAGCTGCAGCACCACTGTCCAATCTTCTCCAGCTGCAACACCACTGTCTAACCTCCAGCTGCTGCACCACTGTCCAGCCTTCTCCAGCTGCTGCACAACTGTCCAACACTCTCCAGCTGCCGCACCACTGTCCAACCTTCTTAAGCTGCTGCACTGTTGTCCAACCTTCTCCAGCTGCCACACCACTGTCCAGCCTTCTCCAGCTGCTGCATCACTGTCCCAACCTTATCCAGCTGCCTCTCTATTGTCCAACCTTCTCCAGCTGCCAACCCCTGTCCAACCTTCTCCAGCTGCTGCACCACTGTCCCAACCTTCTCCAGCTGCTGCACCTCTGTTCAACCTTCTCCAGCTGCCACACCACTTTCCAATCTTCTCCAGCTGTCGCACCACTGTCCCAACCTTCTCCAGCTGTCGCACCACTGTCCCAACCTTCTCCAGCTGCCACTCTACTGTCCAGCCTTCTCCAGCTGCCACACCACTGTTCAACCTTCTCCAGCTGCCCACCACTGTCCAGCCTTCTCCAGCTGCTGCACAACTGTCCAACACTCTCCAGCTGCCGCACCACTGTCCAACCTTCTTAAGCTGCTGCACCGTTGTCCAACCTTCTCCAGCTGCTGCACTGCTGTCCAGCCTTCTCCATCTGGTGCACCACTGTTCAGCCTTCTCTAGTTGCCGCACCACTGCCCAACCTTCTCCAGCTACCACACCACTGTCCAGCCTTCTTCAGCTGGCCACCACTTTCCCAACATTCTCCAGCTGCTTCAGCATTGTCTGGCCTTCTCCAGTTGCCGCACCACTGTCCAGGCTCTTCCACCTAAAGCACCACTGTCCAACCTTCTCCAGCTGGTGAACAGCTGTCCTTCCTTCTCCAGCTGCTGTTTCATTCTACAGCCTTCTCCAGCTGTTGCACCACTGTCCAGCCTTCTCTATCTGCCGCTCCACTGTCCAACCTTCTCCATCTGCCACACCACTGTCTATCCTTCTCCAGTTGCCGCACCACTGTCCAACCTTCTCCAGTTGTGACACCACTGTACAGCCTTCTCCAGCTGTGGCACCACTGTCTAGGCTTCTCCAGCGTCCCACCACTGTCCAGCCTTCTCCAGCTACCCACCACTGTCCAAACTTCTCCAGCTGCCGCACCACTGCGCAACTTTCTCCAGCTGCTGCACTACGGTCCAACCTTCTCCAGATGGTCCACCACTGTCCAGCCATCTTCAGCTGCTGCACCGCTGTCCAACCTTCTCCAGCTGGTGCACCACTGTCTAGTCTTCTCCAGATGTGGCACCTCTGTCTAGCCTTCTCCAGATGGTGCACCACTGTCCAGCTTTCTCTAGCTGCAGCACCACTGTCTAGTCTTCTGCAGTGTCCCACCACTGTCCAGCATTCTGTATCTGCCCACTGCTGTCCAAACTTCTTCTGCTGGTGCATCACTGTCTAGCCTTCTCCAGCTGTGGCACTACTGTATAGCCTTCTCCAGTTTCCCACCACTGTCCAGCCTTCTTTAGCTGCCGACCAATGTCCAACCTTCTCTAGCTGCTGCACCACTGTCCAACCTTCTCCAGCTGCTGCACCACTGTCGCAACCTTTTCCAGATAGTCCACACCTGTCCATCCTTCTCCAGCTCGTCCGCCACTGTCCAATATTCTCCAGCTGCCATTCCATTGTCCAACCTTCAGCTGCCGCACCACTAGCCTATTCCAGTCTCCCACCACTGTCCAGCCTTCTTCAGCTGCCCACCATTGTCCAACCATCTTCAGCTGCCGCACCACTGTCCATCATTCTCCAGCTGGTCCACCACTGTCCAACCTTCTCCAGCTGCCACTCCACTGTCTAACCTTCTCCACCTGCGGCATCACTGTCCAACCCTCTCCAACTGCAGCACCACTGTCCAATCTTCGCCAGCTGGTACACCACTGTCCAACCTTCTCCAGCTTTCACAACACTGTCCTACCTTCTCCAGTGTCGCACCACTGTCCAACCTTCTGTACCTTCGCACCACTGTCCAACCTTCTCCAGCTGCCATGCCACTGTCCAGCCTTCTCCAGCTGCTGCACCACTGCCCAACCTTCTCCAGCTGTTGCACCATTGTCCAACCTTCTTCAGCTGCTGCACTACTGTCCAACCTTCTTCAGCTGCTACGCCACTGTCCAACCTTCTCCAGCTGCTTTACCACTCTCCAACCTTCTCCAGCTGCTTTACCACTCTCCAACCTTCTTCAGCTGCTGCACCTCTGTCCAACCGTCTCCAGCTGTGACACCACTCTTCAAGATTCTTCAGCTGCTGTGCCACTGTCCAACCATTTCCAGATGCCGCTCCATTGTCCAACCTTCTGCACCACTGTCAAACCTTCTCCAGCTGCTGCACCACGTCCAACTTCTCCAGTGTTGCACCACTGCACAACCTCCGCCAGCTGCAGCACCGCTGTCCAACCTTCTCCAGCTGCTGCACCACTGTCCAGCCTTCTCCAGCTGGTGCGCAACTGTCCAACACTCTCCAGCTACCGCACCACTGTCCAACCTTCCTAAGCTGCTGCACCATTGTCCAGCCTTCTCCAGCTGCTGTACCACTGTGCATCCTTCTCCAGCTGCTGCACCACTGTCCAACCTTCTCCAGCTGCTGCACCACTGTCGCAACCTTTTCCAGATAGTCCACACCTGTCCATCCTTCTCCAGCTCGTCCGCCACTGTCCAATATTCTCCAGCTGCCATTCCATTGTCCAACCTTCAGCTGCCGCACCACTAGCCTATTCCAGTCTCCCACCACTGTCCAGCCTTCTTCAGCTGCCCACCATTGTCCAACCATCTTCAGCTGCCGCACCACTGTCCATCATTCTCCAGCTGGTCCACCACTGTCCAACCTTCTCCAGCTGCCACTCCACTGTCTAACCTTCTCCACCTGCGGCATCACTGTCCAACCCTCTCCAACTGCAGCACCACTGTCCAATCTTCGCCAGCTGGTACACCACTGTCCAACCTTCTCCAGCTTTAACAACACTGTCCTACCTTCTCCAGTGTCGCACCACTGTCCAACCTTCTGTACCTTCGCACCACTGTCCAACCTTCTCCAGCTGCCATGCCACTGTCCAGCCTTCTCCAGCTGCTGCACCACTGCCCAACCTTCTCCAGCTGTTGCACCATTGTCCATCCTTCTTCAGCTGCTGCACTACTGTCCAACCTTCTTCAGCTGCTACGCCACTGTCCAACCTTCTCCAGCTGCTTTACCACTCTCCAACCTTCTTCAGCTGCTGCACCTCTGTCCAACCGTCTCCAGCTGTGACACCACTCTTCAAGATTCTTCAGCTGCTGTGCCACTGTCCAACCATTTCCAGATGCCGCTCCATTGTCCAACCTTCTGCACCACTGTCAAACCTTCTCCAGCTGCTGCACCACGTCCAACTTCTCCAGTGTTGCACCACTGCACAACCTTCGCCAGCTGCAGCACCGCTGTCCAACCTTCTCCAGCTGCTGCACCACTGTCCAGCCTTCTCCAGCTGGTGCGCAACTGTCCAACACTCTCCAGCTACCGCACCACTGTCCAACCTTCCTAAGCTGCTGCACCATTGTCCAGCCTTCTCCAGCTGCTGTACCACTGTGCATCCTTCTCCAGCTGCTGCACCACTGTCCAACTTCTCCAGTGTCTCACCACTGCACAACCCTCTCCAGCTGCAGCACCACTGTCCAATCTTCTCCAGCTGCAACGCCACTGTCTAACCTCCAGCTGCTGCACCACTGTCCAGCCTTCTCCAGCTGCTGCACAACTGTCCAACACTCTCCAGCTGCTGCACCCCTGTCCAGCCTTCTTTAGCTGCTGCACTGTTGTCCAGCCTTCTCCAGCTGCCACACCACTGTCCAGCCTTCTTCAGCTGCCACACCACTGTCCAGCCTTCTCCAGGTGCTGCATCACTGTCCCAACCTTATCCAGCTGCCACTCTACTGTCCAACCTTCTCCAGATGCCCACCCCTGTCCAACCTTCTCCAGCTGCTGCACCACTGTCCCAACCTTCTCCAGCTGCTGCACCTCTGTTCAACCTTCTCCAACTGCCACACCACTTTCCAACCTTCTCCAGCTGCCATGCCACTGTCCAGCCTTCTCCAGCTGCTGCACCACTGCCCAACCTTCTCCAGCTGTTGCACCATTGTCCAACCTTCTTCAGCTGCTGCACTACTGTCCAACCTTCTTCAGCTGCTACGCCACTGTCCAACCTTCTCCAGCTGCTTTACCACTCTCCAACCTTCTCCAGCTGCTTTACCACTCTCCAACCTTCTTCAGCTGCTGCACCTCTGTCCAACCGTCTCCAGCTGTGACACCACTCTTCAAGATTCTTCAGCTGCTGTGCCACTGTCCAACCATTTCCAGATGCCGCTCCATTGTCCAACCTTCTGCACCACTGTCAAACCTTCTCCAGCTGCTGCACCACGTCCAACTTCTCCAGTGTTGCACCACTGCACAACCTTCGCCAGCTGCAGCACCGCTGTCCAACCTTCTCCAGCTGCTGCACCACTGTCCAGCCTTCTCCAGCTGGTGCGCAACTGTCCCAACCTTCTCCAGCTGCTGCACCTCTGTTCAACCTTCTCCAACTGCCACACCACTTTCCAATCTTCTCCAGCTGTCGCGCCACTGTCCCAACCTTCTCCAGCTGCCACTCTACTGTCCAGCCTTCTCCAGCTGCCACACCACTGTTCAACCTTCTCCAGCTGCCCACCACTGCCGAGCCTTCCCCAGCTGCTGCTCCACTGTCCAACCTTCTCCAGCTGCTGCACCAATGTCCCAACCTTCTCCAACTGCTGCACCACTGTCGAGCCTTCTCCAGCTGCTGCACTGCTGTCCAGCCTTCTCCATCTGGTGCACCACTGTTCAGCCTTCTCTAGTTGCCGCACCACTGCCCAACCTTCTCCAGCTGCCACACCACTGTCCAGCCTTCTTCAGCTGGCCACCACTGTCCCAACCTTCTCCAGCTGCTTAAGCATTGTGCAGCCTTCTCCAGCTGCCGTTTCACTTTACAGCCTTCTCCAGCTGTTGCACCACTGTCCAGCCTTCTCCATCTGCCGCTCCACTGTCCAACCTTCTCCATCTGCCACACCACTGTCTATCCTTCTCCAGTTGCTGCACCACTGTCCAACCTTCTCCAGCGTCCCACCACTGTCCAAACTTCTCCAGCTGCTGCACCACTGTGCAACTTTCTCCAGCTGCTGCACCACTGTCCAACCTTCTCCAGATGGTCCACCACTGTCCAGCCATCTTCAGCTGCTGCACCGCTGTCCAACCTTCTCGAGCTAGTGCACCACTGCCTAGTCTTCTCCAGATATGGCACCTCTGTCAAGCCTTCTCCAGCTGGTGCACCACTGTCCAGCTTTCTCTATCTGTGGCACCACTTTCTAGTCTTCTGTAGTGTCCCACCACTGTCCAGCGTTCTCTATCTGCCCACTGCTGTCCAACCTTCTTCAGCTGGTGCATCACTGTCCAAACTTCTCCAGCTGCCACACCACTGTCCAGCCTTCTCCAGCTGCGGCACTACTGTCTAACCTTCTCCAGTGTCCCACCACTGTCCAGCCTTCTTCAGCTGCCGACCAATGTCCAACCTTCTCTAGCTGCTGCACCACTGTCCAACCTTCTCCAGCTGCTGCACCACTGTCGCAACCTTTTCCAGATAGTCCACACCTGTCCATCCTTCTCCAGCTGCTGCACCACTGTCCAACATTCTCCAGCTGCCATTCCATTGTCTAACCTTCAGCTGCCGCACCACTAGCCTATTCCAGTCTCCCACCACTGTCCAGCCTTATTCAGCTGCCCACCATTGTCCAACCATCTTCAGCTGCCGCACCACTGTCCATCCTTCTCCAGCTGGTCCACCACTGTCCAACCTTCTCCAGCTGCCACTCCACTGTCCAACCTTCTCCAGCTGCCACTCCACTGTCTAACCTTCTCCAGCTACTGCACCACTGTCCAGCCTTCTCCAGCAGCTGCACCACTGTCCAGCCTTCTCCAGCAGCCGCACCACTGTCCAACCTTCTCCAGCTGCTGTACCTCTGTCCATCCTTCTGCAGCTGCTGCACCCCTGTCCAACCTTCTCCACCTGCGGCATCACTGTCCAACCTTCTCCAGCTTTCACAACACTGTCCTACCTTCTCCATTGTCGCACCACTGTCCAACCTTCTGCACCTTCGCACCGCTGTCCAGCCTTCCACCACGCCACTCTTCAGCCTTCTCCAGCTGCTGCACCACTGCCCAACCTTCTCCAGCTGTTGCACCATTGTCCAACCTTCTTCAGCTGCTGCACTACTGTCCAACCTTCTTCAGCTGCTGCGCCACTGTCCAACCTTCTCCAGCTGCTTTACCACTCTCCAACCTTCTTCAGCTGCTGCACCTCTGTCCAACCGTCTCCAGCTGTGACACCACTCTTCAAGATTCTTCAGCTGCTGTGCCACTGTCCAACCATTTCCAGATGCCGCTCCATTGTCCAACCTTCTGCACCACTGTCAAACCTTCTCCAGCTGCTGCACCACTGTCCAACTTCTCCAGTGTTGCACCACTGCACAACCTTCGCCAGCTGCAGCACCACTGTCCAACCTTCTCCAGCTGCCACCCACTGCCCAACCTCCAGCTGCTGCACCACTGTCCAGCCTTCTCCAGCTGGTGCGCAACTGTCCAACACTCTCCAGCTACCGCACCACTGTCCAACCTTCCTAAGCTGCTGCACCATTGCCCAGCCTTCTCCAGCTGCTGTACCACTGTCTATCCGTCTCCAGCTGCTGCACCACTGTCCAACTTCTCCAGTGTCGCACCACTGCACAACCCTCTCCAGCTGCAGCACCACTGTCTAATCTTCTCCAGCTGCCACTGTCCAACCTTCTCCAGCTGCTGCAAAACTGTCCAGCCTTCTCCAGCTGCTGCGCAACTGTCCAACACTCTCCAGCTGCCGCACCACTGTCCAACCTTCTTCAGCTTCTGCACCACTGTCCAACCTTCTCCAGCTGTGGTACCACTGCCTAGCCTTCTCCAGCTGGTTCACCACTGTCCAGCTTTCTCCGGCTGTGGCACCACTGTAACCTTCTCCATCTGCTGCACCATTGTCCAAATTTCTCCAGCTGCCACATCGCTGTACAGCCTTCTCTAGTTGCATAACCACTGTCAAACCTTTTCCAGCTGTAGCACCATTGTCCAATCCTTTCCAGCTGCTGCACCACGGTCCAACCTTCTTCAGCTGCTGCATGCTCTCCAACCTACACCAGCTGGAGCACCATTGCCCAATCTTCTCCAGCTGCTGCACCACTGTCCAGCCTTCTCCAGCTGCTGCACACTCTCCAACCTACTCCAGCTGTAGCACCATTGCCCAATCTTCTCCAGCTGCTGCACCACTATCCAGCCTTCTTCAGCTGCCACACCACTGTCTCTTCAGAGTATCTGAGTGGACAATGGCGAAGCATCAGGTAAGGCATCTTGATCCACAGTTGACAGCAGACAAGATATAAACAAAAACATCACAGAATGAGAGGAAAACAGAACAGCACAACAACAAAAAAAATCACCAAGAAGAAGAAAAGAGTTCAGTAAAACCCCTAGTTACTTGACGTAGTATAAAGAAGGGACTTAAGAGGAATAGGTGATGAGGGTGATGAAGAGAGAAACCTCTAGTGTTGTGATGTGATAAAGACTGAAAAACAAGTCCTTGTAGTGTCTAGTGCTGATCTGGCCTCCCATAACCCAGAGAGACTTCCCCGCCAGCTTATATTCTTCACAGAAAGGAGTGGTATTTACGGTTGTTTCGTGAACATGTACTTTGGGGGAAATCTATGTTGTAGATACAACAGGAGCTTGCAGGACACCCCTCATGCTGGGTTGAGGCCACTTGTGGAAGAGTTCAGTGTAGAAAAGTACCATCTTGTCTGGCATGTTACCCCCATATTTCACTGTATGTATGTTGTTTTAGTCTATGTGTCACTGGGACCCTGCCAGGCAGGGCCCCAGTGCTCATAAGCGTGCCCTGTATGTGTTCCCTGTGTGATGACTAACTGTCTCACTGAGGCTCTGCTAACCAGAACCTCAGTGGTTATGCTCTCTCTGCTTTCCAAACTGTCACTAACAGGCTAGTGACCAATTTCACCAATTCACATTGGCATACTGGAACACCCTTATAATTCCCTAGTATATGGTACTGAGGTACACAGGGTATTGGGGTTCCAGGAGATCCCTATGGGCTGCAGCATTTCTTTTGCCACCCATAGGGAGATCTGACAATTCTTACACAGGCCTGCCACTGCAGCCTGAGTGAAATAATGTCCACGTTATTTCACAGCCATTTACTACTGGACTTAAGTAACTTATAAGTCACCTATATGTCTAACCTTCACCTGGTGAAGGTTGGGTGCAAAGTTACTTAGTGTGTGGGCACCCTGGCACTAGCCAAGGTGCCCCCACATTGTTCAGGGCAAATTCCCTGGACTTTGTGAGTGCAGGGACACCATTACACGCGTGCACTATACATAGGTCACTATCTATGTATAGCCTCACAATGGTAACTCCGAACTTGGCCATGTAACATGTCTAAGATCATGGGATTGTCACCCCAATGCAATGGCATTGGGGAGACCATTCCATGATTCCCCCGGGTCTCTAGCACAGAACACGGGTACTGCCAAACTGCCTTTCCGGGGTCTCCACTGCAGCTGCTGCCAACCCCTCAGGCAGGTTTCTGCACTCCTGGCCCAGGAAGGCAGAACAAAGGATTTCCTCTGAGAGAGGGTGTGACACCCTCTCCCTTTGGAAATAGGTGTGATGGCTGGGGAGGAGTAGCCTCCCCCAACCTCTGGAAATGCTTTGATGGGCACAGATGCTGCCCATCTCGGCATAAGCCAGTCTACACCGGGTTAGGGATCCCCCAGCCCTGCTCTGGTGCGAAACTGGACAAAGGAAAGGGGAGTGACCACTCCCCTGACCTGCACCTCCCAGGGGAGGTGCCCAGAGCTCCTCCAGTGTGCCCCAGTCCTCTGCCATCTTGGAAACAGAGGTGTTGCTGGCACACTGGACTGCTCTGAGTGGCCAGTGCCAGCAGGTGACGTTAGAGACTCCTTCTGATAGGCTCTTACCTTCCTTAAAAGCCTATCCTCCTTCCTAGGTAGCCAAACCTCCTTTTCTGGCTATTTAGGGTCTCTGCTTTGGGGAATTCTTCAGATACCGAATGCAAGAGCTCACCAGAGTTCCTCTGCATCTCCCTCTTCACCTTCTGCCAAAGGATCGACCGCTGACTGCTCAGGACGCCTGCAAAACCGCAACAAAGTAGCAAAGACGACTACTGCAACCTTGTATCGCTTCATCCTGCCGGCTTTCTCGCCTATTTCCTGGTGGTGCATGCTCTGGGGGTAGCCTGCCTCCTTTCTGCACCAGGAGCTCTGAAGAAATCTCCCGTGGGTCGACGGAATCTTCCCCCTGCAACCGAAGGCAACAAAAGACTGCATCACCGGTCCTCTGGGTCCCCTCTCAGCACGACGAGCGTGGCCCCTGGAACTCAGCAACTCTGTCCAAGTGACTCCCACAGTCCAGTGACTCTTCAGTCCAAGTTTGGTGGAGGTAAGTCCTTGCCTCCCCACGCTAGACTGCATTGCTGGGTACAGCATGATTTGCAGCTGCTCCGGCTCCTGTGCACTCTTCCAGGATTTCCTTTGTGCACAGCCAAGCCTGGGTCCCCGACACTCTAACCTGCAGTGCACACCCTTCTGAGTTGTCCTCCGGCGTCGTGGGACTCCCTTTTCTGACTTCGGGTGGACTCCAGTTCACTCTTCTTCTAAGTGCCTGATCCAGTACTTCTGCGGGTGCTGCCTGCTTCTGTGAGGGCCCCATGACTTGCTGGGCGCCCCCTCTGCCTCCTCATCCAAGTGGCGACATCCTGGTCCCTCATGGGCCACAGCAGCATCCAAAAACCCTAACCGCGACCCTTGCACCTAGCAAGGCTTGTTTGCGGTCTTTCTGCGTGGGAACACCTCTGCAAGCTTCTTCACGACGTGGGACATCCATCCTCCAAAGGGGAAGTTCCTAGTCCTCTTCGTTCTTGCAAAACACGAAGGCACATATTTATACTTTTTTAGCGCCGCATTTGCGCCGAATTTTGGCGCAAAAACGGCACAAACGTACAAAATACAATTGTATTTTGCAAGTTGGCGCTAAAAAAGTATAAATATGGGCCCAAGCTTCTTCCATCCGGTGGCAGCTTCCTTGCACCCTCAGCTGGCATTTCCTGGGCTCCTGCCCACTCTCGACACTGTCGCGACTCTTGGACTTGGTCCCCTTGTCTTACAGGTACTCAGGTCCGGAAATCCATTGTTGTTGCATTGCTGGTGTTGGTTTTCCTTGCAGAATCCCTCTATCACGACTTCTGTGCTCTCTGGGGGTTGTAGGTGCACTTTACACCTACCTTACAGGGTCTTGGGTGGGCTATTTTTCTAACCCTGTTTTCTTACAGTCCCAGTGACCCTCTACAAGCTCACATAGGTTTGGGGTCCATTCGTGGTTCGCATTCCACTTTTGGAGTATATGGTTTGTGTTGCCCCTATACCTATGTGCTCCTATTGCAATCTATTGTAATTTTACACTGCTTGCATTACTTCCTTTTGCTATTACTGCAAAATTTTGGTATTGTGTACATATATCTTGTGTATATTTGGCATCCTCATATTGAGGGTACTCACTGAGATAGTTTTGGCATATTGTCATAAAAATAAAGTACCTTTATTTTTAGTATATCTGTGTACTGTGTTTTCTTATGATATTGTGCATATGACACCAGTGGTATAGTAGGAACTTTCTTTGCATGTCTCCTAGTTCAGCCTAAGCTGCTCTGCTATAGCTACCTTCTGTCAGCCTAAGCTGCTAGAAACACCTCTTCTACACTAATAAGGGATAACTGGACCTGGTACAGAGTGTAAGTACCCCTTGGTACCCACTACAAGCCAGGCCAGCCTCCTACATTTAGTGTACGGACTTCTTGGCCACCCCCTCCACAGAGATAAGAGCTCTCATGATACTGAGGCCTGGCGTGTAAGAGGCTGTTGTAGCCCAGAATACAAACCTCACTAGGGCAGGTCTTTCTCCAGCTGCTTGTTTAATTTCTGGAAACATAAATGCTTTGACCACAACATTCCTGTCCTTCAGAGGTGTTTTACTGAAGTGAGAGCACAGGTTGTGACAGGTGAAGATAGACACAGGTAGAGACTGGTAGAGACTGGTAGAGACTGGTAGAGGCCAGTAGAGGCCAGTAGACACTGGTATGGTAGAGACAGGTAGAGACAGGTAGAGACTGGTAGAGACAGACAGAGACAGATAGAGATAAACACCGGTAGAGACCAGTAGAGACAGGTGGCAATAGGTGGAAACAGGTAGAGACAGAGACAGGTGGAGACCTGTAGAAAGCAGTGGAGACAGGTAGAGACCATTAGAGACAGGTAGAAACTGGTAGAGACCAGTAGAGACAGATAGAGACAGGTAGAGGTAGACACCGGTAGAGACCTGTAGGTACCAGTGGAGACAGGTAGAGAGAGGGAGAGACAGAGGTAGAGACAGCTTGCAGCACCCACAGAGTGCACAAGGCACCCTTGATCAAAGCTCTCGTGGCTCTGAGGCCTGGAGTGTAAGAGGCCGCGGTGGCCCAGAATGAGCCCTCACTGGGGCAGGTCTTTCTGCAGCCGCTTGTTTTATTTCTGGACCACATCACTCCTGTGCTGTTAACTCTCCAGAGGTGCCTGACTGAAGTGAGAGCACAGGTAGAGACAGGTAGAGGCCAGTAGAGACAGATAGGTTGAGACAGGTGGAGACAGGTAGAGACACGTAAACAGAGACTGGTAGAGACAGACAGGTGGAGACTGGTAGTGGCAGAGACAGGTAGAGACCAGCAGAGACAGGTTGAGACACGTAAACAGAGACTGGTAGAAACAGACAGGTGGAGACCGGTAGGGACAGGAAGAGACCAGCAGAGACAGGTGGAGACAGGTACACAGAGACCGGTGGAGATAGACAGGTGGAGACAGGTAGAGACCAGCAGAGACAGGTGGAGACACGTAAACAGAGACTGGTAGAGACAGACTGGTGGAGACTGGTAGTGGCAGAGACTGGTAGAGACAGACAGGAAGAGACCGGTAGGGACAGGAAGAGACCAGCAGAGACAGGTGGAGACAGGTACACAGAGACCGGTGGAGACAGACAGGTGGAGACAGGTAGAGACCAGCAGAGACAGGTGGACACACGTAAACAGAGACTGGTGGAGACTGGTAGTGGCAGAGACTGGTAGAGACAGACAGGAAGAGACTGGTAGGGACAGGTAGAGACCAGCAGAGACAGGTGGAGACACGTAAACAGAGACCGGTAGAGACAGACAGGTGGTGACCGTTAGGGATAGGTAGAGACCAGCAGAGACCGGTAGAGACAGACAGGTGGAGACAGGTAGAGACCAGCAGAGACAGGTGGAAACACGTAAACAGAGACCGGTAGAGACAGACAGGTGGGGACTGGTAGAGACCAGCAGAGACAGGTGGAGACACGTAAACCGAGACCGGTAGAGACAGACAGGTAGAGACCGGTAGGGAGAGGTAGAGACCAGCAGAGACAGGTGGAGACAGGTACACAGAGACTGGTAGAGACAGACTGGTGGAGACTGGTAGTGACAGAGACTGGTAGAGACAGACAGGAAGAGACTGGTAGGGACAGGTAGAGACCAGCAGAGACAGGTGGAGACACGTAAACAGAGACCGGTAGAGACAGACAGGTGGTGACCGTTAGGGATAGGTAGAGACCAGCAGAGACTGGTAGAGACAGACAGGTGGAGACAGGTAGAGACCAGCAGAGACAGGTGGAAACACGTAAACAGAGACCGGTAGAGACAGACAGGTGGGGACTGGTAGAGACCAGCAGAGACAGGTAGAGACACGTAAACAGAGACCGGTATAGACAGACAGGTAGAGACAGACAGATGGAGACAGGTAGAGACCAGCAGAGACAGGTGGAGACACGTAAACAGAGACTGGTAGAGACAGACTGGTGGAGACTGGTAGTGACAGAGACTGGTAGAGACAGACAGGAAGAGACTGGTAGGGACAGGTAGAGACCAGCAGAGACAGGTGGAGACACGTAAACAGAGACCGGTAGAGACAGACAGGTGGTGAACGTTAGGGATAGGTAGAGACCAGCAGAGACTGGTAGAGACAGACAGGTAGAGACCAGCAGAGACAGGTAGAGACACGTAAACAGAGACTGGTATAGACAGACAGGTAGAGACAGACAGATGGAGACAGGTAGAGACGAGCAGAGACACGTAAACAGAGACTGGTAGAGACAGACTGGTGGAGACTGGTAGTGACAGAGACTGGTAGAGACAGACAGGAAGAGACTGGTAGGGACAGGTAGAGACCAGCAGAGACAGGTGGAGACACGTAAACAGAGACTGGTAGAGACAGACAGGTGGAGACAGGTAGAGACCAGTAGAGACAGGTGGAGACACGTAAACAGAGACGAGTAGAGACAGGTAAACAGAGACCGGTAGAGACAGACAGGTAGAGGCCAGTAGAGACAGGTGGAGACATGTAAACAGAGACCGGTAGAGACAGACAGGTAGAGACCAATAGAGACCGGTAGAGACAGACAGGTGGAGACAGGTAGAGACCAGCAGAGACAGGTGGAGACCAGCAGAGACAGGTGGAGACAGACAGGTGGAGACCAGCAGAGACAGGTGGAGACACGTAAACAGAGACCATTAGAGACAGGTGGAGACACGTAAACAGAGACCGATAGAGACAGACAGGTGGAGACAGGTACAGACAGGTAGAGACCAGCAGAGACAGGTGGAGACACGTAAACAGAGACGAGTAGAGACAGACAGGTGGAGACAGGTAGAGACCAGCAAAGACGGGTGGAGACATGTAAACAGAGACCACAGAGACCGGTAGAGACAGACAGGTGGAGACAGGTACAGACAGGTAGAGACCAGCAGAGACAGGTGGAGATACGTAAACAGAGACGAGTAGAGACAGACAGGTGGAGACAGGTAGAGACCAGCAGAGACAGGTGGAGACACGTAAACAGAGACCGGTAAAGACAGACTGGTGGAGACCAGCAGAGACAGGTGGAGACACGTAAACAGAGACCGGTAGAGACAGACAGGTGGAGACAGGTACAGGCAGGTAGAGACGAGCAGAGACAGGTGGAGACATGTAAACAAAGACGAGTAGAGACAGGTAGAGACCAGCAGAGACATGTGGAGACACGTAAACAGAGACCGGTAGAGACAGACCGGTAGAGACAGACAGGTGGAGACCAGCAGAGACAGGTGGAGACAGGTAGAGACCAGCAGAGACAGGTAAACAGAGACAGCTGTGCCCATTTATTTGGCATAAACCTTGAAAATGTCTGGTGGGGAAAGAGCAGTCTGTGTCTCGTTCCCCACTATCTGCATGCGTAATGTAAAGTGAGAGCATTATCATTAAATCCCTCATTCTCTCTTACAAAAAAGCCCTGGAAGGAGTTACAGCTTGAAATGCAACAGGATCCACACCCTGTCTACTTTAGGAAGAACTAAAGAACCTCGCCCATATTTATGAATTGTTTGTGCCGCCTTAGCATCATTTTTTAATGCTAAAACAGCACAAACCTAACTCCATATTTATATTTTGACGCTAGACCCGTTTCGCGCCATTTTTAGGGCGCGCCAACCCACCTTGCATCAATGAAATGCAAGGTAGGCATTCCCTTCTTAAAAATGACGCTAGCCACCCAGCGCCATATTAAACTCCCGACACAGAAAACAACGCAGAACTGGGAGTCAGGCCTAAATAATAGTGCTAACCCCACTTAGTGCCATTATTTAAAGCCTGGTCAGACCAGGCGTTAAAGTGCAGGTAGGCCCATTTCAATGGGAAAACACCATGGAATGGGTACAAAGATGCTCACCCCAACTCCCAGCAACACCACCACCCACATCAGAGGGACACTACAGGAGAAGGGAGCCCATCCCAGGTAAGTACCAGGTAAGTGTTTGCATACTTGTGTGGTGTGCCACTGGGTGCCTCTTCCATGGGGCCCCCTGCCTGGAACTGGGTATGTAGGGCTTGCCATGAGGATATTGGTCCCCTGTGGTGGACACTGGAGTTGTGGGAATGATTCCTGTCTATGCTTAGACAGGAGTAATTTTTTGGCTGCATGTGCATAAAAAAATGATGCTAGGCTGACTACCGGCAGACTTTTTGCCGCTAACCAGGCTAACGTCATTTTTGACCCACTAGTGCCATTTCCCCTAACACCATCCCTCACCGGGTAGTGTTTTGTTTTAGACGCTATCCATTCCTTAGCGCCATTGTTCATCATTTTATAAATATGGCGCAAGGATGGCATTAGGGAATGACGTTAACTGGTGTTAAAAAAACATAATTCTCAACTGCGTTAGCACAGTTGTGCACCATTTTCTATAAATATGGGCCCTCTTGTTTAAGTAACATGCCTGGGCCAGAACCAGGCTGTGGAATCTGCACTAGTTTTAGGGAGATTGACGGGTATTATGGCAATTGAAATTCTACCTCAAATTACGGCATTGCTACAGTATTTAATGGCGGCCCCTGCGTGGCCACACCACTGGCACGCCAGAGGCAAGCCCGTCCGCGCCTGTCCGTGCCTGTCCGTGCCTGGACCGCGCCCAGCACCAGTCCCCCTAGTCCTCTCAACCCTGACCCCCCTAGACAACACTACTCAACCACCACGCTCCACTCCCTCAACCCAGGGCTGCTCCCCGCCTGTGCCCAAGCCAACCCCAAGCACACACATGGACCCTTCACATGCTATGCTTGCCGGTTCTCCAGCACCCCCATAAACACCAAAAACACCTGCACGCCCCACGCCAACACGCCCCACAACACCACCACGCACCACAACATCAACCCCCAAAACACCCACACAATCCTCACCAACCCCAATACACCCTACTCCAACACCAACACGCCCGCTACGCTAGCACGCACTACAACAACACTACCACAACCCACAACACCAACACCCCCCACAACACCACCACGCACCATAACATCAATCCCCAAAACACATACACACTCCACACCAATACGCCTGCAACGCTACCACGCTCTGCAACAACACTAACACCAAAACCATCACGCACCACAACAACAACAGCCCCTGCAACCATCTAAACTACATACTCCTGAACACCTGCTCCGTACACAAGCATACCATTGAAGTCTGGGACCTTATCACATCACACTCCCCGGATATTGCCTTCCACACGGAAACTTGGATGAATCCCTCATATGAGCCCGACATAGCCACAGCCATCCCAGAGGGCTACAAAGTCCATCATACAGATTGTCTAAACAAACCAGGAGGTGTGTAAGGAAATGGCTCCCTGTTGCAATTACCCCCCACTTTTTGCTTGATACTGATGCTGACTTGACTGAGATGTGTGCTGGGACCCTGCTAACCAGGCACCAGCACCAGTGTTCTTTCACCTAAAATGTACCATTGTTTCCACAATTGGCACACCCTTGGCACACAGATAAGTCCCTTGTAAAAGGCACCAGTGGTACCAAGGGCCCTGTGACCAGGGAAGGTCCCTAAGGGCTGCAGCATATGTTGTTCCACTCTAAGGGACCCTTCGCCTAACACATGCACACTGCCCTTGCAGATTGTGTGTGTTGGTGGGGAGAAAAAGGCAAAATCTACATCGCATCCCCCTCAGGATGCCATGCACACAAAATACTGCCTGTGGCATAGGTAAGTCACCCCTCTAGCAGGCCTTACAGCCCTGAGGCAGGGTGCACTATACCACAGGTGAGGGCATGGCTGCATGAGCAATTTGCCCCTGTCTAAGTCTATTCTTAGACATTGTAAGTACAGTTGTGGCCATATTAAGTATATGGTCTGGGAGTTTGTCAAAAACGAACTCCACAGCTCCATAATGGCTACACTGAATACTGGGAAGTTTGGTATCAAACTTCTCAGAATAATAAACCCACACTGATTCCAGTGTTGGATTTATTAACAATTGCACACAGAGGGCATCTTAGAGATGTCCCCTGTATTTTACCCAATTTTTCAGTGCAGGACTGACTGGTCTGTGCCAGCCTGCTGCTGAGAGACGAGTTTCTGATTCCATGTGGTGAGGGCCTTTGTGCTCTCTGAGGACAGAAACAAAAGCCTGCTCTGGATGGAGGTGCTTCACACCTTCCCCTGCAGGAACTGTAACACCTAGCAGTGAGCCTCAAAGGCTCAGGCTTCGTGTTACAATGCCCCAGGGCACTCCAGCTAGTGGAGATGCCCGCCCCCTGGACACAGCCCCCACTTTTGGCGGCAAGTCCAGGGGAGATAATAAGAAAAACAAGGAGGAGTCACCCCCAGTCAGGACAGCCCCTAGGGTGTCCTGAGCTGAGGTGACTTTTACTTTTAGAAATCCTCCATCTTGTAGAAGGAGGATTCCCCCAATAGGAATAGGGATGTGCCCCCCTCCCCACAGGGAGGAGGCACAAAGAGGGTGTAGCCACCCTCAAGGACAGTAGCCATTGGCTACTGCCCTCCCAGACCTAAACACACCCCTAAATTCAGTATTTAGGGGCTCCCCAGAACCTAGGAAACAAGATTCCTGCAACCTGAAGACGAAGAAGGACAGCTGACCTGAAGCCCTGCAGAGAAGACGGAGACACCAACTGCTTTGGCCCCAGCCCTCCCGGCCTGTCTCCCCACTTTGAGAAAAACTGCAACAGCGACGCGTCCCTCAGGGTCCAGCGACCTCTGAAGCCTCAGAGGACTACCCTGCATCTAAAAGGACCAAGAACTCCCGAGGACAGCTGCCCTGTTCCACAAAGACTGCAACTTTGCAACAAAGAAGCAACTTTTAAAGACCACACATTTCCCGCCCGAAGCGTGAGACTTTCCACTCTGCACCCGACGCCCCCGGCTCGACCTGCGGAGAACCAACACTACAGGGAGGACTCCCTGGCGACTGAGACCCTGTGAGTAGCCAGAGTTGACCCCCTGTACCCCCCCAGCGACGCCTGCAGAGGGAATCCAGAGGCTCCCCCTGTCCGCCACTGCCTGCTTCAAAGAACCTGACGCCTGTTAAAGACACTGCACCCGCAGCCCCCAGGACCTGAAGGCTCCAACTTCCAGTGCAAAAGCGACCCCCAGGTGGCCCTCTCCCTTGCCCAGGTGGTGGCTACCCCGAGGAGCCCCCCCTTGCCTGTCTGCTTCGCTGAAGAGACCCCTGGGTCTCCCATTGAAACATATTGCGAACCCGACGCCTGTTTGCACACTGCACCCGGCCGCCCCGTGCCGCTGAGGGTGTACTTTTTGTGCTGACTTGTGTCCTCCCCGGTGCCCTACAAAACCCTCCTGGTCTGCCCTCCGAAGTCACGGGTACTTACCTGCTGGCAGACTGGAACCGGGGTACCCCCTTCTCCATTGAAGCCTATGCGTTTTGGGCACCACTTTGAACTCTGCACCTGACCGGCCCTGAGCTGCTGGTGTGGTAACCTTGGGGTTGCTCTGAACCCCCAACGTTGGGCTACCTTGGACCCAACTTTGAACCCTGTAGGTGGTTTACTTGCCTGCAAAACTACCAAAACTTACCTCCCCCAGGAACTGTTGAAAATTGCACTGTGTCTAGTTTTAAAATAGCTTATTGCCATTTTTGCTACAACTATGTATGATATTGTGTTGATTCAAAGTTCCTAAGATACCTGAGTGAAATACCTTTCATTTAAAGTATTGTGTGTAAATTTTGAACCTGTGGTTCTTAAAATAAACGAAGAAAATATATTTTTCTATACAATAACCTATTGGCCTGGAATTGTCTTTGAGTGTGTGTTCCTCATTTATTGTCTGTGTGTATGTACAACAAATGCTTAACACTACCCTCTGATAAGCCTACTGCTCGACCACACTACCACAAAATAGAGCATTAGAATTATCTCTTTTTGCCACTATCTTACCTCTAAGGGGAACCCTTGGACTCTGTGCATGCTATTTCTTACTTTGAAATAGTACATACAGAGCCAACTTCCTACAAGGTGGCATCGCCATTATACATAAAAACACCATAAAGATCACCACCAACATACACAACACCCTAGACAGTGCAGAACACATGCACTTCCTAATTCACATAAACGCCAACACCACCCTCAGAGGAACCCTCGTTTACAGACCACCAGGACCTCGCCCCCCCTTCTGTGACGCCATCGCTGACACGATCTGCCCCCACGCCCTCACTTCCACAAACTACATTCTCCTTGGTGACTTTAACTTTCACCTGGAGAACCCCCACGACCACAACTCCACATCCCCACTAGACAACCTCACGAACCTAGGACTCAAACAACTAGTCACATCATCCACCCACTCAGCAGGATACACGCTAGATGCGATCTTCACCTCCAGCAACCACATAACCTGCACTCACACCACCGAACTCCATTGGACTGACCACCACTGCGTCCATTTCTACTACTCAAAACCCCCCACACACCACCACCAACACACCACACTCTACCGCATGTGGGACAAGATCCCCACAGAACACCTGAACGCTCAACTCGCACATAACTCCCCCCAACACCAACAACCCCAACATTTCTGCCCATAACCTCACACAATGGATTACAACTTGCGCTGACTCACTCACCCCTCTCAGAAGAAACATCACCACCCGCAACATCAAGAACAACCCCTGGTTCACCACTGAACTCCAAGCCTCCAAGCGTGAATGCCGCAAAACAGAGAAAGCTTGGTGCCAGGAACCCTCAACAACCAACTTCTTTGCTCTCAAAATCAACATATGCAAACATCACCAACTCATACGCACCACCAAAAGGGCATACTACAAGGAACGCATAGACAGTAACTCACACAACAGCAAGGAGCTCTTTACCATCATCAAAGAGCTCATCAAACCCAAAGCCAGCAACATCGACCCCACTCACACAAAAAACCTCTGCGACACCCTCTCCAACCACTTCTACCTCAAAATCTTAGACATACACAACAGCTTCACACCACCAGCACTCACCACCTCCACCACTGACATGACTAACAACTCACCCCCCCCCCCCCGAAACCTACTACACACCTGGGCCCCTACCAACGACAAAGAAACCAAAAAAACAATGAATTCCATCCACACAGGCTCCCCTTCAGACCCCTGGCCCCACCGCTTTTTCAACAAGGCTAGCCAAACCATTGCTCCCAAGCTTCATGCCGTAATCAACAGCTCTTTCAACGCTGCCACCTTCCCAGACTCCTGAAAGCACGCAGAAGTAACCGCACTCCTGAAAAAGCCCAAAGCAGACCCTGATGACCTCACCAACTACCGCCCAATTTCTCTTCTCCCCTTCCCCGCCAAGGACGCTGAGAAATTAGTGAACACCCGCCTGTCTCACCTCCTAGAGGAAAACAATGCACTCAACGCCTCCCAGTCTGGATTCCGCAAGAACCACAGCACTGAGACTGCCCTCATCGCCTGTACTGACGACATCAGAACCAGAGTCGACAAGGGCGAGACCGTCGCACTCATCCTCCTGGACCTCTCCGCAGCCTTCGACACTGTCTGCCACCAAATACTCCGCACACGCGTCTACGACTGAGGAATTTGACACAAGGCCCTGGGCTGGCTCGCCTCCTTCCTCGCCAAAAGGACCCAGAAAGTCCGCCTCCCTCCTTTCCACTCCCCAGCCACCAAGATCATCTGCGGAGTTCCCCAAGGGTCCTCCCTCAGCCCCACTCTTTTCAACATTTAGGTCAAGAAACAATGTTGGTTAATGCCTATCATTCGCACATTTGTACAGATAGTAATGTCTGATTGGTAGATCCAAAGAGTCCTAGATTGGTGCTGAACCTGGTAATAATACCCAACCACCAAGGGTATCAAGATGCACTAGATCTGAGAAAGAACAAGAGAACTTCCTTTGAACCGTGCTAGAAAATTAAGGCCCATATTTATACTTTTTGACGCAAAACTGCGCTAACGCAGTTTTGCGTCAAAAAAATTAGCGCCGGCTAACGCCATTCTGAAGCGCCATGCGGGCGCCGTATTTATTGAATGACGTTAGCCGGCGGTGCCGTCTGGTGTGCGTTAAAAAAAACGACGTACACCAGGCAGCGCCGGCGTAGGGGGATATGGGGCTTGGGCGTCAAGAAATGGGGCAAGTCAGGTTGAGGCAATTTTTTCGCCTCAACCCGATTTGCGCCATTTTTTTTCACTCCCAACCCCCATAGAAATGACTCCTGTCTTAGCAAAGACAGGAGTCATGTCCCCTTGCCCAATGGCCATGCCCAGGGGACTTCTGTCCCCTGGGCATGGTCATTGGGCATAGTGGCATGTAGGGGGGCACAAATCAGGCCCCCCTATGCCATAATTTTTTTTTTTTAAAAACACTTACCTGAACTTACCTTAATGTCCCTGGGATGGGTCCCTCCAGCCTTGGGTGTCCTCCTGGGGTGGGCAAGGGTGACAGGGGGGGTCCCTGGGGGCATGGGTGGGCACCTCTGGGCTCCTTCAGAGCCCACAGGTCCCTTAACGCCTGCCTTTTGCAGGCGCTAAAAAACGGCGCAAAAGCGGCCGTATGTCATTTTTTTTGACCCGCCCACTCCCGGGTGTGAATTTTGCCCGGGAGTATAAATCCGACGCACATGCCTCGGAGTCTATTTTTTAGACGGGAACGCCTACCTTGCATATAATTAACGCAAAGTAGGTGTCCACGCTAAAAAATGACGCTAACTCCATGGACTTTGGCGCTAGACGCGTCTAACGCCAAAGTATAAATATGGAGTTAGTTTTGCGTCGGAATTGCGTCAAAAAAAACGACGCAATTCTGTCGCAAACGGAGTATAAATATGCCCCTAAATCTCCTGAACAAAATACCAGGGCACTCCTGAAAGTAGTCCAAAAAGTATACTCCAAAGTGAAAAGAGGGTCCGAAGTGCGAGAAAGTCATTTTCACACATATATGAACTTTAATTCCTTGTGTTAACCAAAAATATGTATTATCCAGAATACAGCCAACACGTGTTTCGGCCAAGGGACTTTTTCAAGGCAAATATGTACAAGACGTGGAGTTTCCGAGTAAAACATTAAATGAAAATGTAGTCCTGAGGTGGCTAGTAATGTTTCCAAATTGGATGTTCCCGATAATAGTGATGTGGAAGCCGTGGAGGCGATGGTTTCTGGTCTTATGTCACTGTACGGTGAGAGGCCATGATAAGCCCATCAAACCGTAATCCTGAGGTCGAAGAGAAACAGGCTCCAATGTCGGCGTGCGGGCACTGTATGTGGGACTCAACATTTCAACATCCTGACACACGGAATTACCATCATATCCTACGCAGACGACACCGAGCTCATCATCTCCCTCACCAGAAACTCTACCACCGCCAAAACCAACCTCCACGCTGGACTCCTTGACACCACCAAATGGATGACAGCAAACCACCTCAATCACCAGGATCATCCCCAACACCTGCGCACGCAACCTCAGCATCATCTTAGATTCTTCTCTCTCCATGACCCAGCAAATCAACACCATCACCTTCTCCTGTTTCAACACCCTCCGCATGCTGCAAAAAAGCTTCAAATGGATACCCATAGAGACCGAAAGACCGTCACCCCTGCACTCATCAGCAGCAGGCTAGACTACGGAAACGCCCTCTACGCTGGCACCACAGTCAAGCTTAAGCGAAAACTCCAGAGGATCCAGAACGCAGCCGCCTGCCTCATCCTGGACCTCCCACGCCATAAACACATCTCCTCCCACCTCAGATCCCTTCACTGGCTTCCTATCGACAAAAGGATCATCTTCAAAGTCCTCATCCACGCACACAAATCCCTCCACAACACTGGACCAGCCTACCTCAATGAAAGAGTGAACTTCCACACTCCCACACGCCACCTCCGCGCCGCCGACCTCGCACTCGCCACAGTCCCCCGCATCCAACACGCCACCACCGGAGGCAGATCCTTCTCCTACCTCGCCCCCAAAACCTGGAACTCCCTCCCCACCAACCTCCGCAAGACTCAGGACCTCCTGTCCTTCAAAAAACACCTCAAGACATGGCTTTTCGAACAGTAACCGGCAGCCCCTCTACTTCCTTTTCCCCCCCCACCCCCCCAGCACCTTGAGACCCTTATGGGTGAGTAGCACGCTCTATAAATTTTTTGATTGATTGATTGATAGTGGGATGTACACACTTGCATGATGCAGTGTGACAGACAGCCAGGGCTTAGAAATATCCTAAACTGTCTTACGCATGATGAAAACTTTAATGAAGCATAATAGACCTGATCATGCAACAGGTTTCAGAACCTTCAATTTTTTTTTTTTTTTTTTTTTTTTTAATAATGTATCCTCATTTGCTTTATATACTTCCATTCTGAAAACAAGACCCATATTCCAATCTTTTCGCCCCTGGGAGGATCCAAGTATTCATAGTAGGAAGTCTGGGAAATAGGAGACATATCTATCTGTTAGAACCATCCACAAACATGTCTCCATCCCATATAGCTTAATCATCGGACAACTACTGGCCTATGAACAGCATCTTTTTACGAAAGAACACCCTGATCCACCCACCTTACCCAAGGTCCCCACAAATTTACTACATCTTTTGCACAGGACCAACTAAGATATAAGTTACATGTTTTAGTAACGGCAGACAACCATTTTGATCGGGGGGTTGAGGATATCCATTGCCTGCAGATCTCCATTCTACCCAACAATATCAAATAAAACAGCAGGCTCCTTTTATAACCAAACAGACTATCTATCTTGGGGGATCAGCCAAAAATAATTAGTTCTGGGGTACACCTTAACTGTAGATGTGGTACCTTACCTAGGATTTCAAAAACCTCTACCCAAAAACCCAAAATCTGGGGGCAGACGACAAATATATGGATATCATCAGCCCCAGAAAGACCCCATTTTCTACAAGCTGTGTTCTCTTTAGAGCTAAATTTAGCTATTTTCCTAGAAGTGTAATATACCCTATAAAGAAAAAGAACGAAGAGGAGGTTCTATCTAAAAAAAGCGGGCTTCACCAACTGATAAAGGAACCGCCACGAAGTTGACCATAATCTGGAAACCTCTTCACTCCGGGCAAGATCGACCCATAAAGAACCAGGAAAATCCTGGTCCTGACCCAGGCTATCTAAAAACAATCTATAATAGGCCGCTACTTCTTTCCTATTGAATGGGCCGTTAACCAGTAACTCCTCCAATTCATTTGTATCAGTTCCCGTTTCTCGCAGGAAATGAGCCCAGCTTTGTAGTTGATAATACTTCAACCTAGATAATAAGCCCTGCGTCGCTGTCACAAATTCCTACCAGGATTTTAGTTTCCCCTCTTGAAATACCTGACCCCATTCCACAATGCCTACTTTCTTCAAAGGTCGAGATAGAGAATCCTTAAGGCATTCCGGTGTACCTGGGGAGTCCCATATAGGAGCATAAACACTTTAATAAGATAAGTTAATGATGTTCCTTATCTGTGCCCATAACAGGGTAGCAGATTGTAGAATTTTCAGTCTTACTCTTTTGTAAAACTTGGGGTGACCAAATTTATACATGAATTTTTGTCGGTCTCCCCCCTCACATTTTAACATGACCTCCTTTAACTGACTTCCCTCCTTCCCAGATAGCAGATCTTTTGCGTTCTTTAGCTGAAAGGCCCAAACATATAGCTGAATATCAGGCAAAGCAATCCCTCCTTTATCATACTTCCTTCTAAGCTTCTTTCTTGCAATTCTGATCCCCTTAGAGGCCCAAATAAAGCTATCAGTTTTAGCCTGGAGTTTTTGTATCCCTATCTTCTTAAAATGTAATGGGATCATTTTAAGAAGAAAAGTAAGCTTGGGAAGAATAGACATTTTTATTAAATGTACTCTTCTATATATAGTTAATGGGAGATGCGACCAGCTCAACAAAGTTTATTTATCTCTCATGTCACACATTTCAAGTTCTCTACTGGGATATCCTCCAGGTCATTGCAGATCTTAACACTAAGTCCCATATTTATACTTTTTGATGCACAACTGCGCCAACGCAGTTGTGCGTCAAAAAATTTACCACCGGCTAATGCCATTCCAACACGCCATGCGGGCGCCTTATTAATGGAATGACGTTAGCCGGCGCTGCGGACTGGTGTGCGTTAAAAAAAATGACTCACACCAGGCAGCGCCGGCGTATGGGAAAATGGGGGTTGTGCGTCAAAAAATGGTGCAAGTCAGGTCTGAGGCAAAATTCAGGCCTCAAACCGGATTTGCTCCATTTTTTTTTACGCCTAACCTCCATTGACATGACTCTTGTCTTAGGAAGACAGGAGTCATGCCCCCTTACCCAATGGCCATGCCCAGGGGACTTATGTCCCCTGGTCATGGTCACTGGGCATAGTGGCATGTAGGGGGGCCAAAATCAAGCCCCCCATGCCACAAAAGAAATCGGAGAAAAATACTTACCCAAACTTACCTTTACTTCCCTGGGATGGGTCCCTCCATCCTTGGGTGTCCTCCTGGGGTGGGCAAGGGTGGAACAGGGTGTCCCTGGGGGCAGAAGAGGGCACCTCTGGGCTCCTTCCGAGCCCACAGGTCCCTTAACGCCTGCCCTGACCCAGGTGTTAAAAAACGGCGCGCATCAGGCTGTGCGCCATTTTTTAAGGCCCACCCCTTCCTGTGCGTCAAAATGACGCCAGAGTATAAATAAGGGGCACAGGCCTTAAAGTCATTTTTTGGAAGGGAACGCCTACCTTGCATATAATTAACGCAAGGCTGGTTCCCCCTTCCAAAAAATGACGCACATGGTGGAATTTTGACACCCGTGGGGTTAGACGTCAAAGTATAAATATGGGGCAGGGTTTGCGCTGACTGTGCGTCAAAAATTTTGATGCACATTTGGCGCAAACCGAGTATAAATATGCCCCTAAGTAATTCATCTCATTTCTTATTAATCTATGCTCTTCATTCATATTCCGGGGCATATTTATACTCCGTCTGCGCCGATTGTGCGTCAAAAATTTTGACGCACAATCAGCGCAAACGTTGCCCCGTATTTCAACTTTGACACCCGAGCCCGCGGACGACAAATTTCCTCTGTGTGCGTCATTTTTTGGATGCGGCAACCCGCCTTGCGTTAATTATATGCAAGGTAGGCGTTCCAGTCCAAAAAATGGCTTAAACGGCCATGCGTCGTATTTATGCTTTTGGGCAAAAATTACGCACGGCCCGGAGGCGGAGCCAGAAAATGTCGCACAGCCCGATTTGCATCAAAAATTAACGCCTGGGTCAGGGCAGGCGTTAAAATGGGGCAAACACACCTGTATTTAATCAGAACACACAGAACAAACAGCAGAGCAGCAACAGGGAGCCATGGAGGTCATTCTCATCCAGCATGCATGCAGACGCAGAGCCCAGCAACAACAACAGCAGCTACAACACCAGCAGGGACCCCAAAGGCAGCGCAGAAGGCAGGAGAGGATATTCCGCCCAAGAACAACCCTTCAGGGTCTCAGGGAACACGACATCATACAGAGGTACCGGTTGAACTGGCAGGCCATTCAGCAGCTGCTGCGAAACATTGAACAGCAGTTGGCCCCCACTTTGGTGACACCCCACACCATCCCAACAGAAACCAAGCTGCTTGCCGTACTTCATATGCTGGCAAGTGGCTCTTTTCAAACAACTGGTGCCCTGGTAGGCGGAATCTCACAACCATCATTCTCCGCCTTTTTGCCCAAAGTACTGGATGCCATAGTTCGACTGACACCCCGCCACATCTGCTTCCCTAACACACTGCAGAAGCAGCAGGAAACTAAACAGTGGCTTTCCACACATCCTTGGTGCAATCGACTGCACACATGTACGCCTTGCGCCACCTGCTGCAACTGAACACCTCTACCGCAACAGGAAGCACACACATTCCATCAACGTGCAGGCCATAGTCGATCACCAGGGATTGATCACCAACATCGTGGCTAAATATCCTGGGAGTGCCCATGACTCATTCATCTTCCGTCACTGCACCATCAATCAACACTTCCAGGATGGACGGTATGGCAATGGACTACTTGTTGGTAAGTACAAAAACCTACTCATATATACACTGCACAGCAACCCACTAGGACACACAACACATACACCACAACAGCAACATGTCAACAGGAACACACTGAGGTCGTGACATCACTAGCCATGTTTCTTAAGTCACCATTGAACCTGTCACACATCGGAAATTACTGTACAGCCTAATGTGAAGACGTCAATGAGTGTGGTTGCCTAAATGTCACCTTGCAAATTGTAAGTGTCCCAATGACCTTTACATTAATACATTGCCTAAGTCTAAAGGTATGGGATGTCCAGGGTACTTTCATATGAACGTGCTAACAACACTTTCAATTTTAACTCTGTATGGAACTATCATCTCACCCCCAGTGAAGACACACGGACACCTGTATCACAAGTCACAATGCTAGGGATGGCACACTGTACTGAAAATCCCCAAACATATTGCTGACAAACGGTTAGCAGACAAACACTTGTTCAGCCAATGAAACAACACAATGCAGATGGTATAGCCTACAAGCATAGGATGTCACATTAGTACACAAAAGAGACACAGACAACACAAGACACCTACTGCCATTAAAGGTCTTTTCAATAGTGCCAGCTACATCAACATGATCCCATTCATTTTCTATTGCAGCTGATCAGGGGTCTGGCATCCAGCCATGGATTATGACACCATTTGGCAACCCGAGTACAGCTGCAGAGCGTGCATACAACGAGGCCCATAGGAGGACACGCAGCATTGTCGAGCGGACCTTCGGCATCCTCAAGTCAAGGTTCCGCTGCCTCGACATCACTGGTGGTAGCCTCCTATATTCCCCCGAGATGGTCTGTAGGATCATCCTCACATGTGCAATATTGCACAACATTTGTGTCAGAAGAAACATTCCCTTCCTGGAACCAGAGCCACACATGCCTGAAGAGGAGGATGATGGCCTGCAACAGGAGGGGGAACTACAGAACACAGCTGCTGGTATACGCAGGCAGCAACAGATTGTAAATAATTTCTTCTGAATATGATCACCTTCACCACTTTAGTGAACTATTTTAAATAAACACCTATTATAATCACCATATCATGGTCTGGCTATTCCTTTTTTACACAGCTTCATCTCTACTTATCAGAATAAGAGTGTTGCCTCATGGAGCATTGCTGAGATACTGTGTAGGACACGGAACATCCCAGAGCTTATGTGATGCCTAACATACAATGGTCACATACACACACACTCTTAATGACATATATCATGTACATATCTCCTTTGAAGGCCTATAGCAGAGGACCACAACTATTTCACACATACATGTTGAAAGCAAGGTCCAACGCAGCATGGTGGTCTATGGTTTCCCACTTCATCAGATTATTCCCTCAGGATGGGCAGAGTATGATGCAATCATGGTCACTGTGCAGATTTCTCTAACTACATAATATCTGGACAGTTGTATTGAGAAGCTACGTTATTTGACAGTAGGGACATTCCAATTATCTACTGCACAGTTGATATGTCACATTACCCAGAGACAGATTTGTGGTGTAAGTGCTATTTATTGAAAAGTGCTGTAGTGCTATATGTACATTGTCCATGACTGTGAGTCCATTATAGTGACATTTTAAATTGGGATCCAACACAAGGGTTTACCAAAATGCTTTTGTCATGCTGGGGTTGCTGTTTCAGACAGTGCAGAGGGACAGGATTTGGCAATGAGTAGGAGAGAGACCAGCACTGGGCTGGGTGACAAGATATACAGGCCCGTATTTATACTTTTTGACGCTAAACTGCGCTAACGCAGTTTAGCGTCAAAAAGTTTAGCGCCGGCTAACGCCATTCTGAAGCGCCATGCGGGCGCCGTATTTATTGAATGGCGTTAGCCGGCGCTAGCAGACCGGCGCTGCCTGGTGTGCGTGGAAAAAAACCACGTACACCAGGCAGCGCCGGCGTTGGGGAAAATGGCGTTAGGGCGTCTTAAAATGGGGCAAGTCAGGTTGAGGCAAGAAAATCGCCTCAACCCGATTTGCGCCATTTTTAACGACGCCCAGACGCCATTTACATGACTCCTGTCTTAGTAAAGACAGGAGTCATGCCCCCTTGCCCAATGGCCATGCCCAGGGGACTTATGTCCCCTGGGCATGGTCATTGGGCATTGTGGCATGTAGGGGGGCACAAATCAGGCCCCCCTATGCCAAAAAAATAAATAAAAAATTATACTTACCTGAACTTACCTGAATGTCCCTGGGATGGGTCCCTCCATCCTTGGGTGTCCTCCTGGGGTGGGCAAGGGTGGCAGGGGGGGTCCCTGGGGGCATGGGAGGGCAGCTGTGGGCTCATTTTGAGCCCACAGGTCCCTTAACGCCTGCCCTGACCCAGGCGTTAAAAAGAGGCGCAAATGCGGGGGGTTTTGCCCCGCCCACTCCCGGGCGTGATTTTTGCCCGGGAGTATAAATACGACGCATTTGCGTCGCAGTCATTTTTTTAGACGGGAACGCCTACCTTGCATCTCATTAACGCAAGGAAGGCGTTCACGCAAAAAAATGACGCTCATTCCTCATACTTTGGCGCTAGACGCGTCTAACGCCAAAGTATAAATATGGCGTTAGTTTTGCGCCGAATTTGCGTCGAAAAAAACGATGCAAATTCGGCGCAAACGGAGTATAAATATGCCCCACAGTGGTTTGCAGAACAGTGCTTGAGTACAGTTGTTGCAAGACTGGCAAGTTACAAAGCGCAGGACCTTGGTAAATGTCGGCCATGTGGCAGGGACTAGTGCTTCCGGGTACTTTTCCTTGTGAATGTGATCTGTTCCATGTCTTCTTCTTCTGATGTGTGTGTTGCCTGCTTTGTCCTTGTTGTTGTTGGTTGTGAAGGGTCAACACACACCTCAGTGTTAGAAGACGTGGAGTCAGACATCCCGGTCGCTGCTCCCTGTGAAGGTCTTAAGGGCAGTACTGCAGCAAGGAGGATCTGCTGGTTCTTGAGAATAGCAGCCACATCATGATGGTAGGCAGCCAGGTATGCCCTGAGGGAGTCATGATTGCATTTGTGCATGCAGTGGAAGGTTTGGGGTGCGTGGTGTTGTGGCAACTCCCTTACTGCAGTGGTGAATTCCTTGACAGTTTCTTGTAGTCCTTGCAGTGTGGATGTTAGGGCTTGCATAGCTGCTGCCTGATCTGCAGATGACATCATGTGGTGGGTGGATCCTCTGCGATGGCTGCTTGTTCTGTGCTCCTCCTTGTGACTGAAGGTGGGGTCTGGAGGGTTTCAAGGACCTTTTGGATGGTCTCCTGGGGAATGTTTATCGGCTCGTCATCCATGTCATCAGGGAAATCTGGGACAGGGATATCGACAGGAGATCCATCTTCCTCTGCAATGAAACAGGGTACAATTAGTGTGTCTGTGTTGTGACAATTTTGACGTGACGTGCCTGCCTTTTGATGAATTCACTTTGTGATCTTGTTTTGTATTAATATCTGCAGTACTTCAGATGGGCACTGTTTCAGGCCTGTGGCCCTCCTGTGTGTTACATGTATGTTATGGAGTTATCAGACTTGTCAGCCTCATTGCCTCTAGGTGTTGCTTTATGCCAAATAGAGAATTGCCACCTTTTTGTCCTACTCAACCCTCCGTGTATATCCATTCTCATGGTGAGACCTTTCACTGGCTGTGGGTGTTCTGATGGCCCTGGCAGCACACTTAACTATCAGGACCTGCCCCAATCCCTGATCTTTCACATCGACTTAATTGTAATTGACATGTTGCATATCCTATGCATGGCAATGGTATGATGTGATATGGATGTTGACATTGTTAATGTGTCCTGCTGATTTTGGGTAATGTGTGGTACATTGGATTGCCCTGATAATCGTATCAGTGTCCTATTTCGTCCTCTGACTGTGCAGGTGTATTTCAGTGACCAGTTACATGTGTCCCCTCCTCAATGCTGTTGTCTGAGCAGTATGACATTTGTGATGTTGCCTTGTTACCCAGGCACAGGATGGACCCTGACATATGCAGCATGGGTGTGTCCTTAGTGCTGTGTCGCTCCTATTGTTGTTTACATTGGCTGATGTTTGCGGCAACTATGGGCATTGACATTTGAGTGCACTGGGGTCTTTGTCTTGTTTCTGGAGATTGTTGCAGATGTCATCCTCACCCCCTAATTTAGGTGTGTATGATCCATGGGGAGGTTACTGCCATTGGCTACTTGAGCTGCACACAGATCAAAGGTGGTAGTGGCAACTGTTGTTGCAGTTACATTGCAGTTGTCGGTTTGGCTAGAGGATTGCTTATAGGGCCCTAGTTAATGTAGGAGGTATGTTGGATGATGAGTGCCAGGATGTCAGTTTGACGTAGTAACCTTCCCTCCTGTCGTGGCTTTCCCTTTGCTCCATCGTTGGCATGACAGCATGCCCCCATGGGACTGTTGTTGGTGTAGTGTAATGGTGTGCCCCAGCTTATGTTTGTGCAGGCCATGCCCCCCTGCCGTTCCCCTTCACCCATGCCACTCCATGAATATGATGACTTACATGCATTCCCCCCCCCGGTTGCAGTTGACATTATTGCATTATAATTCCCCATGCGACTTACCCTGCATGTGCGTTGTCTCGTGGTAGTCTGCGCTGTCCTGTCCTTGAATCCCTGTGACGATCTCCTCAGGGATGATGGCTGCAACCATCTCCTCCATGTGGTCCAGGGCCTCCTGGTGTGCTGGACTCCCCCTCCAGTCTGCAGTGCTGCCTTCCTCTTCCTGGCCATCTTTTCCTTGGTCCTGCGCTTGCAGTCATGCCAGCGTTTCTTGCACTCGATGACTGTTCTGCGTACTTCTGCCACACTGTTAATCTTTGTTGCCATATAGCCTCTCTCCTCCTGATTGGCAACTTTGAGGTGACAAACAGCTGGTGCTGGTGTTCCGTCACCTCTTTAACCAGGATTTCCTGCTCCTCTGCACTGAAGCAACACTTTCTTTTCTTCTTAAAAGTGTCCTGGTTCTTGTGTGGATCCTCCTGGCTGGTTCCTGGTGTGCTGTCATCTTCCTGAGGTCTGTAGTGGCATCTGGGATCCATTTTGGCTCTCCTCTGGTGAACTGGCAGTGTTTGTGGTTTTTTTTTTACGCTATTGTGTCAACAAAAAGGCGCATATCCGGTTTGCAGTGTCGTAAATCGACCCACAGTCATTTCCGCCGCGTTAACATTGTTTCCCTTTACGACTTGACGCTGCGGTGTGCATAAAAAATAATGACTCCCACCTGTTGTTTGCGCCGCCGTGCGTCAAAGTATAAATATGACGCCCGCACGGCGCACCAAAATGGCGTTAGCCGGCGGTAATTTTTTTTACGCAAAACTGCGCCGGCGAAGTTTTGCGTCAAAAAGTATAAATATGGGCCTCCATGTCATAATTTCTGTTTTGGCCATATTCACTGCATACCCTGACACCTGGCCGAATTCTAACGTTAAAGGCTCAAGCCTATCTAACGCGGAGGACAAATTTTCAGTATAGCTCATGATATCATCTGCATATAGGGACATTTCCTTTTCCCAACCCATATAAGTGAATGGCTTAATTAGAGGGTCCCTCTTAATCATAAGAGCCAACGGTTCAATATAGAGGTTGAATAATAGTGGGGAATGTGGTCAGCCCTGTCTAGTGCCCCTTGTAATGGGGAAAGCTGTAGTTAGATTGCCATTTAACACTGATCTGGCTGATGGGGTTTTATAAATGTTTTTCAAAACCCCATAGAAGTTCATCCCAAAATTAAGATGTTCTAGGATAATATTAAGGTATCCACAGTTTACTCTATCAAAGGCCTTTATAGCATCTAATGTTATAACTGCCAGAGATAATTTATATACTTTCGCCAAATCAATTGCTCCAATCAAATCGTGAGACAGCTCATGCATATATCTGCCCTTTAGAAAGCCCTTCTGGTCACCCTGAATCAATCCCCCCAACACCGCACTCAACCTATTAGCCAGAACATTAACAAATTATTTGTAATCATTATTCAGTAGGGAAATTGGTCTGTACGATTCACAAGACAAAGGATCTTTCCCTGGTTTAAAATAAGAGTAATCACCACTTCATCCTAAGATTTTGGAAGGGGGCTGTTAGAAATGGGGTCTTTGGTTGGCAGTCAGGTTACCCCCTGTCCACGCAAGGACCCTCACTCTAGTCAGGGTAAGTCACACACAATCCAAATTATACTGTGCCCACCCTCTGGTAGCTTGGCACTGAGCAGTCAGGCTGAACTTAGAAGGCAATGTGTAAAGTATTTGTGCAATAAATCATACAATACCACCATATAGCACCACAAAAATACACCACACAGGGTTTTAGAAAAATATATAATATTTATCTGGATAAATGCAGGTCAAAACAATCAAAGATGCAATAAGTAAATGTAGAGATATCACTGAAAAGTAATATGCAGTGCCTTAAGTCTTTTTAAAGCAAACAAGGTCACTTTCAAGCACAAAGTACCTGGTTCACGTAAGAAATCTCTGCAAATGGCCGCAGAGGAGAAGAAGCGTGGAAACAAAGGGGTGTGCGTCGATTTCTCGGGCCGCACACGGCAAAGTGTCGTTTAGTTTCCATGCATGGATGGCTGTGCGTCGATTTCCGGCGCTCGGTCGTGGTTCCTCTTCGGGTTGCGGGTTTTCAGATGCCCCAGGGACGATGCGTGGATTTCCTGCGCTGGCAGGATGAAGTCACAGGAGCTGCGTTGATCCGGTGGGCATTGCCTCAAATTTTCTACCGCACGGCAGGCGCTGCGTCGATTCCTCTCTGTAAGTCGGGCTCCGTCGTTCCGGCTCGACTATGCGGCGATCCAGTGGGCCATGCGTTGAATTTCTGGTCGCTACGCTGGTGCTGCGTCGATCTTCCCGTTGCGAAGTCGGGCTGCGTCGTTCTGGGTCGGCGCGCAGTGAAATTTTCACTGCGTGCAGGCTGTGCATCGTTTCTGTCAGGCTGTGGGTCGAATTCCACTGCACAAGGAGTCCTTCTTGAAGAGATGAAGTCTTTTTGGTCCTGAGACTTCAGTAAACAGGCGGCAAGCTCTATCCAAGCCCTTGGAGAGCACCTGTTCAACTCAGCTAGAGAGCAGCAAGGCAACAGCAAGGCAGCAGTCCTTCACAGAAAGCAGTCAGGGAGTCCTTTGGGCAGCCAGGCAGTTCTTCTTGGCAGGATGCAGGTTCTGGTTACAAGTTTCTTCTATAGGAAGTGTCTAAGTTGGAAAGGGCAGAGGCCCTGTGTATATACCCAAATGTGCCTTTGAAGTGCGGGAGAATTCAAAGAGTGGCTTAGAAGTGCACCAGGTCCCCTTTCAGTTCAATCCTGTCTACCAGGGTCCCAGTAGGTGGTGTCGCAGTCCTTTGTGTGAGAGCAGGCCCTCCACCATTCCAGCCCAGGAAGACCCATTCAAAATGCCAACGTATGCAAGTGAGGCTGAGTATCCTGTGTTTGGGGCGTGTCTGAGTGAATGCACAAGGAGCTGGGAACTAAACCCAGCTAGATGTGGAGTGTAAGGCACAGAAATATTTAAGTGCAGAGAAATGCTCACTTTCTAAAAGTGGCATTTCTAAAATAGTAATATTAAAACCAACTTTATCAGGATTTTATATAACCATTCTGACCATACTAAATATGACCTTCCTACTCCTTTCAGATCAGCAGCTACCACTCAATGTTTAAGGGCAGCCCCAATGTTAGCCTATGAAGGGAGCAGGTCTCGCAGCAGTGTAAAAACGAATTTAGGAGTTTTACACTACCAGGACATGTAAACTACATAGGTACATGTCCTGCCTTTTGCCTACACAGCACCCTGCCCTGTGGGTTACCTAGGGCAGGGTGATGCAAAGTCGGTCCTGGAGAGCCGGGTCCATGCCGGATTTTTAGCATATCCACATTTAGAAAAATGAAGATTTCTGAAACATCTTTTTCAGAGATGCCCGTTTGGATAGCAATTCAATCCATGTAGGTTCTCCATTCTTTCCTTCCTTCTGTAATTCTAGCAATTCTTGTTCTAAACGGGCTAGATCACGTTCAAGGTTCTGTATTTTCTTGCTATAATCCCTATTTTTTCAAGCAGAAGTACTAATCAAGATCCCCCTAATAAAAGCCTTATGAGAGTCCCAAACCACATGAGGGGCCACCAAATTCATATTGAGCTCAAAAAAAGACCTGGCTTAGATTTTCAAACGCTCCACCACCCTGGAATCTTTTAGAAGTGATCCAGCGTACATCCTCTTGAGTGACATTCTGCACTGCATGATCAGACAAATGTGCTGCAATATGCTGAATGGCCAAAACGGCCCTTTTAAGTGGCCTGCCTATTAAGAAGTAATCTATCCTCAAATGATGTTTGTATTTCCTTTTATGAAATGTCAAACCCCAAGATCGACCGTGGGTTTCTCTCCATATATCCACAAGCGCAAATTGTTTAATTATTGCCTTAATGTATGCCTGCGACTTTTTACACCCCAGTTGATTTATCCAATGAATCATTTAACATGGCATTAAAGTCACCTGACATTATAATTGGATACTGGGCGTCTAGCAATTCTCGGTCCTGTAGGGGTCCTATATCATCCGAATTAGGGACATAGTAGCAGGCAAATGTATAGATATTTCCATTGATTTTGATATCTGCAACAACCCACCTGCCCTTCACATTCGCTTTATGGTGCAGAATTAAGGCATTTGACCGACCTTTATTCAGAATCAGGACTCCCCTAGAATGGGACGTATTATCCGAACAAACCATACGTTTTACCCACCTCTGGGATATAAAAATTCCATGAGCCTCTGTGCTTGAAAGATGTGACTCCTGCAGCATTATTATCTGGTCTGAAGAATCCTTTATATACTGTAGAATATAATCCCTTCTAGGTTTAACACGAAGACCATTCATGTTCCAAGAGAGGAGCTAAACCCTCTTACCGGCCATTCCCTGTATCTCTATTGGTCTTTAAGAATTTCTTTGAGCTATAAACTACCAATCGAGCTCCTTTGTAAAGAGGTACACATCTTTTTATCCCACGTGTTTCTTCCGTACCCCTGACCCTCTTCCCCAGGTACTCCCCCTCCACCCCCCTTATCCCCATGAACCCCCCACCCTGGAGAACCCTACTCTTCTTCAAACTGGCTCCTAAAGCCATTTGGCACTGTTGTGCTTAATACACACTCTTAAAAGAGAAAAAGAAGAGGAGAGTGGAGGACAATTTTCACAATTTAAGCAGAGCAAGGGGACAAGGAAAAAACTGAGACAACAGAAATCCCACACTACGTGCCCCTGAACTCCTCCAGAAGAGTATCTGCTTCCTCCCAGTCTCTTAGATTGTACATTTTATTATTCCTCTTAACGCGCAAGGTTGTGGGGGAATTTCAGTTGAACTGTGGCTCACAATTTTTTTGAGGTCCTCCATCCTTTTACCTAGCTCCCACTGTCTATTTGAAGTAATATGAGAAACATCCGATCTAACCTCGAAGGAGCAGTCTTTCGCACTTAAAGTTTTAAAGTTCCCAATTTTAGGGCCTTTGACAATATCTTTCCTTTAACAGTGTAAGTGAGAAAGTTCACCAGGATCCTCCTAGGCTTAACTCTGTTTACAGCTTTCCAGAAAGGATCTCGATGCACACGCTGTATGTCACTACTTAATAGTGCCTCTGCCCCTTCCCAGACACTACTTTGTATCAGAAGGTCCAACACAAATGCCTTAATATTTTCACCTTCCTTCCCTTCCAGGACATTCATTAGCTTAATATTATTTCTTCTTGCACTATTTTCTAAGGATTCCAGCTTCTCAAAGCCCTCCTTATTCTTGCCCTTCAATTCATCTATATCTTGCCTACTCTTCACAGAGGCCTCTTTTAACTGTTCTACTTGAGTTTCCAAGGCCTGAATTCTTTGAGCCAGTAGATCTAGCTTATTTGCTAAACCTTCACAAACTTCCTGGATTTCCTTCTGATTGGCTTGGGACACTAAAACACCTTGCCTGACCTCCTTTGTTAGAGAATGAAGCAAGGATTCTAAGGGTCCCGTCTGTGGGACCCGTGCATGAGCCTCACCCGAGAGCGATCTCTGAGATCCTATATGCTCCATCAAGGTCAAAATTCCAGGGGCTTTTCCACCGGAGCTTTCTGAGGGGCTACTTAATTCCTCCACCAAGAGGTTTTGAACCTGAGCAAGGCCCAAGCCATCGTTCATTGCTCCTAAATCAGTCTCACTTAGGCCCCCCCTCCTGCGCCTATAGGGTATTGAGGTTCGGTGAGATTAAGGTTGTGTCCTTTTGTCCTTTACCTAAATCCTCCATCCCACCGTTCAACCCTTTACCACAAAATGGGGCCGAAAGGGGGATAGCCAGGAGGCCCGCTGAATTTTGTACTTTGAAATAAGACCTAAGAGAGGTGGTAACTCTCTGCTGTCGCTTAGGAGAAGTTTGGTTTTTTCTTCTCCCCACGTTGCTACCTGACTTGGAGATTTGCTCCGGCCTGAAATAATTTTAGGTTTTTTGGGGGGCTTTTCCCTGGACACCCACTGACAAACAGAGTCACTCCCTTCACCAGAGAGCCCCCCTATTTCTGCCACCACCTGTGAGAGTGGGGGACACCCCTTTAAACTATCCAGCCCAGCAGTTTCCAAGGTTGTATTCCCCTTTTCCCGCTCCTGAAATTTTTTATATGACTTTTCTTCTTGCGTGGATGCATCCGAGGGACAGACAAAGGAAAGAATCCCGCCTCCTTTACTTGCTGCAGCCAAATCCTTCTGTTCACCTCGTAAAGTTCCCCCGAAGGTGCTGCCTCTGCCAGATTTGCTTCCAGTCGCTCCTCGCAGCACGACCCTGGACGTGAAGGTCCTGACCGTCCTCACCTCCAGGGCAGCTCTCCTGCAATGGCCGCCGCTTTCCCTTGTTGTCTCCTCCGCCGACTCTGGCATCCCGATCCGAGAAGCCCCTCAAGTCGGGACACGGTCGCAAACGCGGACAGACATACGTGTCCAGAAACAGAAAGGTAAGACCGGGGGGATGGGGGATTCCTTCTCCTCGTACGCCTCAAATCGAACTATGCTGCACAGCCCGTCAGACGCCGCGGCCCGCTCAGCAGCACTGCTGTTGTTCGCCGGCCGCTATGTTCTCCCCATTTTATCTGAGAACCTTCAATTTTACTAAAGTGCTTTACAAGCACCAGGGTTACGGATTTGGAGCAGCAAGTTGCTTTAATCAGACAATCCTTAAATCCTGATTTATCCATCCACAGATCTTCCTATCCATTTATCTACCTATCTAGCCATCCTTCCGCCCATTAATGCACTCACTCTTCTTCACCCATTTTTTATTTATCTACCAATTAAGCCAACCAATCAATCTATTTACTCACTCTGTCGCTCTTGGTGCAATCATATATTGACCTTCCTAGCCACCCATCTATCTATCCATCTGTCTGTCCACCCACTGCTCCCATTCGGGTCAACTTTAGCATCCCCAAATCAATCCACCGATCCAATGTCTGCACCTGTCCCTAAGGATCAACCTTCCTAGCCATCCATCCATCCACCAACACCAATTATCTATTAATTTTTTGACTAAGATATCCCGCTTATTAATTTCTACTTATTTATCTCTCTCGCTTTCTATTTATCAACCTTCCAGGCCAAAAATCTACCCAATATTTATTTGTCTTTCGATCTACCAGCGCAGCTATCCCATCTATCCACCAACTTACTCATGATGTCTGCTTTTCTAGCTACCCGTGTATTCGTCTATCCTCACACCTCACCTGCTGCTACTTTTGTCTATCGATCTACTGACTTACCTGCCCAACAAACCCATTTACACTCTTTTATTTGTGAAATCTGGCAGTAAATTAATACAGGTCATCTCCCATGTTACTTTTTATTAATATCTTATAGCATAGTATAACAGTACCTCATGTTTTGGTAAATATCTGACGTTCTCCTTCCATTTCAAAGTCATGTCCAAACAATACACTCATTTCCAAGTCCAACTCAAAATGATATAATTTCATCAGTTTGTTATAGGAGTAAATATGCGTACCTTGTGGTTAGAACAGCAGCAGCTCTACAAGGAAACTTCATGGTGTTGTTTCAATGTCACTGCTTTGCATGTTATCAAGGCTAATGGAAAGGCAGCAGCAGGAAGATCTCTTGAGACGTCACTACATCAGAGTGACTGAGTTAGTGGGAGGTTATCTTACCCAACTGAGGTAGGCCTTGCTGGTCCTCTTCAGTCTTGCAAACCTTCTTCTCCACCTCTTGCATTTGCCAAGGCTTGATGGTAGTTTTCCAACACCACTGATCGATTGCATCTCAACCCCCTATGTGGGACACCAGTTGCATCACTCCTGGGACTCATCATCTCCGGTGCTGCACTGCGGGCCTTCTTCGTCCACGTCGATCTGGTCTTGCATCCACAGAAGGGTGGGTTGTGGCTCCTGCAACCACCGGACACTCCAATACAAACTGTACTTGGTCCCCTTCCTTTGCAGGTCCTCTTCTGTCAGGATCAACCTTCGGGTTTTTCCAATCTTGGTTGGGTCTTGCATAATTCTATTCCAAAGTCCTCCTGTTGGTTTAGGGGAAAACCAGCTACTTACCTCTGCTCTCCTGGTCGCTGAGGGTCACCCTGGTACTCACCTCTTGGTGTGCCTAGTTCCTCCAGCTCCCTTCTACTGATTCCACTTCCTTGGGTGGGGTACTGCCTTTCACATTCCACGTTTTTAGTGTATGGTTTGGCCCTCCCCTAGGGCCCTCACTGTGTACCTATACTTTTGCCAATGCTTATTGCTTTCTATGCTCTTTACTATTTACTAATGTGTATATAATAGTGTGTTTACTTACCTCCAATTGAGGGACAGCCTATTTAGTGTTCTAGTATTTGTGTTACTATACTAAAGTACCTTTATTTTTGTAACACTGTGTGGTTCTTTCACGTGTGATAGTGCTGTATGACTATAATGGTATTGCGTAAGCTTTTCATGTCTCCTAGATAAGCCTTGCCTGCTCATCCACAGCTAACTCTAGAGAACCTGGCTTCCTAGACACTCACTACTTCACTTCACTAATAGGGGATACCTGGACCTGGGATAGGGTGATAAAACCATAGGTGTCCACCACACACCAGGCCAGCTTCCTGCAGTCTGTAGGTACTTAAATTTGAAACTGGTACAGTTGTTGCAAGATTTCCTTCAGGCCGGGGACTGGATGGTCAGATCAGATTTAAAAGATGTCTATCTGAGGATTCCAGTCTTTGCCCTGATCTGTTATTTTCTTGAGTTTCAATGGCAAAACAAGCGGTTCGAATTCAAAGTCCTTCCACTCAGGCTGTCATCAGCTCCTTGGTGTTTTACAAAACAGCAAGGAGTTGTGGAACACCTACAGACACATGGAGTGTGTCTTATATATCTAGACAACATTATCCTAGTGGCTCAGAACCCCATCACTGTAATGCATTATCTGTCCTGGGATGATTCGCTTGCTTCATTACATACATGCAACATCTGTGTTGGGCAATAGGTTTGCTTCAGGACCTAGGGTTTGTCTTAAACTCTGGTAAATCAATTTAGCCCCAGTACAATCCAGAGAGTTTCTGGGATTTTGTGTGGATGCCCTGAGACAAACAGGAGACCCCTGGGGACTGCTACGGGACAACAGAAAGTTGTCAGTGCTGGTTCCTGCTCACAAACTAAAAGCAATCAGGAAGGAACTTCAGTCTGCACTGAGCAGAGACAATTTCCTTGTGTTTATTAGCTAGGATACTGGGGTTCTTAACCTCTTTCTTACAAGCGATTTTTCCAGGCCTGCTCAATTACAGGGTGCTATAGTGATTGAAGTTCCTTCATCTTTGCAAGGGCCTTGCAAACTCCGATCTAGTCTCATTATCGCTCCAAGCCAGGACAGAACTGACATGGTGGCTCGAGCACATAGAAGCGAGGAATGGCAGGGCACTCTTTGGATGCCTTCCGGCTGTCACAACAGAGTCCGATGCCAGCCACTGGGGATGGCGTGCATGGCATGAGAGCCTAGCCACACGACACTGGTGGACGATGGAGAGATTGAAAAAAGCATATTAGTTGCCTGGTACCGTTAGTGGGCTCCATTGTGATCAAGACATTAGTCCCCAACAAAGAGAGTTGCTGTATTTTGTAGAGGATGGACACCATTTTGGCAGTCTGCTATATCAACAAATTGCCCCTTGGCGGCACAGAGGAGCACAAGATGGTATTCAACCAATATATTCAGTACCTTTCATTAGCTTCCCATTTTGTTTTGCAGTTGTTAAACCTTACAGGCTAGGATATTCATTAAAGCATCAAACAACCACTAATCAGGAATTTTTATACCATAACAAAACCCCTCATTTCCTATTTTACTGAATACATTGGTTGAATGCCATCTACTGCTCTGTGTAGTTCACAGGTGGCAGCACGCCCCGTTCTGCAGTGGAACAGGAAGAAACCCGGTGATGAAGCATGCCACCAAGGGGCAACCCTAGTGGGTGAGGATTTACCTAAAAAAAAGCAAGACAAGCTTTTTTGGTACAGTAGAGAGGCTAAGGCTCTTGGGTCAAAGTATAGTTGATTTGTGAGGAGGACAAACCCTCTCCTATATTACATCTCCCCTCCTTTATTTTTAGTAATTTAGCATCTAATGGACTCCAGGGACTGGATGTTAACTGCCAAAAAATTTCGGAAGCTCAATTACCAGTGGGTTCTTTGTCACGTGGGCTGTTTGTTGAATAAACACTCGAAAAACGTTTTCAGCTGCAGACTGGAACTAGACGCCCAACGGCAGATGCATTTCTTCAACACTGGGGGGATAGGGCAATGGGAATGTGTTAAACTTTTCCTCCATTCATGAGGGTTTTGAGGGTAGCCTCTCAGATGAGGAGGCAGGAAGCAGAGTAGATTCCAGTGACTCCTGGAAGACTCAGGTTCGGTTCCCGATCCTTCTACAGCTGTCCTGCGACTCTCCAGTCCTTCTGCTCTGTCTGATGTTATTCCGGAACCCAGTAGGCTCTCCCTGTCCACAGGTGTCACTCACAATAACCAAATAAATTAAAATAACCGAAGTGGCCGCCAATCCCTGCGTGCACCACAGCAATCACCACTGTGTAATCAGGATATGCTGTGATGCATCGTGAAACATCAACAGTGCAAACTGTACTTGTAACACTTACACTACTCTAACAACCCAGTGATAGAGCTGACTACACACTAGAATGCCGCACCTCTGAGGGACTGGTGGCGGAGGAGCTGCAGGGTAGCGTACGGTTCTCCCCACCCCTCCCAGGACAGAGAAAACAGAAGGTACTGATGGGTTTGAAGTATCTCCAGTCTTTTCGCCACGTGAAACCAGCAGGAAGATTGGTGTACTAGCAAAGGCTGATTGTAGAAAATAAGATTCTTAGGGACAGCTCCCTGCTGCAGTGTCCTTAGTCTAACTGTCAATCTCACTCCTCACACAAGAACAGGACCACAACCGACCTCACAAAACACATCACAGCATGCGATGAAATAATCATTATGTGAAAGTTTGTTTTTATGTATTTAATTCTCACCAGAATAAACCACATTAAAACTGCATGAATTGTGTAACATTTTAGGCAGTTGAATATTTAAGAATAATTTGCTTTGTGTCACCTTTTTATGTTGTTAAAATCTACACAGCCATGCATTCTGTTTTGATCTATCAGCCTGGATGGGTTGTACAGAACATTTAGACAACTGATCTAAAGATGCTGATAAGAAGTAGATGTTCCTACTTTAGTGATAAAATTAGTTTTTATGTTTCATCCTCAACTGGTTGATTCGTATTTATTCTACAAGTTTAATGTTTTCATTTGCCCGGGTTTTCAGTCATTTTTTGTTGAGTCCTAGAATTTATGTCCCTCAAGATATTTTTGCTCCACACTTGGCAACATGTCGTCACCACCGCATACATTTCATGTGTGTCTAAAGAGTTTAATTTGCAGTGAAGCAATGCTCTGTGAAGTTCGTTGCTTGGTGAAGGGAAGTTGAAGAGCCCATCTTCTGTTCGGAGATGCTACAAATGTTGGGGTTTGTCCTTAACTTTAAAGCTCTTCAGACATTCAGAGGAAGGTGAAGACCTCAGCCCTGACTGATTCTTAGATGTCTCAGGTCTAATATCAGCTGTACAATCTTAGATGCCTTTTGGCAGTGCTTTGAGAAGGCTTTTGTATTTTTTACTTGATGTTGCTGAGGAGAAATACCCCATGCAGTGTCATGGCCTTCTCATGTGTGTATTCTTTGGTGCTGTACAAGAATTGACTCTCCATTAAAGCTCTTACCGCCTACGGTGCAGTGATTAAGGATTCTTTCCTGTGTGTATTCTTTCATGGTCTAAGAGGTTTGCCATATGAGTGAAGCTCTTGGGGGACACAGTGCAATGATAAGGCTTCTCTCCTGTGTGTGTGCTTTGGTGGTCTACAAGAGTTTTCTTTCGATTGAACCTCTTCTCACACACAGTACAGCTGTAAGGCTTCTCTCCTGTGTGTATTCTTTGATGCTGCACAAGGGATCCAGGGTTGTGGAATTTATTAAAATATCTACTTGTCCAGGGGACCGGTTACTTCTCAAATCTACTTGTCCTGTAAAAAGATCTACTTGTCCTTTTGGTGCCATGTAGTGTGACAACAAATTATGGCAGCAATCTCATTATGTAAGAGCTCTGATAATAGCCTCTCTGATTATGCCAGGGCTACTACCATAGTAGGGCTTGAATACTTGCAGTTTCAATCCCTACTGTAGCAATTTCCTTATTTTGCCACCTTTCTGCAGATCTGCATACTGGGGCTGGAGGAAGCAGTAAGCAATAGTTCCAGGGCTGGAATGCCTTTGAGTCTGCGAACCTACTAACCTGCATGTTTTAAAGATTTTCACCAGCTTCTCTCTAATATTTTCCCATAATAAGAAAGGTTGGACATTTACTCCTGACAATTGCAGAATTAGAACTTCTTCCAGGGTTGGGAAGAAAGTGGCCGGAGGGAAAATGAACTTGCAAATGCTCAATAGATTTTCACATGAGCAAATCTACACATGCGTATTTACCCATGCTAAAATACAGTTCACAAATATTTTATAGGGGTACGACATATACCATGGGTGCACTTTTGTGACTTTCTTTAAGAATTTGGGGCCACATGTAGGTAGGTTCAGATTTGCAACCCGCAAATTGCGAGTCGCAAATCTGAATGTAGGATGGTGTCCCTGACACCATCTGTGATTCGCAAGGGCTTCGCAAATGCCCACCTAGTGAATAATCATGAGGTGGGTCGCAATTTGCGAACCCCTTGCGAATAGCGTCCCTCACAGGGATGGTGGCCTGCTGGAGACAGCAGACCACCATTCCTTAAAGGAAAACGAGATGCATTACAAAAACGAAAAATGAAACGTTTTCGTTTCATTTTTTCAGAGCAGGCAGTGGTCTGCAGTACCACTGCCTGCTCTGAAAAAATGTTTACAGTGACATTCACAATGGGGAAGGGGTCCCCTGGGGACCCCTTCCCTTTTGCGAAAGTGTTAGCACCCATTTGAAATGGGTGCAAACTGCGATTGGTTTGCGCCCGCGTTCGCGGTCACAAAACAATCCTACATTGCACTGCGAGTCGCAATTAGGAAGGGAACACCCCTTCCTAATTGCGAGTCACAAACCCGTTTTGCGATTCGGTAACCAAGTTACTGAATCGCAAAACTGGGTTTGTGCATCGCAATGTGCTTTTTGCACGCCGCAAACAGCGAAAGTCACTCTTTGCGACATGCAAAAAGCTACCTACATGTGGGTCTTGGCCCCTAATTAGGTCTGGTGTTAACAAAGACATTTTATTTTTATTAAACTTCTATTTCTCTCTCTTTCGGCTGGCTTTACTGTGAGTGATCGCATTCTGCTCTTCCACAAGGAGCATATTGGCACACAAAGTAGTTTTGTTCAGTGTCAGGAACTACAGTGGCAATCAGTGACGTAACGAAACTGGAGGGTGCCCCTTTGCAAAGAACATGGAGGAGCCCCCTCTCCAGACTCACTCAGGGCAGGTGCTGTGCTGAAGGGGCCCCCTGGAGGGCGGCTGCAGGGCCTTTGTTATGCCACTGGGGGCAACGTGTGCTTTTAGAGTTCAAAAACTTTTTTTTTTTTTTTTACCAGTGTTTGTTAAAATGTTGAGGGCCTGGTAGCTCCCACAACAATAAAGTGTTACAAAAGCCATGTCAAAACAAGACACGCATTGATGAAACTAAAAGACATAAAAATATGTCAGACCAGTTGGCTTTGCCATTGTTTGTTTATTTTCATGCTTCCCATATTCATTTTGAAAATGGTTACACTAATTTTCCATTAGAAATATTTTTGGGAAATACTAGCATGCATCAACACATTTTACTAAATGACACTTCATTTGCATCTAATCAGAGAGCATTCTGGGAGCATTATACTTAGCCTCATAGCCTAAACTTTTCAAACATGTGTATACACGTTTTTTTTTTGTACTGGAACCAACGTCAGTAGTGAAGTGTGACCTTAAAACATTTATTTACAGCACTCACCCTAATAATGAAGGCTTTCAAATAATGAACCATAAATACAAGTTCGAACAGCATTATCTTTTGGAAACACATTACCTCAACTGCAGAGAGTTCCACTCTCTGTAAACAGGCAGCCAAAGGGTTTGTGCTGCAGAGGGTTGGGCCTACTTGTCCCAAGGACAAAGTAAACATAAAAACTTGTTGCCCTTGACCCCAAACAAGATGTCCCGGGAATTCCACATCCCTGGGATCCCTTACAAGTAAAGCTCTTCTCACACTCTATACAGCTATAAGGCTTCTCTCCTGTGTGTAGTGTTTGATGGTGTACAAGGGTAGATTTAAAAGTAAAGCTCTTGGCACACATAGTACAGCTATAAGGCTTCTCTCCTGAATGTATTCGTTGGTGTTCTACAAGAGTTCTCTTTCGACTGAAGCTCTTCTCACACACAGTACAGTTAGAAGGCTTCTCTCCTGCTCCTAGGCCAGTGTGTATTCTTTTTTGCTTTAGAAGAAGTGTTGTATTGTTGACTCTCTCACTCCTGTGTGTTGTTTGGTATTTTCTTTCATTTATTTTGTGAGCAAAATACTTAACTCCTCTAGAAGCTTTATGTTTCTCTTTATCATCCATACTTTCTGTCTGTGACTGATGTGCTGCAGAATGAAAAGAACACAAATTACACACAGGAAATATTGATTGAAAAACGGTGCTGTTATAATACGTGAAAGGTGGACTGTTATATCTAGGGAGGTTGTACCCCTCCTAATGTGAGGGATACAGTTCATGCAGAGGAAGATGAGAAGGAGTAAATACAAGGCAGAAAGACAACTCACCTCGTGGGAAGAGGGGACTGGTAGAGCAAGCCAAGAAATGGTCAAGGGTGAGACTGACCTCTTTGTTATCAATTTATCACAATTTTTGTTTTAAAACAATCTTTATTTTGTTTTAAGCACATTCACAATATACAGGCGTATATGCTTCCATTTATATGTACTGTACAGCTCAGTTACTTCGCTGTCATGCGTAGGGTGTTCCTAGTCTATTATTTCTGGACAGTACACATCATTTTGTTGAGTAAGGTTCCTTCTTCCATCCCACCAGTCCCCACCTGAAGAGAAGAGAAAGGAAAGCAAAAAAACAAAAAAAACACAACAAACTATTAGCTGTGTCATACTGTGCGGCCAGGGACTTTGGTGTGGGTAATTCTCTTGTTCTGCATGTAGTCGTAAAGCTTAAGTTTTGTGTCCGTGTTCTACCGCCCAATTGGAGCCTAGCATTGAGAGGCTTAATTCTTTTAGCAGATATCAAGGGGTTCAATTAAATTTTTGGCCTGTTAGTGGGTCATGTTGTGTGCCTTAAAGGTTTCTAATAGAGATCGAGTTCTAACGGGGCCCTCTGTATTATTCCAGTCTAATAGCTGAACTCTCCACTTGGCCCCACTTTTTTATTTCTGCTCTCCAGTCCTCTAGATGAGGGGGAATTGCTGCCTTCCACTTCCTAGTTGTCGCTTCGCTAGTAATAGTGCCAGGTTTAGTAATTTGTCTTCTACCATACCTCCCTGTGGTTGCATTGCTATGCCCAGCAGGCCGCGTTCCATGCGTTTCCGACTGGTTATGCCCACTAAGTCTGCGTTATCTCTGCCCAGAAGGTCCCCAGCCTGGGGCATGTCCAGAACATATGTAGTAAGTCCGCCCCTTCTTCTTGGCATCGAGGCACTTTGCTGCTGCTGTTGCTGTGGGATATATCTTACTGATCAGTTGTGCTGTTAAATAGGCTCTATACAGTACTGGAAACTGAATACATCTACGTCTGGTATTATCGGGAAATTTTCCGGGGAATTCTAGAGCTCTTGCCCATTCTTTATCTGTAATTTCTCAAAGTCAGTTTCCCATTTCCTCTTGAACTGTGACAGAGAGACCCCAAAGGTGCATTTGAGGGCCTCTATGCAGCCATTTCACTAGGTGTCGCCCTTCACTAATTCATGTGTTTCAGGTTCTTGGCCCTCGGGTGCCCCCTGTATTGATATCAGTCTGATGATAGTAGAATGTACAAGAAAAAGTGTTTACAGGAGATTATGTGCATTTATGAAGTCATCGTGCGTCATTAATGTTCCCTCCATAAAAAAGCTTCCCACTGTGGTGACACCTTTTTCCCATCCGTCCAGTCTATGTTTTGTTAAGGTTCCTGTTGCTGCAGGAAGGCTGCGCAGGGAAATGGTAGGGGCATAGGGAGCCTGGGTTGTGGTATATTTTTTTCACCAATACCGTAGAGCTACGGGTAGTAGCAGCGGGTGAGAATGGTCTGAGTAGTCTCAGAATAGAGGTGTCGGTGGAGGCGGCCTTGGTTATTGTGTATCACAGTGTAGTTAATCGCAAATAAATTGTGTCCCACCAGACAATAGGACAGCCATTGTAGTTGTGCTGCATAACTTTAAGCCTTGAAATCTGAGACTCCCAACTATCGGCAGTTGCAGCTTAGCCAAACTAATTCTACGTTGGTTTTGTCCCCAAATACGTTCCGTAAGTAACGTATTGAGTTAGTGGAATGGTGCCATGGGAAATACAAGGGGAAGGTTTACAAAGTAATAGAAGAGGTGCGGGAGTATCTCTATTTTGGCCAGTGCTATCCTCATGGTCGTTGACAGTGGGAGAATGCTATTTGTGATGTTAGCGTGGTAATTGTTCGTATTAGGTTCCCATCCAATGCGCCCTCGTTCCTTCGGTATACCTCTATGCCAAGATAGAGGAAGGTAGTCGGTGCTACCTGGATGTCCCTGTGTCCGAACTGTAGTGCATTTGTTATGGCCATATCAACAAGGGGTATACTCGAGATTTGGCAGTATTAATATGGAGGCCTAATAGTCCACTAAAAGTGGAGAAGAGTTGTTCCAGGTCCTCATGGCCAGCATGAAGATCTTTAAGGTATATCAGCATATCATCAGCATATAGGGATACTATATGGACGGCTCCCCGTCAGGGGCGATACCTCTATGCACCATTTCCCGTCTAAGGATCTGGTAGATTGGCTCCATTGCCAGTACAAATAGAATCAAGGACGGGGGCACACCTGCCGTGTTCCTCTCCCAATTGGGTACGCCTCTGATATATAGAGGCGCATGCGTGCTCGAGCTATGGTGGTTTTATAAAATAATTTAACTCATTCTATATAGCTGTGTGGTATCCCATAAGCCTGGAGCACTCACACTATGTAATCCCAGTGAATACAGTAAAAGGTTTGTTGTATATCGAGTGTTAAACACCTTGCGCGTGGGTAGATGACCTTGCTGGCATCAATAATCTGAAAAAGGCTAAAAATATTCAGTGAAGTGCTGCGGCGTGGAACAAAGATGCTCTGATCTACATTGATCAGTTAGGGAAGCAATCGCAAGAGCCGGTTGGCTAGGAGTTTGCTGAGAACCTTGTAGCCTGTATTAGGAATAGATAGGGGGTAAGAAGATGGCAGAGCCGTGTTGGGTACCTTCGGTTTTAGAATTGATGTCACCATAGCTTTCCTAGTAGTGGGAGAGAGCAGACCTTTTTCTCATGATGCATTATATAATCGCATTAGTTGTGGACATAATTGTGTAGCATATGTACTATAGAACTCTATTGGCAAGCCATCGGACCCCGGGGTTTTGTTATGCGCTAAGGTTTTACGGGTTCCCTTAACTTCTGTCAGTGTGAGCGGGGCTGCTAGCAGTTCATTGTCTGAGGGTTGTGTTGTCGGTAGATCGGTCTAAGAATCTCCATAGTCAGTCTCTCTGGGTCTGTGGGGGTGCGGCGTATAACTGTCTATAGTAATCTCGAAAGGCTGTATCGATTCCTCTCTGCGTGGTGGCTGGATTCTGCAATGAGGAATCTACTCTCATCATTGGGGTGGGGTTCATTGGTGGACGTATTAATCAGTGTGTATTTTTTTAGTGTAGTGGCTATAATTTACTACTCGGAGGCGCTCTAGTAGTTCTGCATATTGATTGCGGGCGTCCTGCAGTTGTTGGGCTTTTTCGGGCCTTGTGCTGCAGCCTGTTCCTCACGAGTGGCCCCTGCTGTCATACCAATGATCGCACCGCGCACCACCACCTTGAAGGCTTCCCATTCCACTATCGGGCTGAAAGCGGTATTCGTATTGTCGGCGAAGTACGTGTGGATAGTGGTTGCTAATTTTTCTCGTAGTACTTCGGCTTCAAGTAGAGAAGGCCTCAATCTCCACATGGGAATCGGGACAGGAATCTGGCCCACTACACTGTCCTCTCTAGTGGGTTATGGTCCGATATGGTCTTACCTAATTAAGAGGCACTTGTAATTTGTGTTTCCATCTGGTTGTGGCATACACAGCTATTCAGCCTAGAATGTAGAGCATGGGGGGGGCGAGTAGAATGAGTATTCCCTTAATCCCTCATTGCGGCCCCACAAATATCGCAGTGATCCCAACCATTTAACCTTTTTTATTTTGGATATGAGCATGGCATGCTGGTATCGTCCACGGAAGTGGGGATGCGATCTATCTAAAGTAGTGTCCAAAACTGCATCTAGATCTCTCCCAATAGCCACTAATATTGTGGATAAATAGGCATGAAAGGCTTTTTCGTCTGTATCAGGGGTATAGATACTGCCAAGAATGATCGATCTTAAATCCGGAGATCCCAATACTATAACATATCTCCCTTTGGTATTTGTTTGTGTTTCAAGAACACTGAACGGTACTCCCGCCCTAATCAATACTGCAGAGCCCCTTGAGTAAGCAGAATATGAAGTGTGCAGTAGCTGGCCTTCCCACCTATTTCAGACCTTAGCAGACTCTGGTGAAAGCAGGAATGTTTCCTGTAAGAAGGCAACATGTGCCTGCCGTTTATGGATTTGTGCTAGAATCCTGTAGCGTTTTTGAATGTTTCCCAATCCCCGTATGTTCCAGGTTATAAACTGATATTCTTTTACTACTGATGTCATGGTCTGTTAATGTAGCGACAGGAGAATCCCCAGTCGAGGCTATGTGAGCATCTTGCCCTCCCTTTATTTATTATGACACAGCCATGTAACCTAAAACCTTTTCTAAATTCAGGGTCCAGCAAGAAAACTTTGCTCGACCAAACTTGTAACCATAGTTGGAACTAGAAAAACATCATAGAGAACCAAAAGCACTTGCATTGGGGTCATCGGTGGCTTAGTGGCTAAGTCACACCCATCTTGTGGCGGTCGGTTTGGTGCAATTTGTACATCGTTAGAGTGCTCGGTGTCCAGGCCCCGGCCTCAGCAGGGTGCTCCTTGCCCCAATGATAATTTATCCAAATTCGGCAAGCGCTCTTTTGTTTCAGGGTGTGGTTATCCTAGTTTCTTTTGTGGTTTTGTCCTCCTTCAAGTGCTCATGGCAGTGTAGTTCTAAGTAATAAGAATAGTAGCAGCTGTCTCAAAGTTGATTGTGTTCCCGTATGCTTGTTGTCGTCCCTTGTATTATTGATGGTCCCCATTAAAGTCCCTCTGCTGTTTGGGGCGTTACCATGGGGAATAGCGCATTGATGCCATTTGTCGCTGATTCAGAGATGCTTTCTTGAGAGGTACTTGTACTAACTAGCAGGCGCGGCGACCCGAGGGTGGTCCCCGATTTCAATGCTCCTTGTCTGCCTTCCATCACCTGTCAGGCAATTGGGGCTCCTCTGATTTGCGAAAGGCGGTTTCTGTTGGGTTGGCTCTGACGGAGTCTTGGGGGCTCGTTCAGCTGTAGATGCAGGAGGGTCACTTCTGTCCTGAACAGTTACCTCTGGATAGGATGGTTCTAGCCATTGCAGTGCTTCTTCAGGAGAATCATAAAAGAGTACCTGTTGTTTATGGAAGATTTTCAGTTTTGCTGGAAAGACTCCCTTTCGCGTTGCAGTGCCAATGTATAAACTGGGAATAACAAAAAATGTTGTATTCTCCATGGTATGGGCGCACGCATCTGCAATTCCTGCAGTAGTAGGTCCTGATCACTATTATTCAATATCTTGGCGACTATCGGGCACATGGGATGTCCCAGGATTGGTTTTCTAGTCTGTACTCTATGGCCCATATTTATACTTTTTGACGCTAAACTGCGCTAACGCAGTTTAGCGTCAAAAAGTTTTGCGCCGTCTAACGCCATTCTGAAGCGCCATGCGGGCGCCGTATTTATGGAATGGCGTTAGACGGCGCAATCAGACCGGCGCTGCCTGGTTTGCGTGGGAAAAAACCACGTAGACCAGACAGCGCCGGCGTAGGGGGAAAATGGCGTATGGGCGTCTTAAAATGGGGCAAGTCAGGTTACGTCGAAAAAATCGTCTTAACCCGACTTGCGCCATTTATTTTCGACGCCCATCCCCCATCAACATGACTCCTATCATTGTAAAGATAGGAGTCATGCCCCCTTGCCCAATGGCCATGCCCAGGGGACTTCTGTCCCCTGGGCATGGTCATTGGGCATAGTGGCATGTAGGGGGGCACAAATCAGGCCCCCCTATGCCAAAAAAAATTATTAAAAAAAAAAAAAAAATACTTACCTGAACTTACCTGAATGTCCCTGGGGTGGGTCCCTCCAGCCTTGGGTGTCCTCCTGGGGTGGGCAAGGGTGGCAGGGGGGGTCCCTGGGGGCAGGGGAGGGCACTGTGGGCTCATTTTGAGCCCACTTGTCCCTTAACGCCATGCCTGACCCAGGCGTTAAAAAGCGGCGCAAATGCGCCGTTTTTAGCCACGCCCACTCCCGGGCGTCTCTTTTGCCCGGGAGTATAAATACCACGTAAAGGCCTGGGAGTCATTTTTTAGACGGGAACGCCTCCCTTGCATATCATTAACGCAAGGAAGGGGTTCACGCTAAAAAATGACGCACATTCCGGGAACTTTGGCGCTATTCGCCTCTAACGCCATAGTATAAATATGGCGTTAGTTGGCGTTAGTTTAGCGTCGAATTTGCGTCGAAAAAAACGACGCAAATTCGGCGCAAACGGAGTATAAATATGCCCCTATGTCCCCACTCCACTACGAAGTGTGACTATAGGCCTGTGGGGGCAATCGTTGCTTGTAGCCAGTACTCAATAAAGGGTGCTGCATTCGGTCCTTCAAGGCACTCTGGCAGCCCCACGATTCACACGCTACTGCGGCGGGACTTACCTTCAGCATCTTCGGCACTTCCCTGTGAATGCCCCACTTATCTTTGCATTTGCATGACCGTTGTCATCAGGTCTTCCTGTCTAGGTGTCAATGTGGCACGTGATCCCTCTGTGGTCTTGAATCTCTCTGACAATTTGCGGTGGTCATCTCTAAGCAAATTTGCCTTTGTTGTGACTACGCCTAGTTTTTGCTCTATAAGCACTTGGGAGTCTCTTATCTCCCACAGGATGAGGTCTATTTTATCCTCCCGTAGGGTATCCATCTCAGTGTGCATCACAAGGGAGGGCATTGCAGTTGTCGAGTGGTCAGACTGCCACGACTGCAGTATCAGCTCTTACAATACCTATTCCTTTCTGGTCTTTGTGCGCCCCATTTTTATTCCTGGTATCTCAGTTTGTCACAGCAGAACAAGCTCTTCTTTTGTGTGACTTTCTGTGCCAGCTGTGACCATTGATTAATTATTGTTTCCCCTTCTCTTGTATGAATGTCCAAATGTTGTCAGTGACGACGTTCTAAGGTCTGCGGATGGGGGACTTGGTGATGATCTGTTTGTTATTAGCCAGATGTTCAGAGCCTCTCCTTCCTTTGTCCTTAGGTTTGTCATTGCAGCCCTCCTCCCGGCGCAGCACAACGGACAGGGTGCCCAGCAGCGTAATTTTTCTTGTGTGGGTCTTTTACAATCTATTAGTTGGAGCCATTAAACAGGAGTTCGTGCTATGTGTTCATATGTTTACCTCTCCTCTTTCATTCTGTTGAGGTCTCCGATCTCCACTTGCAATCGCCACATCCTCGCCCGCTACCGGGCATCACAGTGCACCATCTCAATGCAGTGCCCACAGTCCCTGGGTTCCTCTGTATCTCAGCGGGCTCCTCCGTCCTTTCTATTCCCTCTGCTGCACAGCCCAAGGGGAGTTAGACAGGCTGAATGGTCTCCTAGTCTCGGCCTCGTGCCTGGCTCACCTCATTCCACACCGGCCGAACCCAGAGAGTCCGCCTTCCACCCTTCCACTCCAACACTACCAAGATCACCTGCGGAGTCCCCCAAGGGTCCTCCCTCAGCCCACACTCTTCAACATCTACATGATCCCCATAGCCAACATTCTCCAAGCACACGGAATCACTATCCTCTCCTATGCTGATGACACCCAACTCATCCTCTCCCTTACCCCACCACCGCCAAAACCAACCTACACGCCGCTCTCCTAGACACCGCCAACTGGATGACCACTAACCACCTCAAGCTCAACTCAAACAAAACCGAAATCATCATCTTCGGCCCCAACAAAACCGCATGGGACGACTCCTGGTGGCCCACCGCCCTAGGTCCCGCACCCACCCCCGCAACCCACGCACGCAACCTCGGCATCATCCTCGACCCCTCCCTCTCCATGACACAGCAAATCAATGCTCTAACCTCTTCCTGCTTCCACACACTCCGCACTCTAAAAAAAATCCTTCAACTGGATCCCCCCAGAAACCAGAAAGACAGTCACCCACGCACTCATCAGCAGCAGACTGGACTACAACAACACCCTCTACGCCGGCACCACACTCAAACTCAAACACAAACTCCAAAGAATCCAGAACATAGCCGCGTGCCTCGTCCTTGGCCTCCCCCGCCACGAACGAATCTCACCACACCTCAAATCCCTTCACTGGCTCCCCATAGACAAGAGAATCACATTCAAGATCCTCATCCACGCACACAAATCCCTCCACAACACCGGCCCAACCTACCTCAATGAAAGGGTAAACTTCCACACTCCCACACGCAACCTCCGATCAGCCGACCTCGCCCTAGCCACAGTCCCCGCATCCAGCACACCACCACAGGAGGCAGGTCTTTCTCCTACCTCGCCCCCAAAACCTGGAACTCCCTCCCCACCGACCTTCGCAAAACCAAAGACCTACTGGTCTTCAGAAAGAACCTCAAGACTTGGCTGTTCAACCAGTGACCCTCCCTGCCCCCCCCCACTTTCCATCCTCCCCTCAGCACCTTGAGACCCTCGCGGGTGAGTAGCGCGCTCTACAAATTTCTTTGATTGATTGAGCTCTCTCGTCGGTTGTGACCATGGTTTCACTCAGATTCCCGGGCCTGGGCTGCGAAGCACCACACTCAAACGTCTGCCATCTTCGGCCATTGGCCACGTCCCCTTCAATTTATCCATGATTAATTGACAACAGAATAACTAAGGGCCATATTTATACTTTTTGACGCACAACTGCGCCAACGCAGTTGTGCGTCAAAAATTTTAACGCCGGCTAACGCCATTCTAAAGCGCCATGCGGGTGCCTTATTTATTGAATGACGTTAGCCGGCACTGCGGACTGGTGTGCGTAAAAAAAAATGACTCACACCAGGCAGCGCCGGCGTAGGGGAAAATGGAGCTTGGGCGTCAAAAAATGGGGCAAGTCAGGTCTGAGGCAAAATTTTGGCCTCAACCCGATTTGCCCCATTTTTTTTTACGCCCAACCCCCATTGAAATGACTCCTGTCTTAGCAAAGACAGGAGTCATGCCCCCTTGCCCAATGGCCATGCCCAGGGCACTTCTGTCCCCTGGGCATGGTCTTTGGGCATAGTGGCATGTAGGGGGGCACAAATCAGGCCCCCCTATGCCACAAAAAAATAACGAAAAAAATACTTACCTGAACTTACCTTAAGTTCCCTGGGATGGGTCCCTCCATCCTTGGGCGTCCTCCTGGGGTGGGCAAGGGTGGCAGGGGGTGTCCCTGGGGGCATGGGAGGGCACCTCTGGGCTCCTTCCGAGCCCACAGGTCCCTTAACGCCTGCACTGACCAGGCGTTAAAAAATGACGCAAAAGCGGCTGGACGTCATTTTTTAAGGCCCTCCCACTCCCGTGCGTCATTTTTGCACGGGAGTTTAAATAAGGCGCACATGCCTTAGAGTCATTTTTTAGAAGGGAACGCCTACCTTGCATATAATTAACACAAGGTAGGTGTCCACGCTAAAAAATGACGCAAACTCCAAGATCTTTGGCGCTAGACGGGTCTAACGCCAAAGTATAAATATGGAGTTAGCTTTGCGTCGGATTTGCGTAAAAAAAACCGACGCAAATCCAGCGCAAACAGAGTATAAATATGCCCCTAAACATCCTGAAACGTGGCTTATATTTCTGCCCCAGTGGGGACTTCAATTACAGTCCATGTAGAATTTAGTTATTTCTGCTTCTAAGGAAACTAAAGCTGCCTAAGGCACATATAATCAGACCCAAGCCAGTGAAGATGGGAACAGGCAAGTCCAATCCCCAAAAATTTGAAAAGTGTTAAAGTGACATTGATAACTTAATAACACTGACTGGTCTAGATAAGCAAAATGTGTGTGTAACGGAAGAGTGGGAAGTCTTGCTAGAACTTTGGCTGCAGATAGATCAGGCGAGTCTCAGTGGCTACATATAATTCCTCATGCCCCGTGACAATTGGGAATTCTTGAGTGACTTGGTCACCATAGACTTGTTCAAATTCCTCACAGTCAAGGAAAGAAGGGACAAGTCAGATCTAACTTGAGTAAGGAAGAAAGGGAGGCCATTAACACATTACGCTATGACAACAGCATTATTGTAAAGCTATCTGATGAGGGGGGAAATGTCTTGATAAATGATTGCAATTATGAACAAGAGGCTTTTCGACAATTGTTTAATACAGATTGCAAAAAATTGTCTCATGTTGACAAATGTAAAACCTCGATCAGGCAATACTATGACTATATATGAGCGGCAAAATCATTGTGATGAATTTTTGAAAAACACTTCCTCCCTACTGTTTTTACCTTCTACTGAAAAATTATAAGAACAAATATAAGAACCCTACTAGAGCAGCAGGGAGGCCCACAGTGTACTCCAACAACAGCTAACTGGAAAACACAGCAATATACGAAAAACATTTCAAGCTGATTCTTGCGGTGTGCTCCCATCATACTGTAAAGATAGTAGGGATTTGTTATGAACTATATCCAACATACACTGGGACGAATCATATTTGATGATCAGCTAGGATGTCATTATGCATGCATGTATACAACACACACACACACAGCGCATGCAAACATGCTTTCGCAATAATGTGAGGTTTTTATTCAACCCACTTTCGTCCCACTTTCCAATGTCTTTGGTATGTGTTTGTAATTAGTTGTAGGGAGAATATTACACTCCTTGAGGGCAGGGCCTACAACGTCTTCTGTTTGTTAACATTATTTTGATATATGGAGTGCATGTTTCCCTATTTATAATAATGTAGTATAGAATACCAAACTAAAAAATAGAGATCTAACAATGGTATCTTTGTTTAGAAAATATTTCATTATCCATCGACAATAGTCTAAACTATCCAGAGTATCCACTTCATTTTCAAATGCACACAATATGATGCCAAATACTCAATTTCTGATGTATACCGATTTAATATACATATATATTATTATTATATAATATAGATTCCAATGCAGTTGAGGAATAGTGTCAGGAAAAGTAGGTAATAAAAAAAAAGCATGTCACTTGTTGTCTAATCCTACCTCAAGGAAAGTAATTGTGCAACAATGTCTTAATTTCAGGTTCATAACTAACGACTTTACAATTATTTCAAATGAGCTCAAACAATGTGAAACTCTGAAACTTAATAAAGAATTAGTAAAAACCTCAAGAGAGCCCCAGACTTGTGTGCAAAAGAAGGGGTTAAAGCACGTTTTGGTTGCATCTCGCTTAAAAGCTGACAATATTCTGAATAATAATTATCACATTTCAGGAAACTTGAACTGGATTGGAAACAAATGTATATTCAATCGGGATATGTCACAAAATGAATATATGGCATCAAATTGTCTGTATTTGAAAATAAAGTGGATACTCTGGATATCTGAGCTCACTGTCAAATGATAATAAAATGTTTTCTAAGCAAAGATATCGTTGCTGGATCTCTCTATATCTGTAATCTAGGTTTGACATTGTATGCTTCTTGTAATAGACTAACATGACTATACACTGATGTTTATGACCATGATAGATGTTTGCTTAAACAACAATATATTCACATTTAAAGATAAATATTTCAGATAAACCTCAAGAACAGCAATGGGCACCAGCTTCCCCCCCAGGTATGCACATTTATTCATGGGCTGGTGGAAGAAGCCAGTGGCCTGGATGTCACAAAATGAAGACATGACAAACCATGTACTAATATGGATCAGGTACATAGATAATCTTTTCCTGCTGTGGGATGGAAGTAGGGAAATGGCTGAAAGATTCATCCAGAGATTGACAAAAAACGATCTCAACCTAAAATTCTCTCATGAGTTCAGTAATAAATCTATAAAATACTTGGATATCTGCAGTGAAGGAGAAAATTGTCACAAGCCTACAAAGAAAGGAAGAAAACTTCAGGGAAGTGTAAATATCGTGCATCATCAGAAAACCAAAAACGCCCCACCCCCCCAACCCCACCCCAAAACCTAAAAACCCCTGACCCCCACCCACTCCCCAAAACCAAAAACGCCCCACCCCCCCAACCTCACCCCAAAACCCCCTGACCCCCCACCCCCTCCCAAAACCAAAAACGCCCCACCCCAAAACCTAAACCCACCACTTACCTTCGCCAACTCCCTTCTTTGTACCTTAACCACGCATGTTCGTTGTTCAGAACATACGTAGTTAAGGCACAAAAAACCGGAGTCGTGGTTAAAAAAAGCATTGTTGCGCTTTCGTTAACCATGACTTTCGGAAAAAAAAAGTTGTAAAAAAGGATGTTTCCCCTTATAGAGGCTTAATGCACGTTGCATAATCTGGAGTGTATGTTCTGCCAAATTTTTAAAAATCCCAATAGGGATTGTAATTTCTTTATGGTATTTAGTGGTTGTAGTTGAGCACGTTTCTCTAAAAACTGTGATGCTAGGCTCTTTCCTTCATCTGATAATTCATATCCCAAAAACAGGACACTCGGGAAGGCAATTTTAGTTTTTTTTTTTTAATTACATTTGTAGCCGACTTTGGCAAATCCCATAACAATGCGGGCTACCCGTCTTAGATGTTGCAGTGATTGATCTTCCGTCAGGTAGATATCATTTACGTAGGAGAATGTCCTTGAAGTGCACAAGCTGCTAACAGTCCTGGACTGTTCTTATACCCCTGGGATAAACAACAGATATTTTCTGCAAGGCCAACGCGCTGAAACTGGTTAAGTCTCTGCTTTCAGGTGCTATATTTTGGTAGAAGAAACAATTGGAGATATCCAACGTTGTTTTGTATTTTTTGTGCACTATGTTGTTCATAAGTGCTGTCCTATGTGAGTTCTGTATAGCATATGTGCGTGTATGACTATTTAGATGTCTGTAGTCTAAGACTATTCTGTACAAATGGTCGGGTTTAGCTACAGGGAACAAAGGATTGTTCATTGGTGAGACACAGGGTTTGATTACGCCCTGGTACTCTAGCTGTGTGAGAACTGCTCTCACCGGTGCTTTAGCTTCATGTTTTATTAGATACTGGGGTTGAGGTTGAGGTTGGGATTTAATTGGAATTATGTGATGGGGGAATCTTTATCCCACCCTACATGGTTGCATATAGCACAGGCGCTTGCGCCAATGTCCAATCAATGGCGTAAGATTCTACAAGTTCTTCGGGAACAAGGGGGAGAGAAAGAAGGTATCATAACCTCTTCCCCCATATGGGCAGGTACGGACAAAATCAGGTGGCCAATCTTGCTCAGCCAACAAGATATCATAGATATTAACAACACAATCCCAGAAGATTGCATCAATGGTGTGCTCTATATACCCTTCTAACTGTATAGTTACTTTATACACCCTGTCAGGTGTGGCAATGCGCACGTCCGCAGTGTTGACTTGTAAAAAGTCATCAGTTGCTCTCACCTCCAGATATTCTTGAAGATTCCGGCGAACTATTGTGAACTCTCCTGAGCTGTCTAGCAGAGCCAGTGCCACAAGTCTTGTTCTTCAGGAGGGCCCTCTTCCTGAGTGGCATGGAATATTACAACTGCTGCCACTTTTCTTTTAAAGCTGTGGTTTTTGTTGAGGAAGTTTCTCTTCTTTTTTGACAGAGACTTTTGTTGAACGTTGTGATTCCTTTCGTGGTTTCACATACTCATCCTTCCGCTCTGACCGCCCCCCTCTCCCACTTTGTTTATCCTGTGAGTCCTGAAAGGAACAAGACTGACATGTATCAGTATATTGATATCTATCAGGCGTTTTTATATTATCTGTATTTCTTAAGTTATATCTGTTTTGAGGGGTCTCCACATGTGAAGATTCTCCCCTTTCTTTTTTAGGTGTTCGTTGCTTTTTATCCCAGCATTTCTTTGATCCCTCAGGTGCTTGCTTGGTAGAATCTTTATTAGATTTCCCCTGAAAATGTGGTTTAGTTGGTCTGGCCCCTAGACTATCTCGATCAATACTAGAGTAGGTCTCTGCGATAATATTTGGCAGCTCTTGTTCTTGATCCTGTGGCAGCATGCGCACAGCTATTGCAACTGCTTCCCCTTTAAGGTTGCTTAAAATAATGGAAGATACTGTAGCAAAATTGCCCATGAGTTGCATTCCCAAAGCCAGGGCCGGGGCAGCTCCGTATTAATCTTGAATTTGTTCTAACACCTCCGGAAAATTGGCAAGTGTCAGTATACCGTGTGCGGTAGTATAGAGCGGTAGTATAGAGCACGGCAACTACCGTGCCCCAAGTATTCTAGTTATCAACTGTGGGAACCATTCCAAACAGCAAGCACATTGTTAATATTCTGTGTTTATCCTGATGTCCCGTATGGGGAAAGACTGCTTCCAGTGCATTTATATTTTGAGCTAACCAGAACAGAATTTCTTTCCGTTTGGCGGGGACTTTACCCATGATCGAATGTGCAGTAGCAGGATTGATGCCTGGTGCTGCTGCATGTTGCAGAGGGGCAGCTCGTGCTGGATTCGTATTTAATGTCTGCATTACAAACTGTACTAACAGTCTCAATATATAAGCGGCGAACCTCGCCACTGTCAAGGCTGCCACATCAGGATGTGGTGTATATGTGGCCAACAAGGACTAGGTAGGGCCAGCATTGCTCAGAGGACCTAACCTCACATGTGAAAATTGTGTGCGGTAGGGCGCTATGAAGCCAATTATCATGGTTGTGATAAGATAAAGGTATTTCTATATAAGCACATGCTCTGTATTGTGCAGGTGTATTTCCTGGTGTATAATGATGAAATGCATTAGTGTTCCCATCGCCTGCTGAAAATATGACCCAAGAATAGAATATTTCTGTCCTATATGCTGGATCGGCTTCCACATTAAGGCCCATATTTATACTTTTTGACGCTAAACTGCGCTAACGCAGTTTAGCGTCAAAAAGTTTTGCGCCGTCTAACGCCATTCTGAAGCGCCATGCGGGCGCCGTATTTATGGAATGGCGTTAGACGGCGCAATCAGACCGGCGCTGCCTGGTTTGCGTGGGAAAAAACCACGTAGACCAGACAGCGCCGGCGTAGGGGGAAAATGGCGCATGGGTGTCTTAAAATGGGGCAAGTCAGGTTACGTCGAAAAAATCGTCTTAACCCGACTTGCGCCATTTTTTAACGACGCCCATCCCCCATCAACATGACTCCTATCATTGTAAAGATAGGAGTCATGCCCCCTTGCCCAATGGCCATGCCCAGGGGACTTCTGTCCCCTGGGCATGGTCATTGGGCATAGTGGCATGTAGGGGGGCACAAATCAGGCCCCCCTATGCCACAAAATATTATTAAAAAAAAAAAAAAAAAACTTACCTGAACTTACCTGAATGTCCCTGGGGTGGGTCCCTCCAGCCTTGGGTGTCCTCCTGGGGTGGGCAAGGGTGGCAGGGGGGGTCCCTGGGGGCAGGGGAGGGCACTCTGGGCTCATTTTGAGCCCACTTGTCCCTTAACGCCATGCCTGACCCAGGCGTTAAAAAGCGGCGCAAACGCGCCGTTTATAGCCACGCCCACTCCCGGGCGTTGCTTTTGCCCGGGAGTATAAATACCACGTAAAGGCCTGGGAGTCATTTTTTAGACGGGAACGCCTCCCTTGCATATCATTAACGCAAGGAAGGGGTTCACGCTAAAAAATGACGCACATTCCGGGAACTTTGGCGCTATTCGCCTCTAACGCCATAGTATAAATATGGCGTTAGTTGGCGTTAGTTTTGCGTCGAAATTGCGTCAAAAAAAACGACGCAATTTCGGCGCAAACGGAGTATAAATATGGCCCTAAATGTAACTGGCCCCTCCTGCACTGTTAGGGCTTGAGCCAACAAATGTGCAGTAAGGGGTGCTCGCATGTTTATTGCAACTGCTACCCGCTGCGGATTCACCATTTAAAAAGGTAATGTATTGTTCAGAGATAAGGACACCAAATGGGGATTTTCCTTTGAGGTTTCAAGCTTAAACAACCTACAGCATTAGTTAGGTCTACCCTAAATAGCTGAGGAGGAAATCCTCAGTACCACGGACGCCTCTGTATCTACTACTGAGGTGCCTATAGCACGTAGTGAGACTGAGATACTCTGAAGGACCCGAATATCAGTGCCTGACCAAACGTTGGCGGCACCATGTTGCGTAGGCTCTTATTATTCTAATAAGACTACTAGATTCGGACGGCAGGATCAGTGGTATTGTGGGGGACTGAGTCTAAGCCCACACCACGTGACGTCTGTCAGCCTAATCGGGGTCTGTGTTTCCGGGTAACTAGCAGTGCCCTATCTCCACGTAAAGTAGAGATGTGTTTGGCAGCCGTGCGCACAACATATATGACTCCTCAGGGGAATCGTGGTCGCTCAGATCTCATCTGTTTCTCTAGATTACATTAGTCTCATATATGCAAAGACAATCAGAGGCATGGTATAGTTCAATAGAGTTTTTGTTGAAGTACCTGCATCTTAGAAAGCGAAGCATGTATAGTAATCACTAGGACGATAAAACACAAGAGTAATAATATTGTGACCAGGAGGGTAAAACACAGGAATACTCCCACCATACTGTCACCTGATACTATAGCTAATATTCCTACCTAAGCTATGTTAGAGCACAGCATGTTAACCTCTAAGTCTGCCTTTTAGGTTCCCCCCCCAGGAGGACATCATCCCTCATACCTGTGTAAGGAGGCCTGTGATCTAGCTAGACACCATTCCCATATAGGCCAGGAAACAGGTAGTCTAATCAAGCATCTGTAGCGAAGCAATCAGCAGTCAGCATACAGTCGTGGTCATCTGGCTGGAATCTCCCTCTCATGAGTATGAGGTGAAGGAGTGTTTTATAATAAAACAAATGGCTTCTAAGAAAAGATCCCCACGTAAGAGTGTGTATGTTTCTATGAACACTGGAGACAAAGTGTACCCCTTTGTGTCTGCAACCTACTGTACTGCAGCCTTGAAGAAAGCACAAAGTGAACGAAATGTATTTTTTATGAACGCAGTGCTGGATTAAGCGAAGAACAACCAGACAGCGAAAATTAACAATACCGCAAATGTGCTGAATATGAATAAAATAAGGCATCGCTAAATAAAACATATCTAGGGCAAAGTTCACATGGGCAGGCCTAGCATGCTAAATTACGTATATAAAAAATATGGCTAAAATAGCAATACAACAATTTCATCAGGAAAGGATGGCCAAGGGAGAAAACGATCTGTTGTGTGATTTGAAGACCTATAGCTAAGTCCAGACTGTGAGTGTTGAGCCATGAGGGACATTTAGGCATGCTATCTAACAAGAAAAGATTGATAATGCAATACTGGTAGCCTGCCATGGGCAGCAATGTGGAAAGGTTCATTAGAGAAAGACTACCAGTTGTTTGCAAAACAATAAAAGACTGATATCCAGAGTTCTGCCTATGGCAGAAGTAGATTCCTGTGTATCAGAAATTTGCTGTTGTGCTTGTGGACTACATGTCAAAGTGGACAGAAGTGAGGTTTGTATATTCCAGAGAGGGTTTTCTGTGTGAGTTGGTATTGGATAATGTTGTACGAGTTGTCTGAAGGGAGATGGAGATTTGGGTGGCACTAGTATTAAGCAGTAATAGGCATGGTGGTGTCTGGTGATGGGGCGCTGTTGGCAGAGCAGGCCCAAAGGATCCCGTTCCCTCCCAGATGAGCACTGACAACAGGTAAGTGCCCGTCCGAAAGCGGAGGGGGTGATGAGTGGTGTGTGCGTGCATGGGGATGTGCTAATGTGTGAATGGAGGTGGGGGTGTTTGTGGGCGTATATGTAAGTGGTTGTGTGTGTATGAGTGGGTGTATGGATGATGGTGTCTGTGTGCGTGCGTGTGTTTGGTTGTGTGTGCATGAGTGCATGTATGGATGCAGGAGGTGGGGGTGTGTTCGAGTGTTTGTGTGTGTCTGTATGAGTGCGTGAATGTGTGTGTGTGTGTTGCGTGCATGCTGGGATGGGGAGGCAGGTGGGGTTTCTTTATGGGGCTGGGGGGGTCTCTATGGGCTTGGGGGGTGGACGAACATGGCTGTTTAGGGGGTGGACGGAGTCGCATACTGGCAACAGGAATGTAAATTCCTGTCGCCAATATCCTTTCTGCCAGGGATTTCCTGGTGGGGTTGCTGCCAGGAAATCCCTGGCAGAAAGGAGACTCAAAATACCGTGGGCGGTCTGAGGTGGACCGCCGGGGGGGGAGGTGGACCACCCTGGTTGTATGGGCGGTGAAATGGCTGCTTTGCAGCCTGTTCTCTGCTGTGAACATAAGATAGCGGTCCAGCACTGCCATGCCATCAGCGGTGTTACCGCCACCGCTGGTGTGGCGGTGCTGGACTGCCATGACCATAATGACCCCCAAGTCTCAGCAGATAGCTGCAGTAAAGTGACAGCATGCAGTGGCAATTTTCTGGCTGGGACTCTCCTTCTAACCTAAAGAGGCAGAGGGCTGTTTTATAATAAAAAAGCTGGTGTTCTGAGAAACCTGCCCTAATGTACACAATGTTTACACAAATGTTTCTCGTGAAGTGTCAAAGGTTTCGGTGTTCCACTTTGTACTGACAACATATTGGAGACATCCTTGAACAAAGCACTGAATGAGAATGTCCAAGTAAAAGAAATTAAAACAGTTTCTGTTGTAAAAGAGTCTGAAATAAAGGAAAATAAAACTTCACCATAGAAGAGACCTTCTGCTCAGAAAATAAAATTAATTGTTCCTAGGCTAAAAGGCACAAGCTGCAGTCCTATTGTTCAAATAACCTGTCCATAAAAGCTACTAAAATAACCTCACAACAGTATCAAAGTGGAAGATGTGGTCAGAGCTTTCCTTTGAGCTTACCGTAAGACACGATGCTGCACCATTTAGTGCATAGACAGGCAGAAACATGCATGATTTGCACCATGTAATGTGCAATGAATAGTCTAAAGAGGGGCTAGGATACATTAGCCATCTAAAGATGGAGGAAAGATGAATCGACCCTCAAGAGATGCATGTGATATTGTAAAGCTACTGTTCACACTGACATGATCACATAGCCAATTATTTCTGAAACATCATACTACTCAGGAATTACAAGGAGAATCAGATGCCAAATTTCCCCAGTAATTCCACATATCTCAGAGTAATCGCCATTAACTTCACCGACTCACCCAGCAGAGTTATTTGTACCACTGATATTGACGTCTTAGTGGGAGGAAATACTGACGGAAGCGTAAAAGGACATAACAGCAGACATATCTGTGCCTTATAATGGGGCCTACATTAGCTAAAATAAAAGTAAGCAAATATATCACCTAATCCCGAATACTGCAATACAACCAACCAAGCTTGACATTAAGACTACCGTGTACATAACCCTACAGACCACAGCACCACAGACACTACCTAATCTTGAAACCCCTTGAACTAGTAAATTGTTCTTTTTGATACAGTATGTTATAATACACGCGACCCTCTATGACCTACAGGTGACCCAGTTCTATGCACATGTCCCTACACACTACAGAAAAACAGACAATATTTTAGAAAATATTCTAGGTGCCGTGGACCTTGCCCTGTCCATTCCAACATTACAAACCACACCTGATTTCCACATTACCTTCTCTTCTACAACCTGTCTTCCTCCCCTACTAAACAGCAGACCTTGACTGACACACAAATCCCCTTATATTCTGTACACCGAAACATCACGCAGACCCTGCCCAATGTTTACAATGTTTAGTATGCACTGGTACCAAAAATGGACACTGTTTCTACCACTCTCAGTGATTAACACTTCACTTGCATTTGACACTTTGGGGACAGTAAGTAGGACAACGCTTAGACTGAAATCCCAGATTCTGCCACTAATTCCTCAGAGTTCCTGAGCCCGGAATTGCAAAGTCCAGCCGGAGTTATCATTGGTGGGTGGAGTATTGTTTCATCAGGATACACTTGCTCCACCTTACTTGATCAGATGAAGACTGTTAGAGTTGAGATATGAAGGACTTTTAGGCATGACATCTAACAAGAAAAGACTGACAATGCAATACTGGCAGACTGCCATCAACAGGGATGTGGAAAGGGGTTGTTAGAGAGTGGACATGTTTTTGCCATACAATAAAAAAAACTGATCTATAAAATTCTGCCTGTGACAGACGTGGGTTGTTTTGCCTGTGACTGGGACAAAGACTAGACTTATTTTTTTGGTACGTTTGCTTCTTGTGCATCAGAACGTTGCCATTGTGCTTGTGGACTACAGGTCAAAGTGGTAAGAAGTAAGGCTTGTAAGTGAACCAAGAACTCAGTGTCATCACCTTTCTTACTGACACTTTTGCCAGAGGGGGGTTTCTGTGTGAGCTGGTATCAGATAATAGTGTGTAATTTGTCTTGAGGGACACAAAGGAGTTTTTGGATGGAGCTGGTATCAAGTCATATGGTATTTTACAAAACCGACCCTCTCTGACCTGCAGGCCTCCCAGTTCTATCCACATGTACCTATGCACTACAGAAAACAGACCACGTCTTATTGAAAGCTCTGGGGTGCCCTGTCCTTGCCCTACCCATTCCATTACTAAAGACAATGTCTGATTTACAGATCACTTGTCTTCTTCTCACTGCCTTCCTCACCTCCTAAGCGGCAGACCCTCACAGACCCACAAATCCTCTTAGATTCTGTACACGCAAACATCATACAATAATGATTTGGCCCCCTGCAAGTCTTACTAAGAATCTGGAAACATCCAATTTGGAGATGGTGTATGTTAAATTATTTCAGAATTAGACAATTTAAGTCCATGTTCTGGATGTTTATTTATTATAAAGCAAATACCTGGGATGGCTTTGAACAGCAATACATCTGATTTTCCTCTCTCCAATGGGTCTGTGGCGATAGCTCTATCTGTATCAGTAGTATTCTGTGCCAGGAACGAGGATGATACCGATGGACCCTGCGCATCAGTACATGTTGGTTGTAGATTTGCGTTTTTATCACATCCCCCAGGATGCAGTGGTTCTTGCTCATAATTCTCATCTCGCTCCTCAGGATGCAGTGGTTCTTGCTCGTAGCTCTCATCTCGGTCTTCAGTATGCAGTGGTTCTTGCTCATAGTTCTCATCCCGGTCCTCAAGATGCAGTGGTTCTTGCTTGTAGTTCTTATCCCGGTTCTCAGGATGCAGTGGTTCTTGCTCGTAGTTCTCATCTCGGTCCTCGGGATGCAGTGGTTCTTGCTTGTAGTTCTCATCTTGTTCCTCAGGACGCAGTGGTTCTTGCTTGTAGTTCTCATCTTGTTCCTCAGGACGCAGTGGTTCTTGCTTGTAGTTCTCATCTCGGTCCTCAGGATGCAGTGGTTCTTGCTTGTAGTTCTGATCGCAGTTCTCAGGATGCAGTGGTTCCAGCCTGTATTGCTGATCTGCATTCTGTGCCTCAGACTGCATAGGTTCCATCTTGCAGTTCTGATGTTGGTCACGTGCATCAGAGAGCACCTGCTGCAGGCATGCGTTGTGCTGTAGACTCTGTTCCTCTTGAAATGCTGGTTGTCTGCAGTGGTTTTGATGTGGACCCTCACCATCAAACCACAACTCTTGCTTTATGCGTTCACCTGATTCCTTCTCATCTGGGAGTACAGGTTGTCTGCAGTAGTTTTGCTGTGGCTCATATCTTTCTTGAAATGGTGGATCCATCTGTTGTGGGTCCCAAGTATTTGCATACAATTGTTCTTTCTTGATGCGTTCCTCTGGTTCTAGTTGTTTGCACTGGTCCTGCCGCAGTTCTTCTTCATCATCAAAGGTTTGTGGAAGACGAAGGTTTCTCTCACCTTGGATGACTGGAACATTCAGAGACGGACACCTAGAGATAGTACAGTCCTGCTGGAGTCCATGGCAATCCTGAGACATAGGTTGGAGGCTCTGGCTCTGCAGTGGCTCACGCCAGTGTGGAGATGTCGGTTGAAGACACTGGTTCAGCTCCCTTGCTCTGACTGAAAGATTGATTGGAGGGGATCTACTGAAAGAACAATCTCTAACCGTCACCGGACTGACCATCCCCAAAGACACACCACCATTTTTTAGGCGATATTGACCCTTTTCTATCCAGATTTGTTCCATAAGCCCAGCGACTCTAGACGGTACATCCTCTAGGGTATTCTGCAAGTTATCCAGTTTGGTTTCCAACTGCTCTAGCATAGATAAAACTATCACGTTGGGCAGGATCCCCGATTGCGGCTCCAGCTCATGCTCCCGCTCAACATTTTTTTGGGATCCTGAAGCTGACACATTATGGACAGGTGAAACTGGGAGTGCGGCTCTTACACGTTCAGGTGAACACTGTACTTTTCTTTTTTTTCCTGGAGCCTGTCTTCTCCCCATTCTGATATTCAAGTGTCTGTGAAGAAAGGAAAAGAGAAAAGAAAAAACATTATCACATGAGAATTACACCAAAATTCCCTTCCTGTCTTGCCAAGCCCTGTGTTCTCAGTTTAAGCTTTACATAAAAATATTGATTCATTATTTTAATGCTATGTGCCACCCTTTTCAAATTGGTAAAATCAGAATAAATGATCTATTCTATCGGAATGTAGAACTCTTCTGAACCTTGTTTAGCCTCCACCAACCTCTCACCCCGTCTCTAGGAGTTCTATCAGCAGTAGCCAAACCAGCATAAAACACTGGTCACTAAAACAGAACAACTAGCTGATGTAAAGAGCTGGATAAGATCCACGCTACTCGAGGTCAGGCTGCTCTTAAGGAACATTACAAGCATCACAAAGAAGCTTCTGTCACCTGATGGTGTCTGTACAAATAATACTCATCATGTGCAGGTAGTGAAGTTCTGCAAATGATGGACGGAATGCAGAGCAAATCAAACATTCACCCCCAGTCACAGATCTGGGTTTAATCCATCAGTTCTTTTGCTTGCCATGCTATTCCAGTTTGGACCCAGCCATATGCAAATCAGTCTTGACCCTGGTCCCCATGGGAACAGTCCAGCCCGAACTAAAAGGCCAGGTCTTCCCTGGACTTGAAACAAGCATCCTGGGACCGGTTTCAGCGTATCACCCTTCATCAGCCAGGCTAGCTTGAATCTGGTGGCATAGCAAGCACTGGACCCAAGTTTGGGCATACCCTTACCACTTGGGGAAACAAATGCAAAAACAACAGATGCTGGACGGAATGCAGAGCAAATCAAACATTCTCCCCCAGTCACAGATCTGGGTTTAATCCATCAGTTCTTTTGCTTGCCATGCCATTCCAGTTTGGATCCAGCCATATGCAAATCAGTCTTGACCCTGTTCCCCATGGGAACAGTCCAGCCCGAACTACCAGGCCAGGTCTTCCCTGGACCAGAAACAAGCATCCTGGGACCGGTTTCAGGGTATCACCCTTCATCAACCAGGCTAGCTTGAATCTGGTGGCATAGCAAGCATGGGACCCACGTCTGGGCATACACTTCCTACTTGGGGCGACAAATGCAAATCAACAGCTGATGGACAGAATGCAGAGCAGACTAATTCTGGAGGTACAAGTATCAGGAGTTACTCTGCTGAGACTTCTCAAGTTGAGTCTTGAGGGATAATGGATTTAAATTAAAAGAAAAAATACACGTTTGCATTTTAGAAACTGGGCCACCTAGGTCACGTAATTTCTGCTGATGGGGTCTGCTCCAAAGGTGGTTTAATTAAAGCCTGGAGGAAATAGCTAGACTCCTGGAGGAAAAAGAGGCACAAACATTTTTGTTAAGGCAGATTTTGCTCTGGGTTTGCACTTAATTTACTTGTGCCATTTGAGTCCAGCTGAGAAAGGGTGTAGACTATGTGTTGGGTAACGAATGTGAGAAGGAATTTGAAGATGTTAAGAAGTGTCTTTTAAATGTTCACAGTTTGCATAGTTTTGCCATAGGATAGCCCATTTGTGTCATCATGGATGCCAGTGCAAGGGCCTAGGAGTGAAACAGAAACTGGGGCATGATCGTAAAGAAGCCGTGAATGTGGCAATGCAAGACTGTCATCAGCAAAATTAAGGATAAGTTGTCAGTGCAGATCAGTGTTGTTTTCAGAGGTTTGCAATTAGTGCTGCCTGAGAACTTGAGGGCACGTCTTGTTGAATAAGCGCACATAAGGCATCTTGGGATGTGCAAGACAAAAGTACGGTTGAGGATCAGTTATTGGTGGCCAGGTATGGATCTTCAGATTGGGCGCAACGGGAGGGAGTGTTCGGAGGGTAGTAAGAGTGATAAGACTAGAAAGGTGTGGATTCCCCATCAGTCTGCAGAGAGAACCCTACTGGTCCCTGGTATCAAATTGCTCTGGACATTCTCAGCCCTTTGCTATTTCATACGATTCCCATGTAAGCATCCTAGGGGATTGGAATGGATATTATGAATAAGGTCACAACGTGTTCTATGATCATGTTTCCAAAGGAGGTTCTCATTAGGAGAGTAATCAGAAAATTATTTTGGCAGACAATGGTGATCAGTTGACCTCCAAGGATATGGAAACTGTTCTTAATAGAGATTTGGAACAGGGTGCAGCGTACAGATTCACACTGCATACTACACTGGGGGAAATACCTTTTGAACTTGGGTCAGGGCGGAGTGAAAGTATTAAATGCATGTTTCAGAAGAGAAGCATAGAAATGAGGACTATGATGTCCACAAAGAAGTGTATAGGACCTGCCATGTATTCTGCTTGGCCCAGGGTTGGGTAGAGAGTTGTGTTATCAGTATGTGTACTGCTCTGTTGGGTGATGCATAGAAACTCTTGTCTTCTGAACATTGCAAAGCATGGTCGCACATTAATGAGGTCAAGCCCTGACACTGTATGGTGCTGCACAGGACTGGAGTGTAGGTCTGTGACTAATGGCCATGGCTGAACTGCAGAATATGGGTCTGAAACCTATGAACCTCCTCCAGCTGGAGTGCCCAGGTCTGACAGATAGAACCAGAAGGGCACAGAAGCTTCATAATGAGGGCTCAGTGTCACTCAATACCCTGGCAATGCTAATGACTTGAGTCCAAGTCTATAACCAAGGATCCTGAGTTAGTGAAGCTGTGAACCTGCTTCAGCTGGGAGTGCCTGGGTCTGACACATTGAACCAGAAGGGCACAGGGGCATCATGAAGAGGGCTTAGGGTCACTCACTGCCCTGGACATGCTAATGACCAGAGTTGAAGTATAGAACTAAGTAACCTGAGTTAGTTAAGTCGTGAACCTGCTCAGCTGGGAGTGTCTGGTCTGACAGATATAACTAGAAGGGCACAGAAGCATCATAATGAGAGCTCAGGGTCACTCACTGCCCTGGACAAGCTGATGACCAGAATCCAAGCTGTAGGAGGCTGGTCTGGCTTATAGTGGGTACCTGATGGTACTTACACCTTGTGCCAGGTCCAGTTATCCCTTATTAGTAGATTAGTAGTGTTCTAGCAGCTTAGGCTGATAGAGGTAGCTATAGCAGAGCAGCTTAGGCTGAACTAGGAGACATGCAAAGCTCCTACTATTCCACTTATATCATATAACACTATATCATAAGAACCACAATACTCAGAGTTACTAAGAATAAAGGTACTTTATTTTAGTGACAATGTGCTAAAAATATCTCAGAGGATATACTCCCTTAGGAGGTAAGTAAAATACACAGAATATACACACAAACCAAAATCAGGTAAGTAAACAGTTAGATAGGTAGTACAATACAATAGGATACAATAGGCCTAGGGGCAACACAAACCATATGCTAAGAAAGTGAAATGCAAACCACTTGTGGACCCTAGGCCTAGTGTAGTGTGTAGGGGTAGCTGGGAGTGTTAGAAAACAATAAGGGTTTCCAAGATATCCCACCCCAAGACCCTGGAAAATAGGAGTAAAGTACCCTACTTCCCCAGAAACACACTAAGGTTGTGATAGGAGATTCTGCAAAGACCACCACAGACTGCAAAGCACTGAAGACAGATTCCTGGACCTGAGGACCTATAAAGGAAGGGGACCAAGCCCAAGAGTCACGAAAGTGTCCAGGGGGGCAGGAGCCCACTAAACCCCGAATGAAGGTGCAAAATGGCTGCCTCCGGGTGGAAGAAGCTGAAGATTCTGCAACAACGGAAGATGCCAGGAACTTCTCCTTTGCACAGAAGATGTCCCACGGCATGCTTGAGGATGCAGAGTTGTTTCCACACAGAAAGACCGCAAACAAGCCTTGCTAGCTGCAAAGGTCATGGTAGAAGAAAATGGGTGCTGCCCGCCGCCCAGGATGGACCAGGAGGTCACTCCTTGGAGGAGGAGACAGAGGGGGCACTCAGCAACATAGAGAGCCCCCGCAGAAAGAGGCAGCACCGCAGAAGTACTTGAACACGGGTACAAGAAAACTGAGCACGGCAGTCATCTCAACACTACAAAAGAGGGTCCCACAAAGCCAGTGGTCAACTCAGCGAGGGACCTGGGCTGTGCTGTGCACAAAGGATTCCTTGCAAAAGTGCACAGAAGCCCTAGCAGCTGCAGTTCACACAGTACAAAGAATTACTGTCTGGCATGGGGAGGCAAGGACTTACCTCCACCAAATTTGGACAGATGGACCATTGGACTGTCGGGGTCACTTGGATCCAGCTCCTGTGTTCCAGGGAGCACGCTCGTCATGATGAGAGGGGACCCAGAGGACCCGTGAAGCAGAAGTTTGGTGCCTGTGTTAGCAGGGAGAAGATTCCATTGACCCACGGGAGATTTCTTCTTGGCTTCCAGTGAAGGGTGAAGACAGACAGCCCTCAGAGCATGCAACACCAGGAAACAGATGAGAAAGCCGGCAGGATTAGGCGCTACAATATTGCTGGTAATCTTCTTGCTACTTTGTTGCAGTTTTGCAGGCGTCCTGGAGCAGTCAGCAGTCGATCCTTGGCAGAAGTCGAAGAGGGAGATGCAGAGGAACTCTGGTGAGCTCTTGCATTCGTTATCTGATGAGAAACCCACAGGAGAGACCCTAAATAGCCCTCAGAGGAGGATTGAGCACCTAACCAGGTAAGCACCTATCAGGAAGGGTCTCGGACGTCATCTGCTGGCACTGGCCACTCAGAGGCCTCCATTGTGCCCTCACACCTCTGCATTCAAGATGGCAGAGGTCTGGGACACACTGGAGGAGCTCTGGGCACCACTCCCCTTTCCTTTGTCCAGTTTCGTGCCAGAGCAGGGGCTGGGGGATCCCTGAACCGGTGTAGACTGGTTTATGCAAGGAGGGCATCATCTGTGCCCTTCAAAGCATTCCCAGAGGCCAGGAGAGGCTACTCCTCTCAGGCCCTTAACACCTATTTCCAAAGGGAGAGGGTGTAACACCCTCTCCCAGAGGAAATTCTTTGTTCTGCCTTCCTGGGACTGGGCTGCCCAGACCCCAGGAGGGCAGAAGCCTGTCTGTGGGTTGGCAGCAGCAGTAGCTGCAGTGAAAACTCCAGAGAGCTAGTTTGGCAGGAACCAGGGTCCATGCTGGAGCCCCGGGGATGAATCGGATTGGCACCCCAATACCAGATTTGGCATGGGGGGACAATCCCATGATCTTAGACATGTTACATGGCCATATCCGGAGTTACCATTGTGAAGCTACATATAGGTAGTGACCTATATGTAGTGCACGCGTGTAATGGTGTCCCCGCACTCACAAAGTTCGGGGAATTTGCCATGAACAATGTGGGGGCACCTTGGCTAGTGCCAGGGTTCCCACACACTAAGTAACTTTGCACCTAACCTTCAGCAGGTGAGGGTTAGACATATAGGTGACTTATAAGTTACTTATGTGCAGTGAAAAATGGCTGTGAAATAACGTGGATGTTATTTCACTCAGGCTGCAGTGGCAGTCCTGTGTAAGTTTTGTCTGAGCTCCCTATGGGTGGCAAAAGAAATGCTGCAGCCCATAGGGATTTCCTGGAACCCCAATACCCTGGGTACCTAGGTACCATATACAATGGAATTATAAGGGTGTTCCAGTGTGCCAATGAGAATTGGTAAAATTAGTCACTAGCCTGCAGTGACAATTTTAAAAGCAGAGAGAGCATAAACACTGAGGTTCTGGTTAGCAGGGTCTCAGTGACCCAGTTAGGCACCACAAAGGGAACACATTCAGGCCACAAACTATGAGCACTGAGGTCCTGGCTAGCAGGATCCCAGTGAGACAGGCAAAAACAAACTGACAGACAAGTAAAAATAGGGGTAACATGCCAGGCAAGATGGTACTTTCCTACACAAGCCGTGAAAATTTTTCAGCTAGGGCTGCCTGGGTCTGACTGATAAAACCAGAAGGGCACTGAAGCATCATAATAAGGGCTCAGGACTACTCACTGCCCTCGACATGCTACTGACTAGAATCTGGATCAATAACCAAGAATCCTGAGTTAGTGAAGCTGTGAACCTGCTTCTGCTGGGAGTGCCTGGGTCTGACACACAGAACCAGAAGGGCACAGAGACATCACAACGAGGGCTTAGGGTCACTCACTGCCCTGGACATGCTAATGACTAGAATGCAAGTCTCTAAGTAACCTGAGTTGATTAAGGCGTGAACCTGCTTCAGCTGGGAGTGCCTGACATGCTGGTCAATTCATCAAGATACTAGGGATAGCGGAAGTGACATCACTTGCCCTTTGCCCTGGTGCCATCACAGGTAGGGTGACCAGACGTCCCAGATTTCCCTGTACAGTCCCGTTTTTTTTAAGTCTAACCCGATGTTTCTATTAATTTTAAATAAATGTCCCGGTTTTTGGGACAAAGGTCAGATCATTAAATAAATGTCCCGATTTTTGGGACAAAGGTCAGATCATCTAGGGAAGCATGAGTTAAAGGTATGCTCTCCTTTAACAGACGCCTAGAAGGTATGAAATAATTAAAGTGATTTATCTGTTATTGTCAAGCAACACAGTCCCCTGTCTGCTCCCAGCAGAGATACAGAGTGGTGGGCAGAGAGAGGTGGGTGGGGGCGGGTTGAGGGTGCAGGGTGGGAGGTCAAGCCATAGCTAATTTTATATATGTAGTCTTATAAAAGTCTGTGTATATATATATATATTATTATAGGAGGGAGCTGTATTGCCACATTTGCCTCAATACAAAATTTCACAGGAGGGCGAAGAAGCACTCACACGAATTGTGCATGATCTTATTGCAGTTGGAGTTGTTGAGGAAGTTCTGTATAATGTTTGTAACAGTCCGATTCTTCCTATTCTGAAAAAGGATACTGATACTAGGATTTACCGATTCATTATTGATTTACGAGAAGTCAATAAATAACCCATTTAGGTCACCTTTTGTCTAAGGAGGGCCGTGCACTTACATCAGATCGTATTCAAGCAATTTTAGACACACCAGTACCCTCTACTCAGAAAGATGTTCGGACATTCCTTGGTCTTACTTCTTTTTGTAGGCAATGGATATTAGGGTTTTCACACATTGTCAAACCTTTGCTAGCACTTTTGACTAAAGATACTCCAATGCCCCTCCCATGGACAGATGAATGTGAGACTGCTTTCAGGCAGCTGCGACAAGCCCTTTGTTCCGCACCAGTGTTAGGTACTCCAGATTACATGAAGCCTTTTGCACTTTACGTACATGAGAAAGATGGATGTGCATTGTCAGTTTTAGTACAGACACATGGCGATAAGCAGCGTCCCTGTGCATATTTTTCAGCAGTACTTGATCCTGTCGCTCGAGCGTTGCCTGGGTGTTTTCGTTCAGTTGCCGCAACAGCTGTGTCAATACGTCAGAGTGAAGGGATAGTTTTGTCACATAAGCTGTTGGTGTTAGTACCTCATGCGGTTGATGCTCTTTTAAATCAAACAAAGACACAACATTTAACTAGCGCCCGTATAACAGGATATGAGTTGACATTGCTGGCTCCTCACATTACACTGAAGAGATGTACAACACTAAATCCAGCCACTTTGTTGCCATATCCGGTGACTCAGCCTCAGTCACAAGAAACACATGATTGTATATTCCTTACCGAAGAACAGACAAAGGGTCGTATTGATTTACAAGATACGCCCCTTTTAGATGTAGACGGGGAATTGTGGGTTGATGGGTCTTGTTTGAAGTTGCCAGGTGGTACGACCTCAGCTGCATATGCAATCACCACAATACACACAGTAGTGGAGACAGCTCGTATACCACAGAAGTCAGCTCAAGCAACTGAACTAATAGCTTTGACACGAGCATGTGAGCTTAGTACTGAGTTATGTGTGAACATTTATACAGACAGCCGCTATGCTTTTGGAGTGGCTCATGATTTTGGTTTGCTTTGGAAGGAGAGATGCTTTCTCACATCCCACGGGATGCAGATAATGCACAGAGAATTAGTGCATAACCTCTTGACTGCATTGACATATCCAAAGAAACTAGCTATTGTGAAATGTAGTGCACATAAGAAAGTGACCGATAAGATAGGGCAAGGTAATGCTCTTGTGGACCGCGTTGCACGTGAGACTGCGATGCAGCGAAGTACTACTTCTATTTATGTAGTGAAGTCACAAGCTGAACGTTGGCATAATGCTAGACAAGACGTATTAGATATACAGAAATCTGCTTCTGTGAAAGAACGTTAGCAATGGTCTGAAGAAGGAGAATTGGATGATGAGGGCTGTTGGCGGAATAAGCAGATGGATAAATGGAAATTGCCTGTAGCTTTTGTACAACCTATGGTTCAGATGGTACATGGGCTTGCACATGTTGGAGCTTCAACAATAACGAAGTTGCTTACGCAAGTTTGGGAGCATCCAGAAATTTCCAGTACAGCTAAGAGAGTAGTACAGTCTTGTTTGATCTGTTTACAATACAATCCTGGAAAAGGGACACGTACTCCTGCGGGAGGGTTTGCTACACCAACTGCACCTTTTGAAGTTCTACAAATGGATTATATTCAGCTTGAACGCTGCAACAATTTAAAGTATGTCTTGGTGGTGGTTTGTGCCTTCAGTAAACAGATAGAGGCGTACCCCACAAAGGATAATACTGCCATTACCACAGCGAAGGTGCTTTTGAAAGAATTATTCCCTAGGTTTGGTGTTTGCAGACTTTTATGGAGTGATAACGGACCTCATTTTGTTGGGGAAGTTATTAAGTATGTCCTGAAAGGATTAGGGATCAAACAGAGGTTCCATGCGGTTTTCCACCCACAATCAGCAGGGTTGGTGGACAGGTATAATGCTACTTTGAAGCTGAAGTTAGCGAAGATACAGGCTTCCACATCCTTAACTTGGCCGGATGCATTACAGTTGGCATTATTGTCTATTAGGTCAGTGTCACACTCCCGACTCGGCCTTAGTCCTTATGAGGTGGGATTTGGGAGGCCAATGAATATTTGAGGAGTTCCTAAGCCAAAATCTGTATATGATGTACCTTGTGTCCTGATGAATGATTATTTGGCACAGTTAACCGACAATTTGGTTTCTATTCATCAACAGGTTCAAGAAGCACTTCCTGCCAGATCTACAGGTGAGGGCCATGAACTCCAACCTGGTGACCAGGTGATGATTAAGTCTTTTGAAAGATCAAGCAGCTTGGAACCAAGGTGGCGAGGCCCAGAACAGGTGCTCCTTGCGACAAGGACAGCAGTTCGAGTGACGAACCGAAAGAATTGGGTCCATAGCACTCACTGCAAGAGAGTGCTACCTACCTTGGTGGAACCTGCTGTGCTGACCGATCATCAAGAGATTTTGACTATGGAGAAAGGCAGTGCTATATCACCTGACGAATCTGCAGAGGGCTTCCCGGACCATACGACTTCTGGAGTGTTGTGATATAATTTGAGACCGAGAAAGAATCTGAAATATTTTTGAAACAAACTGGTTGAGCTACCGCCCTGGGTTTATAAAGTACAAGAGGCACTCATTATAACATGAAAAATAATAGTACTCATGAGTCAGTATACATAGACAATGTTATGTCATATATTTCTGAAAATTAATAGGATTATTTCCAACATAATCCCCAGTTACAGTATCACTGTCCAAATCCAAATAGTAGAATTAATTGATCTGTTGTTCCAAGATTGCTATGATCCAAAGTCCAAGTCCAGATTTCTCTAATCAAAGTTCAATCATATTCTTCAAAAGATGATATAGCTTTTAGCAGCCGCATCCAAATTGATAGCCTACCGCCCTGGGTTAGTGAAACGGAGAGCCAATGTGGCAAGGGGGGGATCAGCCATGCATTAGAGTAGTGACACCCGTCTTGGCCCATGGTGAAGAAATCAGCGGCTGCCCAGGGATAAGAGCTCCCACGATTGTTTTTAATCCATTTCTGAAAGGGTCGATTATCACTGTTGCTAAAAGGAATAACAAACTGATCATTAGTTCTATGGGGTTTGTTGTTGTTTTGGTGGTTACAGCAACAATCTCCTGGTTTGTTGAAAAGAAGGCTCCTGCTCATGAGTTTTTTGTTGCCACTACTCCAGTACCAGAGATCACTATTACTTTACGCTTCCCTATCAGGAGCAGAAGCACCGTCAATCGTACTTCAATAATACTTTCATTCAGATGTTGCATCATACTCATAATGCTACAAATACTACTAAATGTTGGGTATGTGGAATGATACCTGCACATCAAAAGAAAGGAGGAACACCTTTCATTCCTCTTCCTTTTACACACAATGGTTCTTGTCAAGCTTGGTACACGCTTTTGTTTGCATCTGGAAAACGTACAAAGGGCGGACTTCTTTTTCACCTTAATAAAGTATGCTACCAAGACAAAGATGGATACCCCCAAGCCAAAGGAACTAAATGGGAATGGGAAGAGTATCAACCGGACAATGTTTCAATACCATATGTCTTCACAAATATAAGAGACTCTGACAAGAAAGAACAATTTGTGATTTCTGTTACAAAAACTAAAGCAGGTTTATGTATACGTAGCATTGGGCGAATTCCAGTAGGGATAAGCGATTGTTCCTTGATTTTAACTATTGAAGGTGTAAATAATAGTAGTTTTACAGCTTCACATAATACATATTTTGTTTGTCGTAACTATGGATATTACCAACTACCTGTTGGGTGGTCAGGTGTGTGTTATGTATCTTTTCTATTACCCCTGTGTTTTTGGCCCCTGCATCATATCACCGAGATTTAAAACTGTTCAATGACATCATTAACAATAGATATAAAAGGGAAATAAGTACAAATGAGGTAGACCAAACGGGTACTAGCCTGCAACAATATGTTGATTTTAATTTAGGATTGTTCCCCTTTGTGGGTGCTGCGTTAAACAGTAGGAAAGTGAGACGATTGACTAGGGTTGTGGAAGCTGTTACCAATCAGGCAGCTCTGGCACTTGGTAATATTACTGAGGAGCTCCAAATTGCGAGGATTGTAGCGCTCCAAAATCATATGGTACTAGATGTGATATTAGCTGACCGAGGTGGTGCATGTCGCATCATCGGTAGTAGTTGCTGTGTTTTCATTCCAATCACTCACCTTAAGTATATGATGCAATATCTAAATTGCATAAAATTGCTGCAGAAATCCACACAGAGACTGGTACTTGGACTTTTTCTGGATGGTTTTGGGCTCTTGTTTCCGCCTGGGGCTGGAAACTACTGACTATCCTGTGTGTAATGATTGCAATATTTTTCACATGCTGTATCTGTATTCAGTGTGGTCCAATGTTCTGCTCCATGTGTATTACTGCTTGTATGCCTCCCAAAAGAAATATTACAGAAATGAAAGCACAACACATGTTAGATAAGGAAATAGCTGAAATGATGAGCATAAATATACAAGATGAATATTTAGATTATCCCAGAAAGGCGAATGTCTTCAGCTAATGCTGAAAGGGTCGTCTGTTGTAGTTTAGCAGCGATTAGATTAAGCATTAGCAGAAGACATCTGTAGTTGTAACTATTGTGAACATTTCGCGGAATCCATTTTGTATTCATGGCAGCCATTTTCTCTGCACATGCTGCCATGTGCTCACCATGTGCTCTGTCCTACCTTTCTGTTAACTACTCTTGAAATCTGCCTAGTGACAAGTTATATTTAGCATCTCCCACTTTCGCACATGCTCAGTAAGGTCTGCAGCTGTTAGTCCTTGAAAACTGTTAGCTACTCCTACCTGTCGACTGTGCATTTTCCACATGACCTTACATGTATACAAGTCTTGCTTCTATAATTGTACCACCTCCTTTTAGCCCCTGTGTGGGTATAAAAGGACCATGCTCTCTCAGTTCAGTGTGCTACTTCAGACATTACCTAAGGGTGCTGTTTGAACTGTAGTACCACCTCATGAGGTTAATAAACTTTGTCTTTTATTTCAGTTCCTGTGCCAACTTCTTCCTACATGGTCTAAGGACTTTGTGCAGAGAAAGGTGAACCCCTTGCACTAATAGGCCTCGCTGAGGCTTACTTCAACACCCTGGTCAGACACACCTGTGTACCCATGATGTGGACACAGGAGACAGCATGCCTGTCAAAAACAACATTTTTAGACAGTCTGACCAAGTTAAGGAAAGCATCAAAGTGGAAGTCCACAAGATGCTAGAATTGGGAGTCATTGAGCACTCTGACAGCCCCTGGGCTAGCCCAGTGGTCTTAGTCCCCAAACCTCCCACCAAGGATGGTAACAGAGAGATGAGGTTTTGTGTGGACTACAGATGACTTAATTCTGTCACCAAGACAGATGCCCATCCCATTCCAAGGGCAGATGAGTTAATTGACAAACTAGGTGCTGCCAGATACTTGAGTACCTTTGCCTTGACAGCAGGGTACTGGCAAATAAAAATGGCACCAGGAGCAAAAGAAAAGACAGCATTCTCCACACCTGATGGGCATTATCAGTTTACTGTGATGCCCTTTGGCTTAAAGAATGCCCCTGCCATCTTCCAAAGGTTGGTGAATCAAGTCCTTGCTGGCTTGGAGTCCTTTAGTGCAGCTTATCTTGATGATATTGCTGTCTTTAGCTCCAGCTGGCAGGATCACCTGGTCTACCTGAAGAAGGTTTTGCAGGCCCTGCAAGCAGCAGGCCTCTCTATCAAGGCATCCAAATGTCAGATAGGGCAGGTTACTGTGGTTTACCTGGGACACCTTGTAGGTGGAGGCCAAGTTCAACCACTCCAACCCAAGCTCCAGACTATTCTGGACTGGGTAGCTCCAAAAACCCAGACTCAAGTCAGGGCATTCCTTGGCTTGACTGGTTACTACAGGAGGTTTGTGAAGGGATATGGATCCATAGTGACACCCCTCACAGAACTTACCTCCAAGAAAATGCCTAAGAAGGTAAACTGGACTATAGAATGCCAACAGGCCTTTGACACCCTGAAACAAGCTATGTGCACAGCACCAGTTCTTAAAGCTCCAGATTACTCCAAGCAGTTCATTGTGCTGACTGATGCCTCTGAACATGAACATGGGATAGGGGCAATTTTGTCCCAAACAAATGATGATGGCATTGACCTGCCTGTTGCTTTCATTAGCAGGAGGTTACTCCCCAGGGAGCAGCGTTGGAGTGCCATTGAGAGGGAGGCCTTTGCTGTGGTTTGGTCCCTGAAGAAGCTGAGACCATACCTCTTTGGTACTCACTTTGTAGTTCAAACTGACCACAGACCTCTCAGGTGGCTAATGCAAATGAAAGGTGAAAATCCAAAACTGTTGAGGTAGTCCATCTCCCTACAGGGACTTAACAGTGGAACACGGACCTGGGACTGCACATGCCAATGCAGATGGCCTTTCCAGGTTCTTCCACTTAGAAAATGAAGACTCTCTTGGGAAAGGTTAGTCTCATCATCTTTCGTTTGGGGGCGGGGTTGTGTAAGGAAATGCCTCCTTGGCATAGTTACCCCCTGACTTTTTGCCTTTGCTGATGCCAAGTTATGATTTGACAGTGTGCTGAGGCCTGCTAACCTGGCCCCAGCACCAGTGTTCTTTCCCTAAACTGTACCTTTGTCTCCACAATTGGCACACCCTGGCATCCAGGTAAGTCCCTTGGAACTGGTACCCCTGGTACCAAGGGCCCTGATGCCAGGGAAGGTCTCTAAGGGCTGCAGCATGTCTTATGCCACCCTGGGGACCCCTCACTCAGCACATGCACACTGCTTGCCAGCTTGTGTGTGCTGGTGGGGAGAAAATGACTAAGTCAACATGGCACTCCCCTCAGAGTGCCATGCCAACCTCACGCTGCCTATGGCATAGATAAGTCCCTCCTCTAGCAGGCCTTACAGCCCTAAGGCAGGGTGGACTATACCACAGGTGAGGGCATAGGTGCATGAGCACCATGCCCCTACAGTGTCCAAGCAAAACCTTAGACATTGTAAGTGCAGGGTAGCCATAAGAGTATATGGTCTGGGAGTCTGTTATACCCGAACTCCACAGCACCATAATGGCTACACTGAAAACTGGGAAGTTTGGTATCAAACTTCTCAGCACAATAAATGCACACTGATGCCAGTGTACATTTTATTGTGAAATACACCCAGAGGGCATCTTAGAGATGCCCCCTGAAAACATACCCGACTTCCAGTGTGGGCTGACTAGTTTTTGACAGCCTGCCACACACCAGACATGTTGCTGGCCACATGGGGAGAATGCCTTTCTCACTCCGTGGCCAGTAACAAAGCCTGTACTGGGTGGAGGTGCTTCACACCTCCCCCTGCAGGAACTGTAACACCTGGCGGAGAGCCTCAAAGGCTCACCCCCTTTGTTACAGCGCCACAGGGCATCCCAGCTAGTGGAGATGCCCACTCCTCCGGCCACTGCCCCCACTTTTGGCAGCAAGGCTGGAGGAGATAATGAGAAAAACAAGGAGGAGTCACTGGCCAGTCAGGACAACGCCTAAGGTGTCCTGAGCTGAGGTGACTCTGACTTTTAGAAATCCTCCATCTTGCAGATGGAGGATTCCCCCAATAGGATTAGGGATGTGACCCCCTCCCCACCGGGAGGAGGCACAAAGAGGGTGTAGCCACCCTCAGGGCTAGTAGCCATTGGCTACTATCTTCCCAGACCTAAACACCCCCCTAAATTTAGTAGTTAGGGGCCCCCAGAACCAAGGAAGATAGATTCCTGCCACCTGAAGACGAAGAAGGACTGCTGACCTGAAGCCCTGCAGAGAAGAAGGAGACACCAACTGCTTTGGCCCCAGCCCTACCGGCCTGTCTCCCCACTTCAAGAAAAACTGCAACAGCGACGCATCCCCCAGGGTCCAGCGACCTCTGAAGCCTCGGAGGACTACCCTGCTTCTAAAAGGACCAAGAAACTCCCCACGACAGCAGCCCTGTTCAACAAACCTGCAACTTTGCAACAAAGAAGCAACTTTTAAAGACCACACGTTTCCCGCCGGAAGCGTGAGACTTTCCACTCTGCAACCGACGCCCCCGGCTCGACCTGCGGAAAACTAACTCTACAGGGAGGACTCCCCGGCGACTGCGAGTCCGTGAGTAGCCAGAGTTGACCCCCCTGAACCGCCACAGCAACGCCTGCAGAGGGAATCCAGAGGCTCCCCCTGACCACGACTGCCTGCTTCAAGGAACCCGACGCCTGGAAAACACACTGCACCCGCAGCCCCCAGGACCTGAAGGAACCGAACTCTAGTGCAGGAGCGACCCCCAGGCGGTCCTCTTCCTAGCCCAGGAGGTGGCTACCCCGAGGAACCCCCCTTTGCCTGCCTGCATGGTTGAAGAGACCACCGGGTCTCACCATTAAATCCTATTGCAAACCCAACGCCTGTTTGCACTCTGCACCCAGCCGCCCCTGTGCTGCTGAGGGTGTACTTTCTGTGCCTGCTTGGGTCCACCCGGTGCCCTACAAAACCCCCCTGGTCTGCCCTCCGAAGTCGCAGGTACTTACCTGCTGGCAGACTGGAACCGGGGCACCCCTATTACCATTGAAGCCTGTAAATCTTGAACCTGTGGTTCTTAAAATAAACTAAGAAAATATATTTTTCTATATAAAAACCTATTGGCCTGGAATTGTCTTTGAGTGTGTGTTCCTCATTTATTGCCTGTGTGTGTACAACAAATGCTTAACACTACCCTCTTATAAGCCTACTGCTCGACCACACTACCACAAAATAGAGAATTAGAATTATCTCTTTTTGCCACTATCTTACCTCTAAGGGGAACCCTTGGACTCTGTGCACACTATTTCTTACTTTGAAATAGTATTTACAGAGCCAACTTCCTACAGTGTAGATAAGTACCATCTTGCCTGGCATGTTAACCCCATTTTTACATCTATGTCAGTTTGTTTTTGCCCGTCTCATTGGGATCCTGATAGCCAGGACCCCAGTGCTCATAGTTTGTGGCCTGAATGTGTATACCTGTGTAGTGACTAACTGTGTCACTGAGGCTCTGCTAACCAGAACCTCAGTGCTTATGCTCTCTCTGCCTTTAAATTTGTCACTATAGGCTAGTGATCACTTTTACCAATTTCAATTGGCACACTGAAACACCCTTATAAGTCCCTAGAATATGGTACCTAGGTACCCAGGGTATTGGGGTTCCAGGAGATCCCTATGGGCTGCAGCATTTCTTTTGTCCCCATAGGGAGCTCAGACAAACCTTTACATAGGACTGCCACTGCAGCCTGAGTGAAATAACACACACGTTATTTCACAGCCATTTTCACTGCACTTAAGTAACTTATAAATCATCTATATGTCTAACCTTCAGTTGCTGAAGGTTAGGTGCAAAGTTACTAAGTGTGAGGGCACCCTTGCACCAGCAAAGGTGCCCCCACATAGTTCAGGGAAATTTCCCTAGACTTTGTGAGTGTGGGGACACCATTACACTCGTGCACTACATATAGGTCAATACCTATATGTAGCTTCACAATGGTAACTCTGAACATGGCCATGTAACATGTCTAAGATCATGGGATTGTCCCCCCATGCCAAATCTGGTATTGGGGATGCAATTCCATGCATCCCCGGGGCTCCACTATGGACCCCGGGTACTGCCAAACCAGCTCTCTGGGGTTTTCTCTGCAGCTACCACTGCTGCCACCCCACAGACAGGGTTCTGCCCTCCTGGGGTCTGGGCAGCCCAGTTCCAGGAAGGCAGAACAAAGAATTTCCTGTGAGAGAGGGTGTTACTTTTTGACGCAAAACTGCGCCAACGCAGTTTTGCGTCAAAAAAATTAGCGCCGGCTAACGCCATTCTGAAGCGCCATGCGGGCGCCGTATTTATAGAATGACGTTAGCCGGCGTTAGCCGACCGGCGCTGCCTGGTGTGCGTGGAAAAAAACCACGTACACCAGGCAGCGCCGGCGTTGGGGAAAATGACGTATGGGCGTCTTAAAATGGGGCAAGTCAGGTTGAGTCAAAAAAATCGACTTAACCTGATTTGCGCCATTTTTTTACGACGCCCATCCCCCATTAACATGACTCCTGTCTTAGTAAAGACAGGAGTCATGCCCCCTTGCCCAATGGCCATGCCCAGGGGACTTCTGTCCCCTGGGCATGGTCATTGGGCATTGTGGCATGTAGGGGGGCACAAATCAGGCCCCCCTATGCCCAAAAAAATTATTTAAAAAAAATATATATACTTACCTGAACTTACCTGAATGTCCCTGGGATGGGTCCCTCCATCCTTGGGTGTCCTCCTGGGGTGGGCAAGGGTGGCAGGGGGGGGTCCCTGGGGGCATGGGAGGGCAGCTGTGGGCTCATTTTGAGCCCACAGGTCCCTTAACGCCTGCCCTGACCCAGGCGTTAAAAAGAGGCGCAAATGCGGGGTTTTTTGCCCCGCCCACTCTCGGGCGTGATTTTTGCCCGGGAGTATAAATACCACGCATTTGCGTCGCAGTCATTTTTCTAGACGGGAACGCCTACCTTGCATCTCATTAACGCAAGGAAGGCGTTCACGCAAAAAAATGACGCTCTTTCCTCATACTTTGGCGCTAGACGCGTCTAACGCCAAAGTATAAATATGGCGTTAGTTGTGCGCCGAATTTGCGTCTAAAAAAACGACGCAAATTCGGCGCAAACGGAGTATAAATATGCCCCCAAGTTGTTTGAAGCTTGGTAGGTTTCCCAGGTTTAGCTCTAACTGCAGGGATCTAGGGAAGATTACTCTTCCACCTTTAGAGTCTGACACCAGCCGGTGTACTAGTTATCTGTAGATTATCAATAAATTACTAAGGGGGGCCTAGTCACTGTGGGTCATAAGCACTCTTTGACCAAGTCCTTCCAGACAAAGTCTACCTGTTCCATTTGAACACCAAGCAATTCTGGACAGAAACCAGTGAGGTTCTACCCACACATGGCACCAAACTAGCCGAGGCAGATCTCTATGGAAAGCTACTTTGTGCTTGTCTCCTACAGGTGCTGGTGGGGAGTGTGTACAAGAGGTTGGATTTATTAGAGAGTGCCTCATGCTCAGCCACCTGTCTCCTACAGGTGCTGCTGGGAATGATGTAGATTAGGTTGTGTTTGACTGAGGGTGTGTCTAGTGTTCACCTACTGGTCTCATACAGGTGCTGCTGGAAAGGGCTTAGATTAGAGTGGGTTTGACATAAAGAGTTACAGAGATTTAAGGCACAGTTAGCCTCTTTAATAAAAGGGCATTGTTAGCGTATACATGTTTTCACTCCTGTTTGCAGTATTTGATTATGGGGAGTCACATGATCCTCTTGTCTTTATTATTTACATCATGAAATCTTGATTCTCCAGTGTGTGCTGAACTCACCCAGCTAGCAGTCCATCTGGACGAGGAAGGAGGTTTCCAGATACAGTCACTTATTTCTATCAGTGAGGATGAGTAAATAATGATGAACAGCTCTGAGACTGAAATCTGCCAGCTATGAGTCTCTGTGCCTCCGCTTTAATGTTTGACAGACCAAAGGTATTCCATTGGGCACCTCCTGGATGAAGAAGACCCTAGACATACATTTCAAGCACCCTCTGTCCATAAATAAGAAAATCACAGAAGAGTTGACAGAATGTGAATGAATGACTCATTTTACATTTATTTTTGAATTAATGTATATTCCATTAAATTAATACATCAATATTATAGAACAGCGTCTCCCAAACTGTGGGTCTCAACCCACTGGTGGGCCACCAGCCAACTTCTGGTGGGTTGCAGAAGAGTAATAAATAACAGTGCCTTCACTTTTAATATTTATCTTGCCACTTTGCTGTGCTTTTAGGGCAGAGGTCAAACGTTCAGATAAGTCTTCTGACAAATTCCCGCTTATTCTGTTAACATGACCAACAGTGTTTACTTTTCTTACTCTGACTGCAAAACAATTGGAGTTTGTAAATTGAACTATGTGGCAATCTCACTGGTGCACATGAAGTGTGAAAGGAAAGGCTGTAGAATGTTGTTTTTTTGTAATACACAACAACATTTAAATACCTGCACCTTTCTTAGTGCTGATATATTTCAGAATACATCAGCAGTTAGGAAAGCAAAAATGAAACCCATTTTCTATAATCTTGAAGTGTGATGGGAACAAAGATTTTAAAATCATCAAAACAAATCAAGACAGTTTTATTGGGTGATGTACAAAGAATATTCACTGAAGCACGATTTCCATACATTGTAATTTCTGTTCTATATACGTTTATCGGCTGTATGTCTGCAAATGTAGTGGTCTTTCGAATGGAAAATGTGCTATCTGCAAATGACACTGCGTTACTGTATGATGTTTTAATAGAGTGTATGATGCAACAATGCATGTGTCCACCACGCATGCCTAAACAACACAGTCGGAACAATGACCACATTGTTTTCAAGCATGCCTTTAACACGCATGCCTTTACACTGATCTTTTGTTGTAAAAGCATCTCTAAAAACAACCAACCCCCACCCATAAAAATAAAACCACCCCGCGCCCACCCCACCCCTAAAAACAAAATTATCCCGACCCCCCACCCGCCCTAAAAACCAAACTACCAGATGCCCCTACCCCACCCTAAAAACAAAATTACCCAACGCCTCACCCCAACCCTTAAAAAAAATAACCCAACCTCCCCCACCCCTAAAAACTACCCCTCAACCCTGCCCCAACCCCACTAACCTGACTGCGTCCTCTCCCGATACACTCTTCCTTTTTCTCTGCCTTAACCATGCATGTGCGTTGATCAGCACATGCGTGGTTAAGGCAGAGAAAAAGGGAGTCGTTGTTAATGCAAGCATTGTTCCTCTTGCGTTAACAATATAATCGGTGTTCCGGAGTCATTTTTTCGGACGTTTCCCATTTTAATAACATATTAGTGACTCATGCTCCGCCATGCACAGCTCTGTTATCAATTATGTAATTACAAATGTCGCAGTGATGTTATCAGTGATGTTATAGAGCATGTAACGAGTGATGTAATATGTGGGGTAATTGACTGTGCAATGTGAGGGTGTGAGTAATAGTTAGTCTAGGGCATGAATTTGGTTACTAGAGATTATTGTAACTGTTGAATTTCAGTGGTTTTTGAGTATAAAATGTTACGTTGTCACCGAAAATTTCACCTAAGTATAACGTCACTTTATTCTTTGTTTTTTCAGTGAATTTCTAAAGTAATCTTTAATGTAAAACCAGATGTGATTACAACTCATAAGTCTGCCTGGCATGGGGTTAACCGCGGGGCTGGCCTGCTGGCAGGCTTTGCCTCCAATTCCGAGAGGGCTGCCAACCCCAGCCGTGCACAGTCATCACAGTCCTTACGTTAAAGGTTTTGTGGCCAGGCCCTGCATCCAGCCCCTCGCACACAAGCAATCCCACACCTCACATGGTCATGAGGTTGGCCACAGGCCAGGTCTGTGGGCAGGTCCTGCACCCAACCCTGTGTGAGCAGCCAACCCCATGCCACACACCGCCTTCTGACATGTGCAGGGTGCCCTTGGTCTTGCAGGTCCTGGCCACACTGAGGAATATTAATGATTTTGTTAAAGACTCACAACACCAAAATATAACAAGTGGGCCTATTGGCTTTATCAAGGGGCGAGCATATCAATATACATAAAGCATATATAGCATGATATATATATAAAAATCACCTTTCTTGAAAAAACACTAATGTTTTCACTCCAATGTACATTTCAGTAATTTACACAATGCATTGTTTAATAATATTAATTATTAGAAAATTTTTTAACAAAGTTGTCATCATGTCAGTGAGTCTTTTGCGTGACATGGTTTTATTATCAAAGCAGTTTGGTCTGCAAAATGTTAAAAGAAAGACCCAGAGACATATTTTTTTTAAATAAAACCAACATGTCTCAGAGTCTTTCTTTTAGCATTTCTTCAGCTCACAAAAGGGAATAAGATAAAAACAGAAGAGGGCCTTGCACTCCACCTGAAGACCATCCTGCTAAGAGTGTTTTTAAAAAATGTGGCAAGTTCTCCTGGGGTCATGGATTCAAAGACCCCGAGAATTAATGTTTTTTTAAAAATGTTGCTGGAAAGCTGCTGCAGTCCATGCAGGTCCCCTCACAACATTAAAAAAAAACATGCTTGTCGGTCTCCCTGTACCTTCTAGGAGCAGCACAAAACAATATGCTTAAAAAGCCCTCCCAGAGCATTATGGGGCACTCTTTCAAGAAGCAGTGAATAATGAATGTGTAGGTCCTGCCTCTCATTTATTATTATTTTTTTGGTCCTTTTTATTTTGGGTGTTCTGTGCAGCTCCACTCCTCGAGCATTTACAGGCCCCAGTACCCCCATCCCCAAGGTTGTACTCATTTATTTAGGGAAGGGGGTGTGCACCTCTGCGGGACTCTAACCCCTGGGCTGTGTTCTACTTTATACGGAGGGAGACTATATACCCCCTCCCTGAGCCTCTCAAGATTCACTAAAACTACTTCCAAATTCATAGCAATGGGATGGTGTTTCACCAGGGTGTGTTCATTGAAGTCTTTGTAGGTCTGATAATTGACTAAACCTCTTCACACATTCACTGTACCTGAATGTTTTCCCCCTGCATTTGTTCCTTGATGTATTTATAGGCCTGATAAGTGACTAAAGTTCTGCACACATTCAGTGCAATCCCCTGTGTATTTGCTGATGAATCCTTAATGTTCACCGGTGACTAAAACTACTTTCCCATTCATTGTAGTGGTATGGCTTTCCCCTCTGTGCATTCTCTAATGCATTCTTAGGTTTGAGGAGTTACTAAAACTACTGCCACATTCACTGTAATGGTGTGGGTTTTTCCCCTGTGTGTGTTTGCTTATGACTTTGTAGGTTTGATAATCTGCTAAAGCTAATTTCACATTCATTGCACTTATATGGTTTTTCCAGTGTGTTTTCCCTGATGCTTTTTTGGAAGTGCTGATTGACTGAAGCTCTATACACATTCACTCTACCTGAATGGCTTGTCCCCTGTGTGTGTGCGCACACTAATGTCTCTGTAAGTTTGAAAATGGATTAAAGCTCTTTGCACATCGACTGCACCTAAATAGTTTTTCTCCAGTGTGTATTCGCTGATGAATCCTTAATGCTTAAGGGTCACAAAAACCACTGCCACATTCACTGCAATGATATGCTTTTTCCCCATTATGAATTTGCTGATGAATCCTTAATGTTGAGTTCGATGATGCTATTTTAGGTGTGTTGATTGACTAAAGCTCTTCCCAAATTCACTGCAATTGAATGTTTTTTTTTCCTGTGTGAGTTTGTTGATGGTGCTTTAATTGAGATGAGAAACTAAAGCTCTCACTAAATGTGTATGATTTTTTTTTCTTGGTTAGTGTCTCTGGGTCGGGTATATATTTGTCTACATCCCTAGACTGTGTTTCCTGATGGGCCAACATGGCTGATAAAGCTGTTGTGTTATTCTTACATCCTGTATGTGCGTGGTATTTTGCACATTTGATTTCTGATTTAACAATAGCGTGCAATAGCCATTAAATACTTGACACATTGATAATATGTATAAGGTTTCTTTGTAGGCGATGGTGCATTTAAATTAGATTACGGTTATGCCCGCCTGGGGTAAAGATTAATCTTCCTTCAGGCCAGTACAGACTGGGACACTCATTTTATTGTAGATAGCAGAACTTCTCTTTTCTTTAACCATCAGTTGTCTGGCTGCACTCCTTTGTGCTTTTCTCTGGTTGCTGTGATTTGGCCAAAAAGAGTTCACAATACACCTAGAGCATGGAATGGTGGTCTGTTATTGCTTTAGAAAACAAAGCAGTGCTGTAACCACATCATACGTACCTCATGATCAAAGCTGATGTTGGACACCGATTTATACAGGAGGTGGTTTGTTATTGTTGTTGTCTTAATTTTCTAGAGTTAATTTTTTTGTCTTATGGCGTGGAGGTACACAGCCCAGACTCTTACATCCACTGAACTACCCTTGACTGCTTCTTCTGGGATCTGTCAGTTTATGTGCAGGTTTCTCTGTTGGCGACTGCATTGATGTTTTCCTGAGTACCGGAGCTCATTGTTGGCAATTGATTTTTGCAGATTTGCAGTTTTATCAACGTATTCATTATAATTTCATGCATTCAAGGCTTGTTTTCTGTTGGATGAAAAGGTATTTAAAATGATTAAATGGAAACATTATGGAATGTGAATACCCAATGTTTAACTAGGTCTAAAAGATATCTCTTCTTTACCGTCTTTGAAACTTAGCAAAGAATATTTCATTATACATGGATATTTAACTAAATGTTCTGTTCATTATGTCGCGTCTCATTAATTTATGAAAAGGAGGTGATTTACCAGTGTTCACAGACTAACTTAGTAAAGAAAGGGCATTCATGGAGCACCCAAATGCTACAGATACAGCTTTAGGTAGATGCACATGGTAAAGATTTCATTTAAAAAAGAACAGACTGTGGAAAAAGAGAGGGCTCAGCCTGGGCTCCTGTTATTTCAGTATTTCTTCAGAAAGTATATAACAAAGGTAACTCTTTAGGGAGTATATAACAAAGGTAACTCTCCAGGAAGTAAATAACAAAAGTAACTCCATTCACACATTTCTTCTCAATGCTTTACTGTTCACATTGGCTCAGCTCAAATGCCAACTCCTGTCTTTATTTTGCTGTTCATTAAGTCACCTTAGACACTTTCAGCAGCTCCCCTAGTTCAAGCACTTCTGGTCTCTTCTAACCTGGAAGATTAAAGCATTATTGTGAGTTCAGGTGAGTTTCCTATTATCATAACATCCATCCATCTGCCTGAAACTAGTGCAGCTTACAGGGCCTGCTTTTGGCCCTTAAAGACAACTTAATAACAAGTCTTTAGTCCTTTCTAAAGTAGGCGAAGGTCTGTAGGATGCAGCTCCTTCCAGGGCTTCAATGTAAAACAGAATGAAGGGTTCATTTACATTATACACACAGATAAGGCAAACAAACATTGATTCATATCACTTAATATTCAAAAGATATCAGTCATTTAGTCCTTAAAGAGAATCCATCACAACCAATAATTTACCTTATATATCCCCGCAACAGATGTGTGCATATTAATCTTTTTTCCCTTTGTTCTAACTTAGGGGGTCATTCTGAACCTGGCGGCCGGTGACCGCCAGGGTCACCGACCACGGGAGCACCACCAACAGGCTGGCGGTGCTCCCAAGGGCATTCTGACCGCGGCGGTTCAGCCGCGGCCAGAAAGGGTAAACCGGCGGTCTCCCGCCGGTTTACCGCTGCCCTACAGAATCCTCCATGGGGATTCTGACACCCCCTACCGCCATCCTGTTCCTGGCGGGTCTCCCGCCAGGAACAGGATGGCGGTAGGGGGTGCCGCGGGCCCCTGGGGGCCCCTGCAGTGCCCATGCTAATGGCATGGGCACTGCAGGGGCCCCCGTAAGAGGGCCCCACAAAGTATTTCAGTGTCTGCAAAGCAGACACTGAAATACGCGACGGGTGCAACTGCACCCGTCGCACCTTCCCACTCCGCCGGCTCCATTCTGAGCCGGCGTCCTAGTGGGAAGGTTGATTTGCCCTGGGCTGGCGGGCGGCCTTTTGGCGGCCGCCCGCCAGCCCAGGGCAAATCCCAAAATACCCTCAGCGGTCTTGTGACCACGGAGCGGTATTTTGGAGGGGGAACATTGGCGGGCGGCCTCCGCCGCCCGCCAATGTTAGAATCACCCCCTTAATGTTGTATGTTTGGGGTCCAGGATGCTACCTTGTGACTGGATGGGCATTCGGCAGAAGTTAGATAATGGCCTGATACTCAAGAGACCACAGTCGTCACACGGGGATTACAAGCTTCATTTCAGAAGCTTCTCTGGGAGGTACAAACAGAGGAGGTGCACAGGCAGGTGCTTAGGAGGTACAAACAGAGGAGGTGCACAGGCAGGTGCTTAGGAGGTAGTACAAACAGAGTAGATGCACAGGCAGGTGCTTAGGAGGTACAAACAGAGGAGGTGCACAGGTAGGTGCTTATGAGGTACAAACACACGAGGTGCACAGGTAGGTGCGTATGTGGTACAAACAAAGGCGGTGCACAGGTAGGTCCTTAGGAGGTACAAACAGAGGAGGTGCACAGATAGGTGCGTATGTGGTACAAACAAAGGCGGTACACAGGTAGGTGCTTAGGAGGTACAAACAGAGGAGGTGTACAGGCAGGTACTTAGGAGGTATGAACTGAGGAGGTGCACAGGCAGGTGCTTATGAGGTATGAACTGAGGAGGTGCACAGGTAGGGGTTTAGGAGACTCAAACAGGAGGTGTGCAGGTAGCTGCTTATAAGGTACAAACCTTATGAGGTATAAACACAGGAGGTACACAGGTAGGTGCGTGTTCCTCTCTGGGTCTGCCTCCATCTGTACTGGGCGGGGTACTGATGTACAGTGTATCCTATTCCTGCTGCTTCACATGGGCGCTTGCTGCGTGGGTGTTACCAATTTGGATGTTTAGTAGAGGGGAGCAGAGCCTCAGGAAGCACAACCCGTGGAGGCAGCCTGCCTCGAGGCGGAGATCCAGGTGAGGGTTCAGGGATCAGACAATATGAAGACAAACACATCCTAGGAAACATCTTGGGCCTTCCAAGAAAAGACTGGAGGGTTTATTTGCTATCAGTCCTCTCTCTCAAACTCAGGTCCCTCTTTCAATCACTCTGGCACTATATCGGCTTCTAGGCTCCCTTCCTATAATGCTGGTTCTTGCTCCTCCTACAACACTTGTTGGAGACTTAGGGCCTGATTTAGAGTTCGTCAGACAGGCTATTGCCTCAAGACATGACAGGTCTCCCATCTGCCTTATTACCACTGCCACAGGATATAATGCACGTTTAATAGGGCGGACGGGATATCTGTCACATTAGTGGCGGAGTAACCCATCCGCTGAAATCTAAGTGAGGCCCTGGGTATACATTGTGTCTAGTGTATTTTGAGACACTGTTTTATCTCACCACTGCTGGTTCTTGCAGTCATAATGGCATTACCTAAGTCAGGGGGACGCATGGACTTTCATGATGGAAGTGAACAGATTTCAGCATCTACTTTGATCCACACTGCTTGTGAATACTATATGGGAAATAAAAACTTCTGAAATAGCAGGGGCCTGATAATTATATCACTAGAAGCACTAATCGACCAGTTGGAGGAGATGTGCAATGTGATTTGTCTGTACCTGACTGAAAGCCTTTGTCGTCTACTACTATTAGAGAATGTGCCCTGATGAAGTACCTGATTGGGATGACAATTCTGCGAGGTTTATTATAAGGTGTGGTTGTGCAACCTGAAAGTGCAATAAAGGCACGAGTCCGTATTAGGCCCAATCAGGTTAGCTTGTAAACCCTTAGCTCAGGCTTGGGTGGCTGTAACTTGGAGCAGTCAGGATTTATCAAAGGAAGCAGCGTAAAGTATTAAGATGTACCATAACAGTTGAATAAAAAGAAAAGACAACAAAACCCGAATACCAATTTATAAAAAAAAGATTGTATTTTTATCTTTAATTAGACACCTCAATGACAAAGACTCACCAGTGTGCCCCAGAGATATGAACTAATAAATCACTGCTTTTCACTAGTGCAATACATATTTTTAATCTACTATGACTCACGGTTTAGGGTTAGCCACAACAGGTAACTTGAATATGTGTATAAGAGCACTCTTGTGTGGTCCGACTCTAATAAGGACCCAGTCACAATGACTAGTCAGGCCCAGTGGTTAACTCTTGGTTTAAGCAGTCTTTAGTTCCAGGTACATAAACAGCTAAGAAAAGTGGCTATTCTTAAAGTTTCGCACCTCCTAGGCGTGTATATCACATGTAAGTAAAATAATGTCCATGTATACCAAATAGTATTCCAAGGGTGCCAAACTGGTATAACACCTAACCACCTCCGGTGCAGTTGTGTTGATTTGAAAATTCAAACAACACAAAGAGATTCAATGTTAGTTTACCAAGGCACACCACCAAAGTCCATGAAATCAGTTCCTTAGTTAGCTGTATCAATCAAAGTTCCAAAGTCTTGTCTGTGTGAAGTAGAAATTGTATTCATCCAAGGCAGCAGGCTGATTTGAGTCTTCCCGTTGTTCTACCACACCATGGCCGTCCTGGAGTACCAACGCTGACGAAGACGACGACGGTGATTACAGCCGCCTAGCACAAAAGGGAGGGAGGGAGGAAAATGAGACTGACACACACATGCACAACACACACCATACACAAACACATACACATAACCAGCTGCAGGGAAAATCGACTGGTACAGGACCCACAAGCAAATAATGCAAGGACAAAAATATGAAGTACGAACACTCTAATTTGCTGCCAACAGTCACCATAATGAATAATGAAATCAAAATGCAGACGTCAATGTACAGATTGGGCCAATGGCCAGTCCAAAGTACCAAAGGGCCACATGGCCACAGGGAATAGTCCAAGCCCCAACTTGACTCCTGACATAATCCGGACTCCACTGTTTAGTGTCTGTTGTTTGTGTGAGTGCTTGTGGCTTGAAGGTTGCTGCCTGTGTTTGTCTGTACCACTCTTGTGTGATGTTTTGTGTACATGCTTCTCTGTATGTGTGCATGGGATGGGTTGGGGTTGAGGAGACTGGGACTTGGAAGAGGTAGTTGGAGGGGTGGCGGTAGGACCAGGGACACTGGCTGCCATCAGAGATAAAGGCAGAGCCTGAAACGAGGGCCACCAAGGCCACCAAGCCACTGTGAATGCCCTCCAGGCAGGCATTGCATTGCTGCATCTGTGATGCCAGCTCCTGGATGGCATTCACTATGGTTGACTGCCCTACAGAGAGGATCTCAGAGGTCAATAGCTTCCTCACTGAGGGCAGCAGGACTGACTGGGGCAGGGCCTGAGGTGCCTGGGGCGAAGGAGATGCCCACCCTCCTGGATGAGCGGGTACGAGCAACTCGGTGGGGCACTACTGGGAGGGTGGTGCTGGTACAGGGCTTGCAGCTGTACCTGTAGCTGGGGTGCTTCCAGCGGTGGCTCCCCTTGCCCTCCGTTCCACTCGTCCCCTTGGTGTCAGTTGATTCTGTCTCCTGGGTCCCGTGGGCTGCAGCTCCCTCACTTGCCGGTGCCCTTGCTCCTCCGCCAGATGATGCTAATGCACACATGGACAGGATGACAGAAGAAAGTGGGGGGTAGAAAGAAAGGGAGCACTGTGTCAATTACAGCACCACAGATGGCATACACATCACCATCACACACAAGAACCAAGATTGAGCAGTATGCACTGCACTGGCATTCCATTGGCTAGGTACCACAGCAGGATGAGAGCTAACCACCCCAATCTGCAGCCCTACTGGGACCTACTTAGCCCTGTCTGACATGGAATGCCACCTAGCTAGCTATCGAGATTTTGCTATTCATCCATTTAGCCTGAGCTGGACCATGCAGCAATGTATGAGCTGGCATTAAGGGGCACCCACTGACTTAAACGCACCACCAGGATCCTATGCCAGGCAACAAAGATGGTACTCACCCCCTTGTGGCTGTTGTGATGCCCTTAAGGGCCCCTCCAGCTCTGGGTAGGCCACCGCCAACACGCAGGCCATCAGTGGGGTAAGGTTCGGATGGGCACCCCTCCCTCCTTGGGAGGCCATGCCCAGCTGGGCCTCCGCGGTCTTCTGGGCCCAGCGTCTCAGGTTCTCCCACTATTTCCTGCAGTGGGTGCTCCGCCTGCTATAGACCCCCAGGGTCCACACACCCTTGGTGATGGCATGCCACAATCCCTTCTTCTGATGGGCTCTGACCTGCAGAGGGAACACAGACAGAAGGACAACATTAACCATACAATCCAGCCTGTCACAAATATCGCCCACAAAAAACATTTCCCCTCATCAGGCACACACATCACCCGGAGTCCTACATGTACACTACTACCAGCCATACCCCCCACCCAAATGACACACTGCCAGCACACACACACATCCCCATGCTGCCTTGTCGCATGCAATGTCCCCATGGTGTACTTACATGTTGGTCTGGAGGCCCATACAGCTTTCCATACAGGGGTAGGACCCCATCCACCAGGCGCTCCAACTCCTCCAAAGTGAAAGCAGGGGCCCTTTCCCCTATCACACGGGCCATGGCAGGTTCCAGACACAGGTCACAGCAGCACATGCAGTGGATATGTTGTCCTGTGGAAAGTCAGGAATCAAGTGAGGTTATAGTAAGAAAATGGTGGTCACGTCCGCGGCAGTGTATACCGCCACCGCCGCCGGTGATCCTCATTGGACACTCTACTCCATAGAGGCCCATTTTAGCCAATGAGGAATAGTACGGCGGTGCAAGACCACCTTCCGCCATGATGCCCAATGCCGGCGGAGTTTCCACCTATCCCTACATACAGGACAGGTGGTCGCCATGTTATGGTGCCCGTACACAATCTTAAATTGAAAACTGCATCATTGCTATCAATTGTTCATACATTGCCTTTTACATAGTCCAGTTACATACATGCTCAATGTACACTGAAGTGGTTGTTCCATTGTTCAGTTTGTCACTCCCTTCTTACTCTTGTGACCCTTAGGTACCTACCACTGCAGAGGAATAGGAGGAGGAGGAGGCAAGCCCCCGTGTACAGACCCCTTGTGGACATGGCTACACTGGAGGACAGGCACATAATACTCACCTATAGACTGGAAGACTGGACAGGGCGATAATCACTGAGCTGCGTGCACAATTGGAGCCTGATCTGATATATGCTATCCGTCAACCCACTGGTATCCCCCTCTTGTGCAGGTCCTATCAGTGCTCCATTTCCTGGCAACTGACTCTTTCCAAGTGACAGTGGGTTTTGGCTGCAGGAATGTCACAGCCAATGTTCTCAATAGTGCTGGCAAGGGTTTTGCCTGCCCTGCTCAAACACATGTGCAGCTACATCGCTTTCCCCCAAGTGGAAGATTTGGCCACTGTGAAGGCTGGTTTCTATGCAATGGGACATATTCCAAATGTTATCGGGCCACTGATGTAGCATTTGTCTTTCCCAGGCCAATGAACAGGTGTTCAGGAATCAGAAGAGTTTCCACTCACTCAATGCCCAAATGGAATGCCCGGCTGATCAGTACATCTCCCACGTCACTGCCAAGTATCCTAGGTCGGTGCATGACGCCTTTGTCTTGAGGAATAGCAGCATCACATATGTGATGGCACAACTACAGAGGCACTGGGTGTGGCTTATAGGTGAGCCTGAGTCCCCACCCAATGCATGTCAGTGTATGCCTTCAGGAGTCATCCCCTATGCCATTGTGCAAGGCTAATTTCTGTCCCTTACTTCTTGCAGGTGACTGGCTACTCAAACCTGTCCTGGCTCTTGAATCCGAGGACAGGGGCTGAGAATAGGTATAATGATGCTCATGGGCAAACCAGGAGAATTATTGAAAGGACCTTTGGTCTCCTGAAGGCCAGGTTCAGATGCCTCCATCTGCTCCATCTGGCAGGTAGGTCCCACTGCTACTCCCCTAAGAAGGTCTGCCAGATAGTTGCTGTATGCTGCATGTTGCACAACCTGGCCATCAGACGACATGGGCCCTATCGGCAGGAGGAGGAGGGTGAAAATGCTCCTGTGGCAGCAGTGGACCCTGAGGACAGTGAGGATGAGGAGGAAGAGGATGAGGATGTGGACAACAGGACTTCAGTTATACGGCAGTACTTCCAATAATGCACAGGTAAGACTGTAGAACTGCAAATTATGTTTCTGTGTGGCAGGACCATGATGGCAGTCACTTCCTTTGCATCCCAACTGACTGTCACCTATGCCTTCCCATTTTGCAGATGTTGGTGTGGTTACAATTGTGTACTGATGTGATGACTACAAACTGCTACTGGCCATTTTTTAGATGGAATCACAAAGTTCTGGACAATTGCACAAGATGATACAGTTCAAAACATTGAACATTTCTGTCACATAAAGCACTATTACTCATGTTGTGTTCAAGGGTGTTTATTGAAGTGAAAATTATGAAGGAATAGTGCAATGGAATGGGGTGATGGTAGAGGAAAGTCCAGGTTATTGGTCCAGTCTGTTTGTAGCACAGGTCCAGTGTCCAAGGGGCCATAGGAAGGGGAGTAGTGGCAGTTCAAAGTGGATAAGATGACTGAGTGGAACACAAGGGGGACATTCAGGAGGGTCTTGTTTCCTGGCGGTGGTCTTGGCCTTGGCGAGTGTCTCTGGTGTCTGTCTGGGTCGCAGGGAATGTTTGTGCGGTGGTTCACCTTCTGCAGGGAAAGGGGTGGTGGCCTGTGGGTCTTGTGGCAGGCCCTCCTGTCCACTAGCTGCAGCAGATGTGGAGGGCTGTTTAGTTGACTAGCTAGTGGAAGGGGCCCGCTGGTGTGCTGTGTAGTCCCTCATGATGTTGGCCATATCACCCAGCACCCATGCTATGGAAACCATGGTGGTGTTGGTGTTGCAATTCTTTCCAGATCTCCTGGTAGTGTTCCTCCTGTAGCCGCTGGTTCTCCTGCATGATATCTATCACCTGACCCATGTTGTCCTGGGATTGTTGGTAAACCCCCAGGACAATAGTGAGTGCCTCCTGGACAGTCGGTTCCCTGGGACTGTCCTCCCCCTGGTGCACAGCTGTCCTCTGTGTGTCCCTGGCCCCCTGTGCCTGTGTCCCCTGAACGGTGTGCCCACTGCCCACTGCCACTGACCCCAGGACCCTGATTGTCTTGCCTGTGAAGTGTGGACTGGGGTCCCTGCACAGGTGGGCACACTGCTGATTGACGTGTCCTGGGGACAGAGGTGTTGGGACGTTGGGTGGCTGCTGTGGTGTTGGATACTGATGGGGAGGCTCTGTGGTGGACTGGGTGTGGGCTGGGGTATCCGACTGACCAGTGGTTCCTGATGGGCCAGGGAGTTTATCCAGATTCAGAAGTCCAGAGTTGCTGTCATCACTAGGTGCATCTTCTGGTGGGGGACTCAATAGCAGTGGCACCTCCTTGCCACTGAGATTGTCTGGGGCACCTGTGCGGTGCCACTGAGATTGTCTGGGGCACCTGTGCGGATGTAAGTGGTATATTATGCTACATGTCTGTGACATATTCTACATCCCTAGCTTCCCCTATATTGTTGCTGTTGCCCTGCCACCTTTATTTGTGTATGGTGATGTATTGTGGGATTGTTAGTTCTCCATGCTATGCATGCATTGGTGGTGGGTGTACATGCAGGGCTGGGGGGATGTGCATGCAGTAGGTATGGCATGTAGGGCTTGGCATTCAGGTTAGTTAATTGTGGTGGTGCACTGTGTGGGATGGAGTGGAGTGATGTGTGTCAGGTGAGGGGTGGTGGTGGCATGCAGGTATGGGGAGTGATAGGTAGTAATTTCTGGCTCACCGGTGTCCAGTCCTCCAACAACTCCAGTGAGTCCCTCAGGATGCAGGATTGCCAAGACCTGCTCCTCCCATGCTGTCATCTGTGGGGGAGGAGGTGGGGGTCCACCGCCAGTCCTCTGGATATCGAGCTGGTGCCTTGCTGCTATGGAAAGTACCTTCCCCCGTAGGTCGTTCCACCTCTTCCTGATGTCTTCCCTTGTTTGTGGATGCAGTCCCACGACATTCACCTGGTCCACGATTCTCCACCATAGCTCCATCGTCCTTGCAATGGAGATTTTCTGTACCTGTGCACTAAACAGCTGTGGCTCTACCCTGACTATTTCTTCCACCATGACCCGCAACTCCTCATCAGTGAAGCGGGGGTGCCTTTTTGGGGACATGGGTGTTGTGTGGTGTGTGTTGTGCAGAGGGTGTTGAGTAACGTGGTGGGGTTTGGGGTGCGTGACCGATGAATGGGTGTTTGTGGTATGTGTGTAGTTGTGTCTATGATTTGCCTGACTATCTCTTGCTTATTTTACGTGTTGGGAAAGGGTTGTGGGTAATGTGGGGGTGTGCTTTATAGTGCTGTTGGTGGGTGGGTGTGGTGAGTGTATCAGTGTTAGGTGTGTGTTTTTGGTATTGGCCAATGCTGTGTTGTTTTGTATTTGGGTGGCCATTCTGACCATGCTGGTGTATGCCGCTAATGGTTTACTGCTGTTGAATGTCCGCTGTGGTGATTCATGGGTCATAATGTGGAGGGCGTTGTGTTTTTGGCATAGCGGTATGGGTGTTCATGCCAACAGTTTAACACTAATCTTTCGTCTGGCAGATATGTGTTTGTGGCAGTATTCTGTCGGTTTAGTGTGTGTGTATCATAATATGGTGAATGGATGTTTGCCTCTGCAACAGTATGTCGGCGGCCGTCACCGCCGCGGTAAGCGGGATTTACCACCAATGTCATAATTATGGGCCTTTATTCCTTGTGTTTCACAGATAAAGGAACAATTCTGCTGGGAAAAAATGAAAACTGTGGTAGCCTGCACATTACAGACATGCAATGGGGCACCTCTACACTGATGGACACTTAGTAGCAATTCAGTGAGTTTGCCAACCCTCAGCTCATCTCTGGATGGCTTGGCCTCTACTCCCTCGTCACCAAGCACACTCTGACCCTGGTAATTACCGGAGAAGATCTGTCAGTGTTATACCAACACCCACTAAAGAAGAAGACGACGCTGCTGCATCAGGCTCGAAAAAAAAGAAATGCTGATTATTTTGACTGGGCCCAGTACAAGGGCATTCCAGAATAATTCATACTGTTCTCTGATGCAAAAATATCAGCGGGAGGGTCCTTACCCTTCTTCCCCGTGCAGACAAAAGTGATAACCCGCTGGTTACAAGTAACCAGGTGGGAAATCCTCAAGATGATGAACAGCACTGTGCTGGGCCTTAATTTGATCAAGGAAGAACTGAGAGCCATCTGCCTTAAGGTGATGCAACATTGAAATGCCCGCAATAGAGGGAGAAGTGTGTACCAAGACTTGTGCCTCTTGCTGTACGTTCATACCAGGCAATGACATTGACAATGGGCCTATGACTCTTGCCATCCAAGCACTGCACCATTTACAAAGAGACATGCGCGAGAAGGGAGATGCCCCTGAGCAGGAGTGGTTCACAAACTGATTCTCCTGGCTCCCTGGTGGCTGACCGGTCTGTGCATGTCACTGATGCCCGTTTTCATACTACTATTGTTTGTGTGTGGTTTTCTGCAAGTGGGAGTTTCTTGCTGTAAAAATGCAGTCCTCAAAATGGGTAGGACGCAACTAACTAGGGAAGTAGCAGTAATCAAGACTGAAGAACAAGCCCACAATAATGTGACTGACATGAAATATGAGATAGATAGTGTAGTTGAAAATTCAACTAGAGGGTAGAATGTTGATACTTGAAAAGTCCATGTTAATATGCACCATGATAAGTTCACATATAAAAATGAAATCACTATTATCAAATTCACCCGTCAGGAACCCTCCATCCACCCCAACTCAGAAGTACGTGGTCAGGGAGGCTCTGAGACATAGGCCTGAGGTTACTGATTGACAGGTCACAGGTGGGGCAGCACGTAGCTGGCAGACAAACATGTGTACAGGAAACTCAGATTTATCCCACAGATAGGGGCAATGACACCACAATGGTCCCAGAAGACTGGCCCCAATAAAGCACACATTACACATGGTCATAAAGTCAGATCCCACATGAAGTTAGGAACACTCAGCCAATCAGAACACAGCACGCACAGTAACACCCTGCAATCACGCCCCATCATGACAGACATCTGACACGTTACCCACTGGCCCTCATTGTGTCCAAGCAAAGTCAAGGGCCACCTGGATTTGTTATCAGGACTCCAAGACAACTGTTCACATTATTTACCCAAAAAGGAATGCTGTAATTGTTTTATGGCACTCAGAGAAATGTATAAAACACTGCTCAGACCAATTGTACCTTGAGACAATCCTCAGACCCCGTTTCTGTAATATACTCCCAGCAATAATGTTTAATTAAACAAACTGTTCCGGTTTTGCCAAAACGCCTCTTGTCTTTGTTTTTTTTAATGTAAATTCACATTCATGCAACATCATCCTCAACGCATCCATCATCACAGCCACCTTTCCCGATGCACAGAAGCACACAGAAGTCAGAATTCTCCTCAATAAACTCTCCGCAGACCCCAGCGAACTCCAGAACTAGTCCTCAATCTCACTGCTCCCGTTCCCCACCAGCTCACCGAACACCTGGAAAGAAAATCTCCTTGACGCCTCCCAATCCAGGTTCTGCACTATCCACAGCACTGAAGCCACCCTGATTGCCATCACTGACAACATTCACACCTTTGTTGACATGGGAGAATAGGCTGCCATGATCCTCTTTGACCTCTTTGCAGAATTTGATGCCGTATCCCACCAAATGTTCATCAAACGGCTGCACCACATCAGGATCCAGGAAGATGCCCTCAGATGGACTGCATCATTCCTCACTGGACGAACTCACAGAGTTTGCCTACCCCCCTTTGCTTCGGAACACAAGAGCACTATCTGCTGTGTCCCTCAAGGTTCATCCCTCAGCCCTACCCTCTCCAACACCTACATGACACCTCTAGCCAACATCATCTGACCCCACGTTCTCAACATCATATCCTATGCCGAAGACACCCAGCTCATCATCTCGCTCTCAGCTGACCCCACCATCATGAAGACCAATGGCCCCAACTGCATGACAAATGTCACTGACTGGACAAAGGCTAACTGTCGGAAGCTCAACATTGACAAGACTGAAGTGCTCATCTTTGGCAACAAGGCCTCCCCTTGGAACGACACCTGGTGGCTCGCAGAACTTGGACCCATTCCTATACCACCAGACCACTCTCGCAATCTTGGCATCATCCTGGACAGAAAACTCACCATCAAACGACAGATCAATGTTGTCTTCTCCATCTGCTTCCACACTCTTCACATCATCCGATGAATCTTTAAATGGCTTCCCATTGGCATGAGGAAAACTGTCACTCAAGCCCTAGTCACTAGCCGGCTGGACTACAGCAATGCACTGTGAGCAGGAACTACCACCAAACTCATGAGGAGACTTCAGACGATACAGAACTCAGCGACCAGTCTCATCCTCAACCTGCCCAAATGGACCCATGGTACCCCACACCTCAGGAACCTCCACAGGCACCCCGTTCAGAAAAGATACCAATTCACGATATTGACACACACCTACAAAGCCCTCCATGACCTAGCACAAGCATACATCAACCACTGCCTGAACTTCCACAAACTGGGAAAATGGCATGTCATTACAATGTGAACTCACATCCCCACTACACATACTTTTACACTTTTTTTTGCTTTTTGGGCCCTCTGTGTCCACCTTATCAAGGCACAAGGTTTAGTGTCAAGTCACGGGGAATAAACTAAAGACCCCAACTGGTCTTGTAGGTTCAAGGTACCTAGTGGGAAATAAAGCTAGAATTGAGTCTACTTCATTGGGCCTTTCATGCCAGTGTCTAAAAAGCTTCTGGTAGGAGTTATGTTTTTTAGTACTGGGGCAGATTTGGGAACTCGGGACAAAATGCTTGACCAGTCCAGTTGAAAACTGGGATATAGGTCTAGCAGCAACGTCAAAATCCATCATCTCCTGAAATATCCAAGCTATAGAGATTGTGCTAATAATTCTGCAAGCAGGAAAATTGCTGCAATCAACAGGGCAAAACACCAACAGCAGGGTGTGAAGAGGAGAGATCTCAGTATTCCTTTGGGCACAATGGTGGCACATATGGGACTCCCAAAAGCTTTCTGGTGATCGTCAATTGCTCCTTTGAGTTGGAGTTGTTCCTGGATGCTTCCAAATAGAGGGTGACCAAACCCTTTACTCAGAAAAATTATATACAGACACGCTGAGCCTCAAACCCCATAGCCAATGACTCTTCTCCATGTTATGGCCAAGAGAAGCTTTTTGCCTCACAACTGACTAAGAGCCTGATTTAGATTTTGGCAAACAGGCAACGGTGATGGATATCCTGTCTGCCCAAATATAAATCCCAGTTACTTTCTATGGGAGATAAATTTCGGTGGATGTGATATCCATCACCGTTGAGTGCCTAATTAAGAGTTAAAGACTACAGTCTGTGAGGGAGATGAAAGGCATTACCTCTGCCGCTCTGATGGACTACGGTCTGTCAAATTTAGCGATGTCTGCTGACTCAGTGATCATCTTTGTACTTTGACAGTGGTTCCTTTCAAGGCACAAAAGTCTGGTGGACAGCCACAGTCGATTTTGATGGCTATTCACCAAATTTTTACAAAATAGAAGTTAGTTTCTGGAAAAACTGGAAGTTTCTCCCAGGGCGTATGGATCATTATTTTCTGATCTGCGTCTCACCACCAGGTTTTACTTGGAGGTGAAAGACAAAAAATACCCTAAACACCCTAAATAATGTGGGCGGTGTAATGCCTCTTCTCTGACCGTCCCTACTCTACTGGCTCGTCAGAGGAAGCTTGAAACCCTTATGGTCTGCCCAGCTCTAAATGAGTGCAGAGGGTTTGGCAGGCAGTTTATTCTTTCATGTTTGCAAAGGAGTATCTTGTCCCCCAGACTCGGAATAAGGTCACAAGTGTCTTGAGGACTATGTTTTTGTGTGGGTAACATCCAGGATTCTAGCATTGGCAATGCACAGGGACAGTTCTTTTAGCCTTTTGGGATGAGCTTCAAATGACTCAAGATAAAGACCTTCAAGCCGGCCTGCTGCTTCTAGATCCGACGGCCACTTTCAATGCTGTTGAACAATTACCTCTGGTTTTGAGTGTCTTTGGTGGGAGGCATTGAGGGCAGCTCTACAATCGTTCTGCTCCCATCTCTGTGGGAGTTCTCAGGTTGTTCTTCTGCCCTCATGCTCAGCAATGTAGTCAACAGTTTATGGAGGAACCCAAGTAATGTTATATCTCACACTTTCTCTTTAATCTGAATGTGGCATCACTGAGGGGTTAGTCCACTCCTTTGGTTTTTAAGTATTATCCTATGCCAATATCACAGATCTGTTCCTAGGGCTGGACCAGGATTCTGACTGTTCCATGAGCCATCTGAGGGCCTACCTGACACATATTCATGTCCCTAGGATTTCTTAGGGGGTCATTATGACATCAGCGGTATTCTTTGAATGCTGGCAATTGCACGGGCGCCAAAATACCGTCGCGGAGGCGAACATCTGTCCGCCAGATTATGGATACTGCCAGATTTCCACAAAACTTAGGGGGTCATTCTGACCTCGCCGGTAAAAGGCGCTTACCGCCGGTCAGAAGACCGCCATAACACCACCGCGGCCGCGGAAAGCCGCCACGGTCATTCTGACCCACAACGGCCAAACCTCCAAAAATCCGACCTCCACTGCAGGCCGCCACATCAGCAGGCAGCGATAAACTGGAGATGACCAAACCTCCACCGTCACGCCAACAGAAAAACGCCCATGCCATTACGACCCACGAATCAACGCGGCGGGCTTTCCAACGCGGTATACCATTGGCGGTACACACCGCCGCGGTCAAAATACACACACAGCACCAAAACACAGGCACATTGGATAATTACAAATACACACACCTGATACACATACACAACCCACTCCCACACAATCAATCAACTATAAAACACCCCCCCACATCACCCACAAACCCCTACGACCACAATTACTGAGAGAAGGAGAGAGAGACACAGCAGACAATCCATAGCAATACACACTGAGGCACACTACACCATCACACACACCACATAGTAGCACAAAGCACCACACACCAACATACTCATCATCACATACACCACCCCACACCTCACCCACACCACCCCATGGCACCCCAAAGGCACCCACGCTTTTCGGACCAAGAACTCCGGGTCATGGTGGAGGAAATCCTAAGAGTGGAACCCCAGCTCTTCGGCTCACAGGTGCAGCACACCAGTATAGCTAGGAAGGCGGAGCTATGGCAGCGGATCGTGGACAGGGTCAACGCGGTGGGACAGCATCCCAGGAATAGGGAGGACATCCGCAAACGATGGAACGACCTACGGGGGAAGGTCCGATCGATGGTCTCCAGGCACAACATCGCGGTCCAGAAGACTGGCGGCGGACCCCCACCCACCCCTCCCGAATTTACATCATGGGAGCAAGAGGTCTTCAACATCCTGCATCCTCAGGGCCTCGCAGGAGTAGCCGGAGGAATGGACTCTGGTAAGTCCAATCTCAACTACTAGATCCCCCCCACCCCACCAGCATGCCAACCCACACCCCCACCCTCACCCCCAACCCCCCAGCACACATCCTCCCTGACAATGTCTCACCAGCACAACCCACCCATCCCAACACCAACTCCTGCATGCCAACACAATCCATGGACACCCATCACCCAAGCATGACCACTGCACTTACCCCCCCCCACTAACTACCCTCACAACACCTCCCTCAAGGGAATGCCTGCACTGGGGGACGAGGGCACCCATAACACGCACGCTATTGCACACACAGAAACAATAACCAAACTCTCTTACCCCATGCAGGACCCGAACGCCAAAACACCAGCCAGGAGGGTCCAGAAATGTCCATCCCACCCCCGGAACAGGCCCACAGTGAGGACAGCAGCTCTGTCGACACTGAACCTGATGACCAGCCCGGACCATCGGGGACCTCTGGGCAGTCGCTTCCCCTCACCCAGACACAGGCCACACCAGACCCGACCCCCTCTGCCAACACCAGCACAGCTCCCACCCAGCGGGCCCATGCCTCTGTCTCTAGGACACGTCAATCAGCGGTGTGTCTGCCACTACAGGGCACCCAGGCTAACCCAACACCCCAACAACAACAGGGACCTGGGGGCAGTGGGAGCGGGCACACCGTCCAGGAGACAGAGGCCGGGGGAAACCGGGCAGCTCGGAGGGCTGCTGTGCGACGGGGGGGAGGAGAGGCCCAGGGAACCCACTCTCCAAGAGGCCCTCACCACCATCATGGGGGCCTACCACCACTCCCAAGAGACGATGGCGACGGTACTGGCCAGGTTCACGGAGATCCAGGCACAGCAGGAGGAACGCTACATGGGGTTCAGGGAGGAGCTGAGAATCATTGGGACCGCAATGGGGACCATCGTCCTGGCCCTCAACAGGATAGAAGACGCGTTGCGGGACCATGTGGCACCACACAGGGCCCCTGTCACTAGCCCGGACCAGGAACAGCCTACCACCTCCGCCGGCGCTAGTGGACAGGAGGCCCCAACACCACGGCAGGCCACCAGAACCCCACCTCCTGGTGAAGAACAACTACCCCGTAAGAGGAGCCTGAGATCCAAAAAAAAGACAGAGTAGGATGTCAAGACCCCCGCCAGCAGGACATACCCCCTGAACTCTTCCCACTGTCCCACATTGCCACCCTGTCCAACCATGAACTGCCTCTGCTCCATCCTTCCACAGGCAAAAGGACAATGCACCTGTGAGACTGAGAACTGGACTCTGCCATGGACATTACTCCACCCACACCCATCACCCTTATAATCACATGTACCAATATCTAGCCCTGTAAATAAATCACATATTGCACACAAATCAGTTTGGAGTCATGCTGTATTATTAGCAAATGTATTACATATTACTGTTCAATATCTGTTCTGTCAATTAGTGATGACAACATACCAATGTCAATACGCTGTAGTTCATGGGCAAACCAAGCAGAAGTCAGGCACTGAGTCATACAGCACTGAGAAGGGAAGGGAAAAACAAAAATTACCCAAAAAGATCTGGTGGGAACTACAGAAAGTACAGATGCAGGAGGCTAGAACCAATTGTGAAATGGCGTGGGTGATTCTTACCTGGGTGTTACTGGAAATACTGTTGTATCACTCTGTCCCTATTGTCTGTGTCGTCCTCTGAGTCTTCCTCCTCTTCACTCTCCACAGGCTCCACGGCTTCTACAACACCACCATCTGGACCATCCTCCTGCAGGAAAGGCACCTGGCGTCGCAAAGCCAGGTTTTGAAGCATACAGCACGCCACGATGATATGGCACACCTTCTTTGGTGAGTACATTAGGGATCCACCTGTCATATGCAGGCACCTAAACCTGGCCTTCAGGAGGCCAAAGGTTCGCTCAATCACCCTCCTAGTACGCCCATGGGCCTCATTGTACCGTTCCTCTGCCCTTGTCCGGGGATTCCTCACTGGGGTCAGTAGCCACGGCAGGTTGGGGTAACCAGAGTCACCTATTAGCCACACACGTTGTCTCTGTAGCTGCTCCATCACATAGGGGATGCTGCTATTTCGCATCACATACGCGTCATGCACTGACCCTGGGAACTTGGCATTTACATGGGAGATGTACTGGTCAGCCAAACAGACCACCTGGACATTCATCGAATGATAACTTTTTCTGTTTCGGTACACCTGCTCATCGTCTTTTGGGGGTACCAAAGCCACATGGGTCCCATCAATGGCACCAATGATGTTGGGGATATGTCCAAGGGCATAGAAATCACCCTTCACTGTAGGCAAGTCACCCTCCTCTGGGAAAATGATGTAGCTCCGCATGAGTTTCATCAGGGCAGACAACACTCTGCTCAAAATCTTAGAAAACATAGGCTGAGACATTCCAGATGACATGGCCACTGTGGTCTGGAATGACCCACTGGCCAAAAAATGGAGGACTGACAAAACCTGCACCAGAGGGGGAATCCCTGTGGGTTGGCGGATGGGGGACATCAGGGCTGGCTCCAGCTGGGCACACAGTTCATGGATAGTGGCACGGTCAAGTCTGTATCGAAGTAATATATGGCGTTCTTCCATTGTCGACAGGTCCACCAGCGGTCGGTACACGCGAGGATTCCTCCTTCTCATCGCAAGTCCCAGCGGACGGTGCCTAGGAAGGACAACATGGAGCAGAGAGTCAGCCAAACCACAGGTACGTACAGACAGCTTGCACAGTTAAAGAATGGCAATGGGTTGAAAGGCGTGTATGTGTGGCAATGCAAGGCCTAGGCCTGTGTGTCGCAGTCAAAATTAAGCCATGTAGGCCCTTGAAATGGCAGCTGCCTGACCTGTGAAGTGGGACAATGGGATGTGAGGTCAATGCGCTGGCGGGGCACACCGTGGCGGTAGGCGGTCGAAGACCGCGGCGCAAAGCCACATTGGTTAACATTGAAGCCTATGGGTTTCAGGAGCCAATGATGAAGTGCGCCGGCGGTCGCGGTACGCACCGCCGCGGTACGCACCGCTGCGGGCGTGACCGCCATTTTCTATCTGCTTAATCACTCGAGACCTGATCATCCACAGGAGAGGACCTATACTGCAAGTGCTGCTGTGACCTCGGTCTGGAATATACAATGGCTGCTGCGACTGGGGAAAGGGCCCCTGCCTTCACGTCTGAAGAGTTGGAGAAGCTTGTGGATGGGGTCCTCCCCCAGTATGCGCTACTCTACGGTCCTCCAGACCAACAAGTGAGTACACCGGGTGCACATGGAATGGGCTATGCCTGTGTGGATTGGGGTGGATGTAAGTTGGTGGGGTGGGGGGCGAATGAGGAGTGCAACGCCCGACAGATGAGAGCATGTGCCATATGGCAAAGTTGGTGGGGGGGGCCAATCACATCTAACATGCAGGTCATTCATGATTTCCTCCTTTCCACCCTGTACATGTCAAATAGGTCAGCGCCCATCAGAAGATCGAGATTTGGCGTGCCATCGCCAAGGAAGTCCGGAACTTGGGGGTCCACAACAGACGGGGCACCCACTGCCGCAAGAGGTGGGAGGACATCCGCCGCGGAACAAGGAAGACCGCAGAAACACTGCTGGGGATGGCCTCCCAACCTAGGAGGGGTGCCAGTCGCACCATGACCCCCCTGATGTCCCGGATCCTGGCGGTGGCCTACCCTGAATTGGATGGGCGCTTTAAGACATCACAGCAGACACAAGGGGGTGAGTATCAGCACATTCTCCTATCTTTCTGCGCAGTGGAGGCGTCTGGGTGGGGGAGGAGGGCTGTGGGTGACATTAGGCCAGGGCGCTTTCTGTAGTGTAGTCCTCTCCCTTAGGCATGGCCCTGTGCCCCCAGCCCCCACCTCGGTAGGGTGACAAGTACAGCCATTGAAGGTCCAGCATCTCCCATGAGCGCGTTTGACGTCTCTTGGCCTGTTGTCTTAGTCAGTAGTACTGAGTAGTGTACCCCGAATGCGCGGCTTAGTGCATTAGGCACCTGTGTCTGTCCTCTCCGCCAACGGTGTTGACATTGCATGCACTCAACCTGGTCTTCTTTTTTCTCCCCCCACTCTCTTCATCTTCTTGTGCATGTGTGCATTAGCATCATCAGGCGGAGGAGATTTGGCATCGGAGCACGAGGGAGCTGCAGGACACAAGGCCCCGGTGGGCCCAGGAACAGACACCGAGGGCACCAGTGATCCGGAGGGCGAGGGGAGCACCACGACGGGGACCGCTGGTGAGAGCAGCGAAAGCGACACGTCCTCGGATGGGAGCTCCCTAGGGGTGGCGGCAACATCCGTGCCCCCCGCCTCTACAGGTACAGCCGCCACCCAGCGCACCAGCCCCGCCCTCCCAGCAGCCCCTCAGTCTTCGCTCCGTGCCGGTTCGCCCAGGAAGGCGCGCGTCTCCTTCGCCCCAGGCACCTCAGCCCCTGCCCCTGTTGCCCCTGCTGCCCTCAGTGCGGAGCTCATTGACCTGGTAAGGACGCTCATTGTTGGGCAGACGACCCTTTTGAATGCCATCCAGGGTGTGCAAAGGGAGGTGCAACAGAGCAATGCGTACCTGGAGGGCATTCATTCGGGTCAGGCTGCCCATCAACGAGCGTTCACTGCTCTGGCCTCAGCACTGACGGCAGCCATTGTCCCTGTTTCCAGCCTCCCTCTTCTTACTGCCTCCAGCCTTTCTCTGTCTCCTGTTCCTCAGCCTATCCCATCCACACCATCAGACCAGCCTGCACACACCTCAACACCCAAGAGCAGCTCATCCAAACACAAGCACCACAGATCCCACAAACACTCACCCAAGCAACACCCAGATGCAGACATGCCAACAGCCACTGCCACCCCTGTGTCCCCCTCCTCCTCGTCTCCCTCCTCCCTCCCTGTGACGTCTACACTCACACCTGCATGCACCCCAACATCAGCCAGTGCTTCCATCACCACCTCACCCTCCAGTACAGTCCACACTCGTGCAGTCACCACCCCCACTGCCATTTACACGTCCCCTGTGTCCTCTCCCACTGTGTCTGTCACCCCCTCTTCCAAGACACACAAACGCAGGCAGACACCCACCCAACAGCCATCCACCTCACGACAGCCTACAGCACCAGCACCTTCACCCAATGACAGCACACCTGACTCTCCTACAACCACCTCCTCTACCTCCACTTCCATCTCCACTTCTCCTACCCTTTACCTTGGCCCTAAAAAACTTTTCCTGGCTAACCTTAACCTCTTTCCCCCCGATGAGCTCCCCCATCCATCTTCAAAGAGTCCCAAGAGCACCGCAGCCACCACCAGCCCAGCTTCGGGTGTCACTGTTGTGCCTGGGTTCTGGAGCCCACCCTTTGCCAGCAGTGACACATCGATCAGCAGCAAGGACACGTCCAGCCCCCCCCCGACAAGAGGACCCGCAAAAACAAGGGCCGCCGTGCGAGGACCGACAGGGCTGCCCCCAAGGAGCAATGTGCGGCCACTTCACCACCCACACCATCTAGGGGAGGCAAGGGCCCGAGAGCCCCATCAAAGGAGCGGAAGGGCAGCAGGAGCGCGGAGAAGGTGGACCCCACATGCCACATCCCAGCTGGGAAGGAGGACACTAAGGAGGCCAGGAGTCCGTCCCCGAAGGGTCCAGAAACGTCACGGTCCGAGGGCAACTGAGCAGGGAGTCCAGGCCAGGTCTGGCTCCCTTGACCTGCTGGATGAGCACCGCTGAACAGGGCCCGCCGTGGAGATAGGCACCGCTGAACAGGGCCCGCGGTGCAGAAGAGCACCGCTGAACAGGGCCCGCCGTGGAGATAGGCACCGCTGAACAGGGCCCGCGGTGCAGAAGAGCACCGCTGAACAGGGCCCGCCGTGGAGATAGGCACCGCTGAACAGGGCCCGCGGTGCAGAAGAGCACCGCTGAACAGGGCCCGCCGTGGAGAAGAGCACCGCTGAACAGGGCCCGCGGTGCAGAAGAGCACCGCTGAACAGGGCCCGCCGTGGAGATAGGCACCGCTGAACAGGGCCCGCGGTGCAGAAGAGCACCGCTGAACAGGGCCCCGCCGTGGAGAAGAGCACCGCTGAACAGGGCCCCGCCGTGGAGAAGAGCACCGCTGAACAGGGCCCCGCCGTGGAGAAGAGCACCGCTGAACAGGGCCCCGCCGTGGAGAAGAGCACCGCTGAACAGGGCCCCGCCGTGGAGAAGAGCACCGCTGAACAGGGCCCCGCCATCTCAAGCACCGCTCCGCTGGGCCCTTCCTCTCAAGCACCGCTCCGCTGGGCATCGCCGTCTCAAGCACCGCTCCGCTGGGCCCTTCCTCTCAAGCACCGCTCCGCTGGGCACCGCCGTCTCAAGCACCGCTCCGCTGGGCCATTCCTCTCAAGCACCGCTACGCTGGGCACCGCCGTCTCAAGCACCGCTCCGCTGGGCCCTTCATCTCAAGCACCGCTCCGCTGGGCCCTTCCTCTCAAGCACCGCTCCGTTGGGCCCTTCCTCTCAAGCACCGCTCCGCTGGGCATCGCCGTCTCAAGCACCGCTCCGCTGGGCCCTTCCTCTCAAGCACCGCTCCGCTGGGCACCGCCGTCTCAAGCACCGCTCCGCTACGCCATTCCTCTCAAGCACCGCTACGCTGGGCACCGCCGTCTCAAGCACCGCTCCGCTGGGCCCTTCATCTCAAGCACCGCTCCGCTGGGCCCTTCCTCTCAAGCACCGCTCCGCTGGGCCCTTCCTCTCAAGCACCGCTCCGCTGGGCACCGCCGTCTCAAGCACCGCTCCGCTGGGCCCTTCCTCTCAAGCACCGCTCCGCTGGGCCCTTCCTCTCAAGCACCGCTTCGCTGGGCCCTTCCTCTCAAGCACCGCTCCGCTGGGCACCGCCGTCTCAAGCACCGCTCCGCTGGGCCCTTCATCTCAAGCACCGCTCCGCTGGGCCCTTCCTCTCAAGCACCGCTCCGCTGGGCACCGCCGTCTCAAGCACCGCTCCGCTGGGCCCTTCCTCTCAAGCACCGCTCCGCTGGGCACCGCCGTCTCAAGCACCGCTCCGCTGGGCCCTTCATCTCAAGCACCGCTCCGCTGGGCCCTTCCTCTCAAGCACCGCTCCGCTGGGCACCGCCGTCTCAAGCACCGCTCCGCTGGGCCCTTCATCTCAAGCACCGCTCCGCTGGGCCCTTCCTCTCAAGCACCGCTCCGCTGGGCCCTTCCTCTCAAGCACCGCTCCGCTGGGCACCGCCGTCTCAAGCACCGCTCCGCTGGGCCCTTCCTCTCAAGCACCGCTCCGCTGGGCACCGCCGTCTCAAGCACCGCTCCGCTGGGCCCTTCCTCTCAAGCACCGCTCCGCTGGGCCCTTCCTCTCAAGCACCGCTCCGTTGGGCCCTTCCTCTCAAGCACCGCTCAGCTGGGCACCGCCGTCTCAAGCACCGCTCCGCTGGGCCCTTCATCTCAAGCACCGCTCCGCTGGGCCCTTCCTCTCAAGCACCGCTCCGCTGGGCACCGCCATCTCAAGCACCGCTCCGCTGGGCACCGCCGTCTCAAGCACCGTTTATGGTTCACTGTGCCCACCATGCCTCCTCCTTGACCAGTGGAGACTGTCATCCACCTGATGGACTGTGGCTTTGCACTCCCCAGGATGGTCCAGTGGGCAGCCCACCCACTGTAGAGACATTGAGAGACTGTGGCTTTGCACTCCCCAGGATGGTCCAGTGGGCAGCCCACCCACTGTAGAGACATTGAGAGACTGTGGCTTTGCACTCCCCAGGATGGTCCAGTGGTGGCTCCTCGTGGATCTGGCGTCGTGGACTCATGTGGCTGTGGTGCCCCCCCCTTCCCTTCCCCCTGAGGTGCCTGTAGTTTTTACATCTGATGCCCCTGCAGTATTCTCTCCAAAGGACTCAGGTCTCCTGTGTGGGCTTTGCCCTTATTTCTCAAGACTTTGGCCCACGGACATGCTGAATTCGTAGGATGTGCAGGACTTGGTACTTCAGTTATACACTGATGTGTATGTCATTAGTTTTGTTGTGAATATCTTTCATGGTTGTACGATAATTTTCTGGAGCTTTTTGGTACATAAATATTTATTCCAAATATGATTATGTCCTAGCATTTTTCAGGGGTGTTTGGGTGGTGTCACTGTGACTTGGTGCTCTGCATTGGTGAGTACATAGTTGGGGGGGGGGGTCGCATATGTGTGTGCCCGTAACCTTTCGTCCTCCCCCTCCCGTGTGTCGTAGGTGCAGTACTCACCGTTGTCGTCTGCGCCGGACTTCGTACTCGTGGTAGATGAGAAGGTAGACGAGAGCAGGTAGGATGTTTAATTCGGGTTCCATGCTGTCCTCCTTCCTCCTGGAGTGCGTAGTGGTGAGCGTTTTCCCGTCCGTAGTCTGTTTCCGCCGTGTTTTTATCAACGGTGCTCCCGCCCCGGAAAAGGTGGCGTATTGGTGAGTTGGAATAGTGTGGGCGGTACATTGTCTGCCGCCTGTCTGTTGGCGGTGACCGCCGCGCTGTTTGTTTGTACCGCCGTGGCGGTCGGAGTGTTAAGGTGGCTGTCTGTGTTGGCGGTTCCCGCCAGGCTCAGAATCCCATTTTTTTTACCGCCAGCCTGTTGGCGGGTTGGCCGCCGCTTTAACACCGACCGCCAGGGTTAGAATCACCCCCTTAGTGCGTAAACCTGGCAGTAGCCATGTTGGCAGACGGTGGTGTCCTGGCGGTGCTATCACCTGTACCACCCTGCCAGTACAACGCCGCCAGGCATATAAAGACCCTTAGTACAGCCTGGTGGTGTCCTGCCGGTGGTGTCCTGCCGGCGGTAGCAGTGCCCCTTCCCTGCCAGATGACCTTCTCCCTGGAACAGGTAAGGTGAATGTTCAACAGGGGTGGGAGGGGGGTGTTGTGTGTGATGTCTGTGTGTGTGTGTATGAATGTGTGTGTGCGCGTGTGTGAATGTGAGTGTTGTGGTGTATGCATGGTTGTATGCATGTGAGTGAATGCATGTATGAATGTTGAAGTGAGTGAGTGTTTGAATGTCTGTGTGAATGCGTGCCTGAATGCCTGTTTGGATGTCTATGTGAATGTGTCCCTGAATGCTTGTGTGTATGTATGAGTGAATGCGTGTATGGATGAATGTAAGTGGATGCATGAATGGAAGTGTAGGTGAATGGATGTATGCATGGTGCGTTTGGGTGTCTGTGAGCATGTATGCGGGGAGGGGGTGGGCAGCGCTGTGACTGTAGAGGGGTTGGGGGTGATGTGAGTGTGTGTTGCTGTGTGCGTGCATGGCAGGTCTACATGTGTATGTATGGGTGTCGTGACTGTGAGTATGAGCATGTCTATGAGTGCGTGTGTGTATGGGGGTGGGGGTGTATGTGAATGGATTGGGGTGGGGGTGTATGTGAATGGAACGGGGTGGGAGTGTGCGTGAAGGGATAAGGAGGTGGGGTGTGTTTGAATGGATCGGGGTGGGGGAGTGAGTTTGGATCGGGGAGTGGGAGGGTGAGTTTGGATCGGGAGGTGAGTGGATTAGGTGCTTGCTGGGTGGTGGGGGAGCCGTCAACCGCCTTCCCTGTCACCGGTAGGCCCTACCGCCATGGTTTTCGTGGCGTTGATACCGCAGTGGAAACCATGGCGGTAGGTCGGCTCATAATACCGCCGGTGGTACTCTGTGGGCTGCTGGGTTTGAGATTAACATTGCCGGCCCGGCAGTTCATACCGCCATGGCGGTATGAGTAGCGATGTGGCAGGTTGGCAGCAGGGAACCCGCCACCACTCATAATGTGTCGGTATACACCGCCAGCCTGTTGGTGGTGATACCGCCATGTTGAATTACCCCCTTAATGTTTAAAGATTAATAGAGTTATAATAGAAGTTTTCTCCCTGTTGTAGCACCCTCAACAGGGAAACCAGAGCCTTGCCCTACACCGGTTGTAGAAGAAGCGGTCAAGAACCTGAACATCACATTTGACTGTGACCTACAATTTCTTCCTCAAATTAAAAAATGACCTGACAGCATACTTATTCTGCTAAAGTAATTTTTTTTATAACTCTTTCTATTGAATTTTCAACTGGTGCATACCGGATCCAAAAAATGTATAGAGAACAACACTGTACCTCAATACCAAAGGTAGAGAAAAAGAGCAACAATAAACACCTCCATCTCCCCCAAATCCACCACAGACACTCAGACATATCCTTAAGCAGTTCTATATTTGGTCTCAATTCTCCATCATATGAGTCTCAGTACCACCACTCTGCAACTGTCCATAGTTTACAGTCCTCGTTGAACTCCAGTGAATCCTCAGTCCGTACATCCCTACACATAGTGAATGGTAAGTCATCCAGGCGCCCCAGACCCTCTCAAACCTTCTCGGGCAGCCTCTGTTTGTGTATGTTATCTTTTCTGCCATCATGAATTCATCTATCCCTCTCCTCCATGTGTCTACCGTGGGGCCAAGCTCTGCTCCCCACAGACGGGCGACATCCCTTTTAGCCACCACCAACCCAAGATTGCAGAATATAAGTTTGGCCCTGGGCACATAAACATCATTGGGGATTCCAAGAAAGATAAATTTGGGGTCATGCGGGATCCACTCCGAGACCACCCCCTGCAGTTCCCTGATGATCTTTACTCAGTATTCCTGCATTACAGGGCAGCCACAAATGGAATGTAAAAAAGTGCCAATCTGCCCTTGACATCAAATACAATTTGGGTGTTGCGTCTGCCCCATAGTATGCAGACAGTTATCTTAGTAAACCCTATGAAGGATCTTGAACTGGATGAGTCACAGCCTTGACCTGATGGTTACTTCTCGAATAAACATCAACGCTGCTCCCCAGTCTATATCCTCCATTTCCCCTAAGTCAGCCTCCCACTGACTGCGCAGTCTACAAAGGGTATCTGGTATATTATTGTTGATGGTCCTGTACACCATAGAGAAGTCTTTAACATTTAACTGCTCTGTCAACAGTCTACCTTCCAATGGATCAAATTCCGGTACTCCCATCCCCGGGAGGCTCTCCGCCTTCTAAGCATGCCTCAATCGAACATAGTAGAAAAACTGCGTCTTGTTGAGCCCAAATGAGGCCCGTAGTGATTCAACGGTCATGAGGTCCCCCCCTTCTAACACATCTCCTAGATTGGAGATTCCAATACGATCCCATGCCTCGCATCCAGTCAATTTGCCAATTTCCGGCAGCCAGCAACCCTCCCATAGGGGGGTCATCCTGGTGGGTCTGCGCATCCATCCCAGCACCCTGGTGACCCTGGTCGAGGCTCCAAGAGCCACCCGTGTAGCAGGTAGGAGCTGCCTCATTCCCCCACCTCCATATAAGTAGAGAAGACAGGATTTCCCCTTCCACTATAATCTCTTGGGGCGGCGTTGTCAAGCACCACCGGGGAGTTCATAGCCAGTGGCAGGGTGGTCACCACCTTTGTGTATCGGTCCATACGCCCCTGTCTTGGTGGCTTGAGTTCCTAATCTCTTGCCATCATGGTACGTATGACCCACTACCTCCTTTTACGACACTGAGGTTCATCCACAGAGACCTGTACCACAACCCACTCCTTTGCGGCACGATCCTACCAGCGAAGTCCGGGGGGGTCACTGCCTGTCCCAGTCTAAATCGCCGCCATTAGGGTCTCGGTTCGTGAGCAGAAGCCGGACAGACCCACCCCCCAATATTTCAGTCTCTCTTGGCTGCAGGTGAGGGCCAAAAAAGGGGCCCCAATCCCCCACCAGGCTTGGCTGTTGCCGGAGTCAGCCGCTTGCCACTCGTTGCCTCCTCTGGTCCGCCACTCCTCTTCTGACCATCCCCGGATCATGGGTCCCAAAGCTGCTGCGGCGCGCCAGCCCGTCGGCGCCAGTCCGCACCTCGCTGTTCCAACCCCTCAGCTGGGGGAGGGAGGGAAATCTGGGCCCCAGCAGGCACGCCCCCCCCCTCGCCACTCAGCAACAGCACAGGCCCTCACCTGGGGCATCCGGCTCCCCCTGCACACTTCATCTGGTGGGGTGGGGGTGGGGTGAGCCCCCACCGCAACGCGGACCGACCTGGTGCCTCTCCTACACCACCTTCTGGTGTGATCCTGCCAGCGAACCCAGAGCCATGCCTGCCGCACTCACCGTGCTCGAGCTCCCTGTGCAGGCCTTCACCGGGGACATCAGTCTCTCCCGGTCCTCACCTGTCCCCCTCTGCAGGGGTGAAGTGGACGAGAAGAAGGGAAGAGGGGCACACTCAGGTTTTCGCTGACCAGGAGGCCTGTCCGGAGTCCCCCGGGCGTCCTTTGTTGGGCCATCCCAAACCGAGGCACTACCGGGTCACCTGTCAGCAGACATCCGGATAGATCGGGGGCCCCAGCCCAGCAGCTCCCGCTGTCTCCACCTCCCCGGTGGGTCCGCAGCGCCTCCTCTCGCTCTTGGGGGCCAACCTGGGAAGCAAGCTGATCTTTTAGTCGGATTTTGCCTGGCCAGGATGGAGCTTGTTCAAGACGCGTCCGTCCTCTGCGTCTTCTTGGCTCCGTCCCCTGCTAATGTGATGTTCTGGTGGCTTGCACTTTGTCTGCTTGTTTAATTCTATCAGTCTATTCTTGGACCACTAGTGCCATGGCCACTGTGGCAAATGAAAGGTACTGCAGCTCCAGGGCCAGGAGTGAAGCTTGTGTTGCTTTGGTGACTGTGGCCAGCTGGGCTTGAAGGATCTTGTGGTTTGTGGCTCTCTACTGCTTTGAGGCCCCCTCCATGCAGGACTTCTGTCAGCTGTGTCTTGTGCAGATCTTTCTTCCAGGCACGGGCTTCTTTCCTCAACAAACAGTTCAAAGGTCAGTGAGGTAGAACTGGTCTAGGTCACCTTCTTTATTGGAGTTCAGCTGGAAGTGGAAAATTGAGACAGTTCTACCACATCCAACACTTAAAACAATACTCCAAGAGTTGACGCTACAAGTACTGGTCCTAGGTTTAATTAATCCATTCTTTCTGCACATACCCTGGCAAAAGCCAACTAGAGAATAAATGTCCTGCCTGTCCCAGTACAGTGCAGAAAGCTCTTCACAAAAATTGAGGTACATGGATTTTCTATCCATAGTAACTGAAGATAGTAATCCTTGGTAACATCTATCCCCTTTGGACAAGCTGCTCCATTTTTCTATCATAATCAAATTCATCCTGCTGAGGCACACCCTCAAGTCTGTGTTGGATAAAGCTGGGTGGTCTTAGCCCACAGCAGGCCCTCTACATATTGCTGAGCCTTTCTTACACCCCCTGGAGAGCTATGCCATACTAATCCACCTACCAGCACTTGGTAGTCCAATTCAGACTCCAATCTTTAGAACCAACTACCAGCAACTCAACTCAAATCTTTCAACCTTTTATGTTACCATCTTTGGAACTGCCTGTCCCTGAGATTTATGGATTCTCCACACTCAGTGATCTCAAAGTTACCTTGTAAACTCATCTCATGAGTCAGGAATACAGGAACAATTAATAACCGACTGCACAAAACTGAGTATAAATTTCTCATGTTATTCTGTGTACCACTGTCTCACTGCTGCTGCTTCAACAGGGATGTGTTGCTGCCTTTTTAATACAGCAGCTTCTTCATTTAAAACCTTACTCAACAGCTTGTTTTCCATGACACCTACTTTACTAGGTACTGTGTCTGACCCTAAGACGTCTCTGGTAGACATGTTGTGCTGCCTGTTGCTACATAAATAGGTAATAGATTACTGCTGCAGGAACTGTGCAGTATCCTTGCCGTAAGTTGCACTTTATCGTTTCCCTTCTGTGCAGTGTTGCCGCCAGACTTTTGATGTCGTTGGTACCGCCCTGGAAAAGGTGGCGGATTGGTGTGTCATTATACAGTGGGTGGAAGGAACATTGTCTTACGCCTGTCTGTAGGCTGTTACCGCCGTGGTGCCTGTTGATTTCGCCCTGGAGGTCGCCGTGTTAAAATGGCTGTCTGTCTTATCGGTTTCCGCCGTGGGCATAATTTCAAAGTTATTACTACCGGCCTGTTGGGGTTCCCCAAAGGCTTGTCAGAGGTAAAAATAGATAATACTAATGCTCTATTTGTGGTAGAGTGGTCGAGCAGTTAGGCTTATCAGAGGGTAGTGTTAAGCATTTGTTGTACACACACAAGCAATAGAAGAAACACACACTCAATGATTTAACTCCAGACAAATAGGTTTTTATATTGAAAAATATGTTTTGTTAAGTTATTTCTAGAACCACAAGATTCAGTTTGCAGGTAAGTACATAAAATGAAAGGTGCTTTGCATAGATATAATCAGGACTTTGAATGGAATCAACAATGTATACAGTTTTCTTTAAAACGGCAAAAAGCTATTTTAAAAGTGGACACTGCAATTTTCAACAGTTCCTGGGGGAGAAAAAGATTGTACAGTTTTACAGGTAAGTATTCAACTTACAGTTCCTATCACCGGGTTTTAGATAGTCTGTCGTTGGGGGTTCAAGTTAACCCCAAACACCTATCACCAGCAACACAGGGCTGGTCGGGTGCAGAGGTCAAAGAGGAACCAAATTAACGTGGGCTCTGAAAGGGGGGCACTCTGAATCCGGTCAGCCAGCACGTAAGTACCCGTGACTCGAGGGCAGACCAGGGGGGGTTCAAAAGAGCACTGGAAGGGCCCCAAGTAAGCACCAAACACATACCGTCAGCGGCACTAGGGCGGCCGAGTACAGGGTGCAAACAGGGCGTCGGGTTTCCAATGAACTCTATGAGGGGTCCCCGGGGGTCAGTCTGGGGCTGCAGACGAAGTCCGGGGGGGGGGGGTCATCTCGGGTAAACCACCGGCTGGGCAGAGAAGAGGGCCGCCTGATGGTCAATGCTGCACTTGGGGTCAGCGTCTCTAAGGCCTGGGGGCTGCGGGTGCAATGTGTCCTTTAGGCGTTGGATATCTTCGTTCGGAGCTCGCGGTCAGGTCGGTCCTCTGGATTCCCTCTGCAGGCGTCGTCGTGGAGGTTTGGAGGGGTCAACCCAGGATGGGCTCTTGCTCCCAATCGCCTTGGGACCCTTTGTTGTTGGGTGGACCACCTGGACACAGGCCGTGGACGTCGGGTGCACAGGGGTCAGGACTCACGCATCCAGAGTGAGGTGGGAGTCCTTAGTTGAAAGTTTCTTTTGGACAGAGCCGCTGTCCTAGGGAGCTCTTGGTCCTTTTGGGTGCAGGGCAGTCCTCTGGAGTTGGCAGCGGTTGCTGGGCCTGCTGGACGCGCCGCTGGTCTTTTTGCAGGTTCTCTGAAGCAGGAGACAGGCCGGTATAGCTGTGGCCAAAGCAGCTGTCGTCTTCTTCTTCTCTGCTGGGGTTTTCAGTTTAGTAGTCCTTCTTCTTCTTGTAGGTCACCAGGAAACTAGTGAGCTGGGTTCAGGGAGACCCTTAAATCCTAGATTTATTGGTGTGCTAGAAGTCAGTGGGCAGTAGCCAATGGCTACACCCTCCTTGTGCCCACTCCCTTTGGGGAGGGGGGCACATTCCTATCCCTATTGGTCCCTGTCCTCCAAACCAAGATGGAAGATTCTGCAGGGAGGGGGTCACCTCAGCTCTGGACACCTTGGGGGTGGTCCTGGCTGGGGTTGTCACTCCTCCCTGTTTTCCCTAATTTTCCCACCGGACTTGTCGCCAAAAGTGGGTCTTTGTCTGGAGGGCAGGCATCTCCACTAGCTGGAGTGCCTTGGGTCACTGTAATCCGAGGCTTGAGCCTTTGAGGCTCACTGCCAGGTGTTACAGTTCCTGCAGGTGTGATGCACCTCTACCCAGGACAGACTTTGATTCTGACCACAGAGTGCACAAAGGCACTCACCCATGTGGTCAGAAACTCATCTGAAAGTGGCAGGCTGGCACAGACCGGTCAGTCCTACACTAGCAGCCGGGCTAACATACAGGGGCATCTTCAAGATGCCCTCTGTGTGCAATTTTCAATAAATCCCACACTGGTATCAGTGTGGGGTCATTGTGCTGAGATGCTTGATACCAAACTTCCCAGTATTCAGTTAAGCCATTATGGTACTGTGTAGTTCGTAATAACAACCTCCCAGACCATATACTCAATATGGCTACATTGCACTTACAATGTCCAAGAATGGACATAGACACTGTAGGGGCATATTGCTCATGCAGCTATGCCCTAACCTGTGGTATAGTGCACTCTGCCTTAGGGCTGTAAGGCCTGCTAGAGGGGTGACTTACCTATGCCAGAGACAGTTGTTTGTGGGCATGGCACCCTGACAGGGGTGCCATGTCGACTTTGCCTTTTTCTCCCCACCAGCACACACAAGCTGCAAGGCAGTGTGCACGGGCTGAGTGAGGGGTCCTCCAAGGTGGCATAATACATGCTGCAACCCTTAGAGACCTTCCCTGGCCACAGGGCCCTTGGTACCATGGGTACCTTTTACAAGGGACTTAACTGTGTGCCAATTATGGGAACAATGGTACAGTTTTAGGGAAAGAACACTTGTGCTGGGGCCTGGTTAGCAGGGTCCCAGCACACTTTTAATCAGAGTTGGCATCAACACTAGGCACAAAGTGGAGGGTGGGGGGGTGGTAACCATGCCAAAAGAGGCACTTTCCTGCAGATGCAGTGCACAGATTCCTCACAGTGCAATAAGATGAAGTGCACAGATTCCTCATACTGCACTAAGATGCAGTGTACAGATTCCTCACAGTGCAGTAAGATGCAGTGCACAGATTCATCACAGTGCAGTAAGATGCAGTGTAGATTCCTCACAGTGCAGTAAGATGCAGTGCACAGATTCCTCACAGTGCAGTACGATGCAGTGCAGTGCAGTGCACAGATTTCTTGCAGTGCAGTAAGATGCAGTGCACAGATTCCTCACAGTGCAGTAAGATGCAGTGCATAGATCCCTCACAGGCCAGTAGGATGCAGTGCACAGATTCCTCATAGTGCAGTAAAATGCAGTGCAGTGTGCACAGATTCCTCAGTGCAGTAAGATGCTGTGCAGTGCACAGATCCCCTCTTTAACACAAATGATGACCACAAACATCCCCAGGCCCTGAAGGAAGGCCCCCCCAGAGGTCCCCAGATAGAACAGCCAAGCTCAGCCCGGCTCCTGGCAGAGATTTCCTCCAGGATTGTTCAGGCTATTTCTACAAATACAGCAGATGGTGCTAACAATCTCCTATCTGAGCAGAAACCTGTGCAGACATTTCCAGGCTCCCTCCTCCTCCTGGGGCTTGCAGGTGCAGATTTGGGGTCTGGGGGGGGGGGGGGGGGGGTCTGTGAGTGTCTGAAGATGAAGATAACTGCACAGACAGACAGAAGGTCCTTCCTCCTCTGCAGCAGGCTGGACACAGAGGGAGAAGCCGGATGTGATGTCAGCATCCGCTGATGGTGCTGTCTTTGCTGCCGCTGACCCGGAAGAGGAAACCCTTCTCCCTATCATACAATGTGCTCAGTGGATTTCATCAGCAGGCGAGAAGCGCCCTCTGGTGGCTGCTGACAGAACCGCCACCTCCAGGCTCCAGCAGGGAATAAAAAATTTGCTAGCATTCGCACCAAGAATTTTCAATTCTATTAAGGACACGGAGGCGAGGATTATGCTTATCTTTCTTTACTACTCATAAAACAGCAGCCAATCACAAAACAGAAAAATATCAATTACACTTCCCATATTGCACATCATTAAATGTCCACTAATCACATCTCTCCAGGCCTTATTAGAGACCTGACCACTATCTTGAACTCCTCTTTCTTTGCGCGGGAAAAAACAACTTGGATCAAACTTCTTCTTGTAGAACTTGTAGGGTTTCAACATGACGAATGTCCTTGAACACCTCGATACATCCCGACAACGAACTCGGGGACCTCAACCTCTTGATAGGTCAAACCGTTCCTCATTCCGCTTTTTGTTCTGCTCCTAAGATAATCAGACAGAACATTAGAGAAATCTCCTACAATCTCACCTTGACATTCTCAGAGGAAGAAAAAATCTAGACATTACATATACATAGGTCGTTATAAGCTGACGTAATCATACATGATAACCATCCATTATCAGATTATCAACCGGGTGGGATAATCCTCGCCTCCGTGTCCTTAATAGAATTGAAAATTCTTGGCGCGAATGCTAGCACATTTTTTATTCTATTTCAGGACCAGAGGCTCAGATTATGCTAGTTCAAAGCTGATTGAAAAACTCTTGTGGCAATATCACCCACTGGTTTATAATAAAACTGCTTGAAAGTGGAATCAGAAGACCAATCAGCGGATTTCATAATATCTTGAATAGTCACTCCCAATTTGAGAGATCTGGATTCTATAGCTCCTCTAACTGAATAAGCTCCAAACTGAGCAACGTCAATCCGTGCCTCGACCATCACTCCTCTTAACCATCTGGCAATGGTCGCAGCAGAAACTGGTTTGAAAGGTTATTACAATGAAATCAGTAATTGAGCCTCCCCATCTGCTCTGAAAAACTCTAGTACATTCTTCATAATGTTTCAAACAATTCACTATGCACAATTTTGAATTAAAGGGAAAAGCAATATACTCCATACTTGCAAACATCGTTTTTGTCCTTCTAGTAATAGAGAAAGAAACACCTTCCGGTGTAAACACTCTACCTGCAAGGTCCAGAGCTTTCACATTCGACGATCGAACGACATGCCACAAGGCCCAACAACATGGCCAGGTACGCCGATAATTGTTCCCTAGATAAAAATTAATTATAAGACCACCTCTCAAACAACTTAAGCACAAAGCGAACGTCCCACAGAAACATATATTTAGGCTTCAGAGGATTAGAAGCTCTAATGCCCTTAAGAAGCTTAGAAATAATCAGATGCATGCCTACCAGATTATTTTCGACTTTGGCGTGATCCGCCGGAATGGCGGAATGAAAATTGTTGATCGTTCTATAGGACATGCCTTCTGCAACAAGAAATTTACTATTTCCACTATTCCCGCTTCCACGGGATCCACGTGCCTTCCCACGCACCAACTTCGTCAAGCTCTCCATGCTGAGAAATATCGCTTCCTGGTAGTTGGTGCCTACACTCTATAGATAAAACTTGTAGCTGTGTCCGAAAAACCTGGCAAGCACCATTGTTGTCTGTAAACCTCCATGCCATGAGACGCAATTGCCTCTCCACCACAAGAGGAGGCAACTCCCCTCGGGGACCCAGCAGCATGTCCTGAGACCCTGGAAGGAGAAAGGGAGAGTCGCAGGCTAACTCTAGCTGAAGAGGAAACCAGGGATGCACCTTCCAGACCGGAGTCATCAGAATCACCTCCGCCGCCTGCTTTTTGATGTGAGTTGCTACCCTCGGAATTATCGCAAAGGGAAGAAAAGCATAATTAAGGCCCTCTGACCAGTCCTGGGAGAAAGCATCCGTGACCCTCGCAAGAGGGTCTGGCCTCCAACTGAAGAAATCCTCCAGCTGCCGATTCAGATAGGAGGCAAAAAGATCTATCTTGCAAGGACCCCATATGTCCTGGGTCACGCGGAATAGTTCGGGAAGCAGCTTCCAGTCGCTATGATCCTTGAGGTACCTGGAATTCCAATCGGCAATCACATTGGATTGCCCTGGGATTGCCTCCGCCACCACAATCAGCCTGTAGACTAACACATTTTAATATGGGGTTCCCCATCACTGCATTATTTGTTTTTAGCAATTTGGCCCCCTGCACACTGTGTTGGGGTGAAGCATGGTGCCCAAGGCCAATGGAGCTGTTGAGGTGAAGAGAGCAGTGTCAGTGCTGTGGTTGCTTCTGAAGCCGGATTGGGAGGGGGCCAGGATGTGGTTGGTCTTGCGCATCAAGGCACATTTTACGGCTCTGGGGATTTCTATTGCTTTGTGTTGTGTTTGTCCTGCCATCGCTGGTGTGTGGTTTCTGCTGTAGAAAGGTATTTACAGCTTCATTTCACATGAGCATCTTCTAAACACTGATGCAGAGGACTGAAGTGTATTGATAGAAAGGTGACAACTGGAACTCGCTGATTCTATTTCATTAAATGCACATACATTTTATCTAGTGAACTGATCAGACACTTTACTCTCATTCTTCCAAACCATGTTTTATCACAGACAATGTGACGCTGCGCACTGGAGATGTGCAAAGCACAGATCTTACTACATGTGCTGTGTTCCTGGGGTCCATCTAACTTTTACTTCTTCTTAGAGTCGGGTCTCCCTCATAAAGCATTGTATGAAAATCGCTTTGACTTTACCCTGTGTTAGACCTGACAGCCTTAGGGTCATCCCCCAACTTTTTGTCTGCCTCCCCCCAAAGAACATCTAGATAGAGAGAAATAAAACAAGACTGCAAATGTGGCTATTGGTAAAATAATAAACAAAGTTGAATAAAACATATCTAGGTTAGAGTGCACAGCGGCAGGCCTACTTCGCTAAACTAACGTGTATGAAGCTATAACTAAAATGGCTACACAACACCCTCCCCTTGCCGGTTCAAAGGTGGTTCAAAGCCTAATTATGTATAAAAGCTACTAAAATTCAACCTAAGGCTTATGTATAAAAATGACTATAATGACAAGTTAAAAAGACACTCGAGCATGTGTAAAAGGACAATTTAAAATGGTAACTGTGGCGAAAAAAAGCCACATTTCAAGAGTCAGAGTAATTTTGGAAGTTGCCAATCAAATCTGGGATAATTGAAGAAAGGGACTCTTTGAAACCAAGGCGCATTCATGTTCCAAAGCCTGAGCTCCAGCCAAGGCAGCAGCATTCTGTGGTGTGCCCAACAATGAGTTCTGAGCTATATCCTCCATGAAGGGCAACTCATAAGCAGCTTCCCGTAGCACACGCACGTCTGGTAATGAGGCCTCAGCGAGAATATCAACAGATCAGCGTCCAATGAAAGCAAGGGCTGCGTAGAAAGACAAACTTTCAGTGCATGTCCGAACGAGCACCAGGGGCACCGAAAAACAGGCTGCACACAATACAAAACCGGTCTGAATGACAGAGGCCAGGCACACTCCAATTGCTCCAGGAGTGATGCTCCAAAGTACTGCATCACGCGTTCATGACACAGCTGCGCTGGTGGGAGCGCTTTCAGTCCTCTTTGTTGCGGCGGGACAGCCGCTGCTCATAAAAAGAAGCAATAGCAAGATGCCACCTTTTATAGCCAAAGTTATTGGAAATCCCCCGAAAATACTGGAGAATATTGAGTGGATAGCTGATGGTATTAAACCAAATATAGAGGAGAAGGTGTGAACAAAACCAGAATCAACATCCTTAAAGAAATGTGAGATTCCATTAGTACTGGACGCATTAAATATTCATCCCATGAGCTCACCAAAGTGTCTCGGAAAGTTGGTACTTAAAAGGGTCTGTATCGTCACTGTTGACATTGCTTGAAGTGCGTGCAGATGTAAGCGTCACATGTTTTTGAAACAATAAAGCCTTGTGTCTGCTCAACTTGTCAAAATTCACATTTGAAGTAGCGATATGGGGCCAAATCTCAGCTACTTCCCTCTGTCATGTAGGAGGAAAAAGTACATTCCTGCAGCATGTAACAATCTTAGAGAACGGAACAACATAAACTATTCAGGCTCGCATCCCACAACAGTTTTCACTATTGAGTAGAACATAGTTGGCATTTGAGAGCACCTGGAACGCAGGTCTAATCAAGGGGACTGGAACTCCCTTCAGATAACAAGCCAAGTTTGCTGCCGAAACGTTGTACGCACCATGCAAGGACAGCTGTTTACAAACCATTGAATGGCTGACAGAAGTCTCGCATTCAGTACTGCTAAGAAAGACCTCTTTCATGCCACTGAGACATTTGTACAAGAAGGGTAGCTCCCACACCTCATGAATGTAACTATTTCCTAGCCTTTCGTATCTGCCTACTGGAATGTGTTTTAATCAAGACGTGAACTGAAGTGTTGAAATAGGCAGATTAATGACCCCGTGTATTAACCACTCAGCAGATTTTATTTCAGCCACAGTAAAAGGCAACTTTTCTAACTTTTCAATATTTAACATGACATAAGTAGTTTCTTTCTTAGCCATTAGTTGTTGCTGTCACGTTAAATTAAATGTTGAAAATATGTCCCTTGCGCCAACGGGTTGCCAGGGAACGCGACCTGCCTTTAATATTGGAAGTGTCCAACCCAACTGCATAATGGACCTTAGTTGACTCTGTCCATGGTGCAAAGAAGACATATCACTTTTTTCTTATGTCTATTGCCAAAGAAGTGATGTTGTTTAAGGTGTATATCCTGTCGGACAGGGTATTAATCCCATTATCTACAACAGCTAAATGCCTTCTGTAAGTTTTCCTTATCTATTTGCCTTAGCTGGGCAGCAGCTTCTTGTTGGGAAAGATTCCAAATTTTATTATAGACTGCATATAAGAAGCGCTTTCTGCATTGTTTTCTGGGGCTTAACAGGAAATCTTGTAAGTCAGTGTTATTAGACATGAGACTGAGGTGGTCTCTAACAGCATCTAGTGAGGAACTCTCCAACCATTGTTGGCAGTTTCCCTACACTGTATGTTGTTACTATACCCGCATGTTCGGATGACACATAGCGAAGGTCCAGCCTACTTGTTCTAAAACCCCAGTGGAGTTTATAAAACGTTTATGACACCAATTGGTATCTATTGGCCACAATACCCACCCGCCAGGACGTGACAGTAAAGCATTAAGGCCCACATTTATACTTTTTTAGCGCCGCATTTACGCCGCTTTTTGACGCAAAAGCGGCACAAACTCACAAAATACAAGCGTATTTTGTAAGTTTGCGCCGTTTTTGCGTCAAAAAGTGCCACAAATGCAGCGCTAAAAAAGTATAAATGTGGGCCTAAAGGTGCCATTCTGGACCCATTCATCGAGCTGATCTTCAGTTGCATTTATATTCTTTTGCCATTTGTAACATTTTGCAGGGGTAGGAATACAGGGCACATTCAAATCCTTCATTTTTGCTAAGCCTAAGCAACTTGTTTGTTGTACAGTTTCATTTAAAAATATAATTTGAACAGGTATCAGGCATGCTCTAAATAAAGCTTCCTTCCCCTTATTTGCCAATTTCTTTTCCCCACACACTTTTTAAGTCACTCGCCTTCAGCCAATATTCATAGCCTTCTATAGCCAACCGGGAAACAAAGGAATCCGAATAAATGAATTTCGTATCTGTCAATAATATTTGTATATTTTCCATCAATGGCAATTTGAAATAATATGACTCAGCATTTTTAACATTGTGTCCAGAAAAATATGCACATTTTTCAGACTATGTTTTAGAACTCCATTGTGGTGGAGTTGGACAGTGTTCCCATTGTGTGTAATTGAAAATAGTCTTTGGGGTACTTGCTCTGTGAATGAAATGGTGCCCATAATAATTATCGCAAAACATATCACCTTAATTTTCTTTAGATTGATAAACATCTTCACTTTCAAATACAGTGAAATCCTGCAATTCAGTCATCATGGACTCAACTGTTTTCACATCCCAGTCATCAGAAACAACTAAGGGTATTATTACATCGTTCATTGAAAGTTTAAACACATATGGTATACGAATGACCTCTGTGGGGCCGTATATATCAAATGTGACTTTATCCCAAACAATCCCATCAGGAATTGGTATAGCGGAAATGTTCACAAAAGACAAGTGTCTGCGGACCTTATGAGAAGAAAAATTGGGTTTTAGGACCTCATCCACCAGTTCAACTGTTGATCTTTAAGGAAGAAAATGACCATGTATTAAAAGAAAGAATGTGATGACAAAGCCAATCCAAAGTAGGAAAGCTAATACAGTCAGGGAAAGCCACAGATAGTTCCATGGGACGATAAAGTAATTTGTTTTAAGCCAGTTTATCGGCTTACGTGTTTCTAGCAGTTCAGATGTGAAGAGGCAAAAGAGTCCGAAAAAGTGTTGATGTCGGCAAAGTATCCAGAAGCAGTTTGTGCAAAAACTAGTGACAAATTTATGGGAGGAGAACTGGTAGGGGTCTCCGCGGCGGTTCATAATAAATGACGCCATCCATCTGTGTTGAAGTTGTGTCAAATCGATCAGTAATTTCTGTGTCATTTGTTGTAACAGATGTTAGTGGAACTAATGCAAGATCATTTTCCACCCTCCCCAAGCTCGGAGAGGTGTCAGCGTTGCTGCTCAAAACTTGTAGAGGGATGTCTTGATCAGTAGTGAGAGGGATTCGGGAACTACTGGCTGCTCCTCTTGGTCTGTTGTGCAGGATCGGCCACATGGTGTAACTTGACATTGTAGATAGAGACAAATCAATTTTCTTTAGCACCAGCCAACTATGGTAGAAGGACAGTTCTGATACTGTGTATTCCCAAAACTGGGAACGGTGCACGATAAGAAGGACCAAACTCCTTTTTTCACAGCAACTTTTTCACGTACTAGATCCCCAACTTTTAGAATCCAGCCGGTGGGTGTGATTGGTACATCCTTAATTCCTGGCACTGGCAGAAGCGTTGTCGTCACGGAACTGTTGTAATTCCTGCAAGACAGTGACACGTTCTTTTATGTCAAAAGGTGTTTCTGCTGCCTCCACGCCAGGACCATCAAGATCTGGAACATACATTTGAGTTCCAAACAGGCACTCGTATGAAGTACGACCCCCCAGGGACATTTTAGGCAGATTGTTAAGTGCTCTCTGGACTCCATACAGGTGTTTAAGCCAACTACGACCCATACCTAAGACTCTGACTGTTAAGGACTGCTTTAAATCACGATTTTGTCACTCCACAACACTATTTCCCTTGGGGTGAAATTGTGACGAGTAATAGAGTTGGACCCCTAACTAAGCCATGATGTCTCTGAATGCCCTTTAGTGCGAAAGCAGGGCCTTGGTCCGAGTGGAAAGTCGCAACTGCATATGTGCCAATAAAGACTTACAAATCTTTAATAACAGTCTGAGCGTCAGCTGAGCATTGTGGCCAAACCCATAAAAATCTGGAGCAAGAGTCAAAAGCAACTAAAATGTATTTGTATGCACTGTCTGGTGTTAGGGGACCACAATGGTCCAAGTACACACATTGTAAAGGTTTGTTGGAAATTACGAGGGGTGTCTGCGGTGGCCGTTTGGCGGTGGAACCCTTAATTTATTGGCAGATGTCACAACAAAGGACATACTGCTTGGCCTGTTTGTATAGACCTGGTCACCAATAACGTGTTTGCAATAATGCTATTGTAGCCGCTACACCAGCATGGGCAGATGCAGCCCCCACATGCGCTGCTTTAATCAACTCTGATCTCATGTCTTTGCTGAGAATTACTCGAACTCCCGCACCTGGTATATTTACTTCGGCGTCAAGGAAGCTTCCCATTCAGTAAGAATATTTAGCGGGAAATACTTTTGGATAGGGCATGCCTACAGCTGTAGCTTTCATGGCAGCCCATTTGTCATCGTCCAGTTTCATTCCAGAACGGGTTACTGCAGCAACAGCAGCCATAGCTACTGCTGATTTGGCTGCTTCATCAGTCAGTGTATTTCCAGCAACATGTATTTCAATGCGTTGGTGTCCAAGTGTATGTACAACATGAACGTTTGGTAGCGTTTCCTTCAGATCACCTACTTTCCCCACAGAAGTTTGTGCTTAATGGCGTTGCCTTTGGAATCTATGAACCCATTCTGGCGCCAGTAATGCAGGTATTCATTGAGAACTGGACACAATAGTATGAATCACAAACAATCAGTGTTAGCTGTGCAGGATCCATATGTTTGAGTGCCATCACCAGAGCCTTTAGCTCTGCTACGTGTGCTGTGCAATCCCCTAGGGTTTGTGTGAATGTATGCTGGGGACAAAATTTATCATCCTCCATATAGCCACTTATGACTGCGCAAACAGCGGAGTATTGATGCTTTGTGCCAATAGCAGGCTGTGCTGAGCCATTGGTGTACATGACTCTTTGATATTGATCAATGGGCAGTGTGTTTGCCGGAACTGGATATTCTAGTTCATATTGCAAAAATTCTTGAGTTTGTAATTTTGGGTCGAAAATGTAGTCCGCATCAGTGGCTGTCAAAGACGTTGCCCATAGAATCCAACATGGATGTAATGCTTTAGTGTTTTGAACGCTGGCTTTGGTAACAGCCTCAAGGGCTGGAATTGGAGATACAACAATAATGCGTTTCCCCTGAGCTAGTGGTCTTTCTTTAATGACAGCCATCTGAACAGTAGTAAAAATGTTCTGTGGGAGCAAAGCGTTGTTCTACTGCTGAACACAAATGTGATTTGTATGCAATCAGGACGGTCTCACTAATATTAAAAGTTACATAGATGAAACCAATGGCACCAGCAATTACTCTTATGACCAGATGTTTTTTTATTGTCCTTTGTGTGTAAGTGTTGTGCTGCAAGCATGTCTGTTTGTAAGGCTCTGAAATGCGTGTGTATTCCACTGTCCAAAATTTACCGGAAAAGTAATGATGTGTTAAGTCATATAAAAGG